>NC_052156.1:48005630-48365630 GCF_902713615.1 Scyliorhinus canicula
TGGGGATGGAAACGGGCGTGGAGGCAGATGTTGTAGCCTTCGCCTTGTTGATCGCCCGAAGGCGGATCCTGTTAGGGTGGAGATCAACCTCTCCACCCTGTGCCCTGGCGTGAGGGGGGGGGACCTGCTGGAATTGTTGACGCTTAAAAAGGTCAAATTTTAACTGAGGGGAAGGATGGAGGGGTTCTACAATTCATGGGCGTTATTCATTGTGCACTTTCGAGAATTGGATCACATCGAACAATAGGGGGGTGGGGCTGGGAGGGTTGGGGGAGACGGACTGTATGTGTTAATGGTGACTATGGGTGATTCCTGATTCCTTTTTGTCATTTGTTTATGTTAACATGCGGGCTAATGTCTAGGGTTTGGTAGGAGGATGGGATAGTTGTTATTGATATGGAGATTGACATTACATTCGTTACTGATTATTGTTTATTGTTGGGTGTAAATTTGGCAGAAAATGTGAAAAAGGAGGAGAATAAAAAATATTTTTAAAAAATCTGTCTAACTTCTTAAATTTACTCACTGTCCCAGCATCCACTGCACTCTGGGATAGTGAATTCCCCAGATTCAGGACCCTTTGGTATAAGTAGTTTCTCCTCATCTCTGATTTTTAAATTTGCCATCCCTTAACCTGAGACTCTGACCTCTTGTTCTAGAATGTCCCATAAGAGGAAGCATCCACTTCACATCTACTTTAGCCATACCTTTCATCATTTTATATACCTGAATTTGATCTCCTCTCATTCTTCTAAACTCGAGAGAGTATCGGCCTAACCTGCTCAATCTCTCTTCATATGACAAACCCCTCATCTTTGGAATCAATCTCGTGAACCTCCTCTGAACTGCCTCCAATGCCACTACATCTTCCTCAAATAAGGGGACCAAAACTGTGCGCAATACGTCTCACTAATGCCTTGTATTGTTGCAACAACACTTCCTGACCTTTATACTCTAGTCCTTTAGTTAGAAATGCCAACATTCCATTCACTTTCTTTATTACCTGCTGCACCTGCATGCCAGTTTTCTGCGACTCATGCATAAGGACGCCCAGATCCCTCTGCACCGGAGCACCCCGAAGTCTGTCCCCATTTAGATAATAAGTTGCTTTTTCATTTTTCCGATCAAAATGGATGACCTCACACCTATCCACATTAAACTCCACCTGCCACATTTTGGCCCACTCTTCCAACCTATCTATATCCATTTATAACGTTCTTACTTCCTCATTGCAACTTACTATCCCACCTATTTTAGTGCCAACTGCAAATTTGGCTATAGAACCTTCTAGACTGATAACCAAGTCGTTAATATAGATTGCAAATAGTTGGGGCCCCAGAACCGAACCCTGTGGCACCCCACCAGTTACATTTTGCCATCCAAAAAAAGACCCATTTATCCTGACTCTCTGTCCGTCAGCCAGTTTTCTATCCAAGCTAATAAATTACCCCAACCCCATGTGATTTAACGTTGTGCAGCACCTTCTGTGCAGCACCTTATCAAATTCCTTTTTTGTATTCCCTACTATTAACTCTCCGGTTTCATCTTCCAAGGGACCAACAGTCATTTTAGTGATTCTCTTCCCTTTTATGTACTTTAGAAGTTTTGCTATCCTTTTTTGATATTTTGTGCTAGCTTTCATTCATAATTTACCTTTGCTCTTTTTATTACTTTTTTAGTATCCCTGTGTTTATGTTTGAAAGTTTCCCAATCTTCCAGCCTGTCACTCCCTTTGCAATATGATATATCTTTGCTTTTGTCTTTATATTGTTCTTAACCTCCTTGCTTAGTCATGGATGTTTTCTACCCTCTTACTGTCTTCCTCTCTTGAATATATTTTAATTGTGAGGATACAAACAATCTCCTTTATTGTACCTCACCGGGTTACTACAAAAGTTTCTACTGAGGCTCTTAAGTGGGCAATTAATGCCAATTATAATAGTGATAATAATCACTTATTGTCACAAGTAGGCTTCAATGAAGGTATTGATGAAAAGCCCTTAGTCGCTACATTCCAGCGCCTGTTCGGGGAGGCCCCTACGCTGCTGGCCTTGTTCTGCATTACAAGCCAGCTGTGCAGTTCACTGTGCTAAACCAGCCCCTAATTAGGACCTCATCCCACTGCCACTGGTATTAACCTGGGTGGGGGTGCCCACCATGTGTGGAACATGACAAGCAAACCCCATCAGGGGTGCTTAAGGGCTCTAGGGGGTGGTGGTGGGGACACATTCATTCAACAGTAGTCAATGCCTGAGGGACCTGGCATCAGGAAATAGAGTGGAGGGGGGGGGGGGGGTGTTGGGCGCTGAGAGCAGCACCCACCTGTACACCCACTCCCAACATCACTCAATTCTGGCCTGGGACTCAGCAACAATCCTAGGCCTCAGGTGGGTGGGTGTTGTGCCGTAGCAGACACCCCTCGCTAATGGTGCTGCTTTTCAATGGAGTTGCTGGCCTCTGATTAGCTGGCAGTCTGGATCGGTGGGACTTCCCATCCCTGGGGTCCTTGATTCTTGGCGAATGCCCACATTTGCATTGTCAAAGAGCCTGAGTGGAGCGCGGCAGGCCTTCCTGAAAAAACAGTGACATGCGGCTTCCGTTAGCTGTCCATCCCATAGCCACCACACAATTCCAACCACAGCTTTCCCATTCTTTCATGCTGCCTGTGTGTACTGAGACAGCATTCTCAAGCATCGGGTGGCTCTAGACTCGTGGATAAAGTTACTTAAGAAGTATCTTTTAGCACCTTTGTAATGGACGGCATGAACGTCTGGACTGGACTGGAACTGATTCCGTCCTTTTATTACTCAAACCTATTTACTGGACAGAAATGACCATTGGTTAAAAATGAGTATTTGTGAAGTCAGCTCTCATTACACAGGAGGTTTTTATTTGTTTCATTTATTAATGGGATGAGAGCATCCCTGCTAATGCTGGCATTAATGTCCATCCCAAATTGCCTTTGAGAATGTGTCGGCGAGCCAAGTTCTTGAATCGCTGTAGTGTAGGAGGTGTAAGTACACCAACAGAGCTTTTAGAAAGGGTGTTCCAGGTTTTTGACTCCGTGACAGAAAAGGAATGGCGATATCATTCCAAGTCAGGATGGTCCGTGGCTTGAAGGGGAATGTATAAGTGATGGTGTTTGCTTGCACCTGCTGCCCTTGTTCTACTATCCAGTCACAGTCACAGGTTTGGAAAGTGCTGTCGAAGAAGCCTTGGCAGGTTACTGGAGTGCAACTTGTAGGTGGCAGACATGATATGTCACTGGTGGAGTGATTGAAAGTTTAACATACGAGTCGGGATGCCAATCAAATGACTGCTTTGACCTGGATGGTGTCAAGCTTCTTGAATGTTATTGGAGCCGCGCTCAAACAGGCAATTGCAGAGTATTCCATCACACTTTAAACCGTGCCTTGAAAACGATGGGCATTCTTTGGGGAGTCAGGAGTGAGTTACTCACCACAATATGTTGCAAATTCAATATTTTAACAAGTAGATCAAAACGCCTTTCCAAAGTTATCTTGCTGAAATTCCTCCCAAATTAATCAGTGATCTCTACACATTCTTATAAGTTAGAGCTTTGTGGATATTGTGGGAACATTTTAAATCTCTTCGACATTTCAGTGTTGGAAATCTTAGATATTCACCATTTAAATAATATCGGAGGTGGAAAATGATACAAAATAATTTTTTAAAAACTTGTTCATGGGATGTAGACATCACTGGCTAGGTCAGAGCTAATGCCCATCCTTAATTGCCCTTAAGGTGCTGATGAGGTGCAGTCCATATAGATACACCCATGGTGCTTTTAGGCAGGGAGCTCCAGGATTTCTATCCAGCGACAGGGAAAGGACAACGGTATATTTCCAAGTCAGCTGTGGCTCGGAAGGGAACTTCCAGGTGGTGGTGCTCTCTTGCATCTGCTACCCAGGGCCGGCTCAAGGCACCGGCAACTCGGGCTGTTGCCCGGGGCGCCATGTGCTTGGGGGCGCCAGAGACTCGGGTCCCGCGCATGCGCAGTTGGGCCGGTGCCAACCAGCGCATGCGCGGTGGCCGCCCGCCCCCAGGGCGGCCCCCCGGCTCGGTCCGCCCCCCCGTTCACTTTCGCCCCCCTCGGGTTCGCCCCCCTCGGGTCCGCCCCCCCGCCCTCGGGTCCGCCCCCCCGCCCCGCCCTCGGGTCCGCCCCCCCGCCCTCGGGTCCGCCCGCCCCCCGCGTCCGCCACCCCCCTCGGGTCCGCCCCTCCTCGGCGCCGCCCCCCCTCGGGTCCGCCCCCCCTCGGCCCCCCCCCCCTCGGCCCCGGCCCCCCCCTCGGCCCCGGCCCCCCCCTCGGCCCCGCCCCCCCCGGCCCCCCCGGCCCCGCCCCCCCCAAGGGCACCGAAGTTCAGCTTGCCCGGGGCGCCAGCAACCCTAGAGCCGGCGCTGCTGCTACCCATGTCCTTCTAGATGATAGGGGCCCTGGGTTTGGAAGGTGCTGTCCAAGGAGGCTTGGTGAGTTCCTACAGTGCATCATGTAGATGGTGAACACTGCTGCCACTGTTCATTAGTGGTGGAGTGACTAAATGTTTGTGGAAGGGGTGCCAATCAATGGGGTCTGCTTATTCCTGGATGGTGTCAAGCTTCTTGAGTGTTGTTGGAGCTGCATTCATCAAGGCAAGTGGGGAGGATTCTGTCACACTCCTGACTTGCGCCTTGTAGAGAATGGACAGGTTTTCTGCGGTCAGGAGGTGGGTTACTTGCCAGAGATTTCCTAGTCTCTGCTGACCTGCTCTTGCAGCCACAGGATTTATATGGTTGGTCTACTTTAGTTTTTGGTCAATGGTAACCCTCAAGATGTTGATAGTGGGGGATTCAGTGATGGCAATGCCATTGAATGTCAAGGGGCAATGGTTAGATTCCTTGTTAGGTGGGGGTTACTGGGTTACGGGGATAGGGGGGATGCGTGGGCTTCAATGGGGTGCTCTTTCTGGGGGCCGGTGCAAACTCGATGGGCCGGGTGGCCTCCTTATGAACTGTAAATTCTATGATTCTATGATTTTTGGAGATTGTCATTGCAATTGGCACTTGTGTGGCATGAATGTTACTTGCCACTTGTCAGCCCAAGTCTGAGTATTGCATTTAGACACTGTGGGCGGGATTCTCCGACCCCCCGCTGAATCGGAGAATCGCTGGTGGGCAGCGTGAATCCCGCCCCGCCGTTCCGACGCCGGCTGCCAAATTCTTTGGCGCCTGTTTTCGGGAGGGACGGGGATCACGGCGCGCCGGTTGGGGCCATTGGCAGCGACCCCCCCCGGCAATTCTCCGGGCCCCGATGGGCCAAGCGGCCGCGCTTTCCTGGCCAATTCCGCCGGCGTGAAATGGACATGGTCCATCCCAGGACCTGGCTTGGAGGGCGACTAGCAGGGTCCTCGGGGGGTAGCGGGGGGATACGGCACCGGGGGGGACCCCTATGGTGGCCTGGCCCGCGATTGGGGCCCACCGATCTGCGGGCGGGCCTGTGCCATGGGGGCACACTTTCCCTTCGCGCCGGCCTCTGTAAGGCTCCGCCATGACCGGCACGGAGAAGAAACCTCCTGCTCATGTGCAGGAAACACGCCGGCGGTTCTGCGCATGCGGCAACTCGCGCCGGCCCACGGCGGCCCTTTGCCGCCGGTTGGCGCGGCACCAACCCCTACGGCGCCGGCCTAGTCCCAGAAATGCGGAGGATTCCGCAACTTCTGGGTGGCCTGACACCGGAGTGGTTCGCGCCGCTCTTGGAGCCGTTTTCGGGCCGTCCCGCCAATTGCGGGAGAATCCCGTTCTGTCTGTTTCAGTATCTGAGGAGTCACAAATTGTGCTGAACATTATGCAATCATCAGCAAACATCCCCACATCTGATCTTATGATTGAAGGAAGGTAATTGATGAAGCAGCCGAAGGTAGTTGGGCCGACGACACAACCCCTGGGGCACTCGAGCAGCGACATCCTGGAACTGAGATATTTGACCTCCAATCACGACAATCATCTTCCTTTACACTAAATACAACTCCAACCTGTGGAAAGTTTCCCCCATGATTCCCATTGACTCCAGTTTTGCTCGGGCTCCTTGATGCCTCCTTAATCAAATGTGGCCCTGATGTTAAAGGCAATCTCACTTGCCTCACCGCTGGAGTTCAGCTCTTTTGCCCATGTTTGAGCCAAAGTTGTCATGAGGTCAGGAGCTGAGTGACCCTGTCGGAACCCAAACTGAGCATCCGTGAGCAGGTTATTGCCAAGTAAGTGCCACTTGATAGCACTGTTGATGACACCCTTCCATCACTTTATTGATGATTGAGAGTAGATTGATAGGGCAGAAATTGGCCGGGTTGGATTTGTCCGGCCTTTTGTGTACAGGACATACCTGGGCAATTTTCCACATTGCTGGGTAGATGCCAATGTTGTCGGTGTACTGAGACAACTTGGCTAGGGGTACGGCAAATTCTGGAGCACAAATCTTCAGTATCATTGCCGGAATGTATCCAGTGCCATGAGTCATTATTTGATATCACATGGAGTGAATCGAATTCAGACTTTCATCTGTGATGAGATTGAGATGGCTCATCCAGTCGGCATTTCTGGCTGAAGGTGATTACAAATGCTTCAGGCTTGTCCTTTGCACTGATGTGCTGGGCTCCTCCATCACTGAGGTTGCGATTATTTGTGCAGTGAGTTGTTTAATTGTCCACCACCATTCACGATTGGATATGGCAGGACTGCAGAGTTTAGATCTGATGCGTTGGTTGTGGAATCGCTTATCTCTGTCTATTACTTGCTGCTTATGCTGTTTGACACGCAAGTAGTTCAGTGCTGTAGCTTCACCAGGTTGACGCCTCAATTTTAGGTATGACTGGTACTACACCTGACATGCCCTCCTGCACTCTTCATTGAACTAGGGTTGATTCTTTGACTTGGTGGGAATGGTAGAGTGGGGGATATGCTGGATCATGAGGTTACAGATTGTAGTTGAGTACATTTGTGGTGCTGCTGATGGCCCATAGCGCCTCGCTGTTGCCCTGTCCTGAGTTGCTAGAACTATTTGAAATGTATCCCACTTAGCAGGGTGGTAATGCCACACAATACAACAGTCAGTATCCTCAGTGTGAAGAAGAAGCTTTGTCTCCACGAGGCCTGTGTGGTGGTCACTCGCACCAATACTCTGATGGACAGATGAGTCTGCGGCAGGCAGGTTGGTGAGGATGAGGTCAAGTTTTTTTCCCCTCTTTTTGGTTCTCTCACCACCTGCTGCAGACCCAGTCGATCGGCTATGTCCTTTAGGACTTGATCAGTTTTATGCATTCTGGAGCTCCCAAGCCACTCTCGATGAGGGACATTGAAGGCTCCCACCCAGAGTACGTTCTGAGCCCTGAGGTAGAATGGTCTAAACTAAGGATGAATTTTGAAGGCTGCCGACATGGGTTTATCCAGTGAGTTGTTGAATCATAGGCACCTGTAAGGTCCCAGCTGTAATCCCACGTATGTATAAACTAACTGATTTCAATTGGGGCACTTGATGGATGGTTCCATTTGGCATGAATGGGTGTAATTTTTTGCTCCCATCTAACTCAATTTTCCAGCCCCAACCCCTCCCTGATGGGATCATAAAATTCAACTCAATATCTCTGGATTAAGAAGGGGAACATCAAGCAAAGTTCCATTTTGATCATCATTTTGCTAGATGTGAGTCCAGTGGACACCAGATGAGGACAGTTTGTTGAACTTTGACAGCCCACTTCAAAGTTCATATATAAACAATCAGCAGCAATCATTTGCTTGGCTCCTAGAGGTGGCTCCTTGATTTAAGGTGTACACCAGAATGCATGGCTAATAATATCCATTCATCAGCCACAGATTGCATCTGCAAAGAGATATAATACTGGATATTCAGCCACAAGGTCCCTGGTAGAGCACAATACAGGCCTATAATAGATGTATTTCAGATGTTTGTAACTGTCTGGCGAGGCTCTCCAATAAGAACCACAGAAAGTGTCCTTCATCACCATTGTTAATGCACCCTCCACAGCCAAGTGCTGCAAAGGGGGGGATTTGTTTCTGTAGGGAAACACAGAGGAGCTAGACATCTCCTCAGACGAGGAGGACTTGCAAAGGTATAAAGCTGAAGAGAGAGAAGATTCAGACGAGCCACATGTGAATGCCGTTGCCCAAGTACAACGTGGCAGACATGCCTGTGACAAACTCATTGCTATAAGATTACAAGAGAAATAAGATGAAGACAAGTTTTCACAATTGAAGTTCTCTTCAGGCTTTGATGCAGGAGACACAACATTCTTACTGTCATCTTCAACATCTCACAATGATCGCAAAGTATATGTCACCTTCAACACTAATGATAGCAGGTGCTGGTTTAGCACAGTGGGCTAAATAGCTGGCTTGTAATGCAGAACAATGCCAGCAGCACGGGTTCAATTCCCGTACCGGCCTCCCCGAACAGGTGCCGGAATGTGGCAACTAAGCGCTTTTCACAGTAAATTCATTGAAGCTTACTTGTGACAATAAGCGATTATTAATATTAATGAGGTAATTATTGGAAAAGTGCAGTAGCCAAGGGGCTACGTAGCCACTGGAGAATGTGAAAAGCACACATCCTTAAACAGCGACACATAATGCACATCTTTCAACCATGAAGTTAATACGTCAGTGGCTATGACATTCTTTCGGAAGATGAAATGCTTTTGCTCACATGGATGCACTCATGCCTGTGTGCCAGCAGCTCAGCAAGGCCACTCCAACTATAAAAGTCAATCATTCGTGCCTGACCGTCTCAAGAAAGAGCTACATCTGGACAGCACCATCTTTCCAAACACCAGCTCTTCCACATGACTAATGCAGAATCCTCATTTTCATACTGAGCCCCAAGATGTCATCAATATCAGGGCGTGGTGCTCTGTCACATAATAGCATGGATGCAAAGTTGCGTCTTACATGACCATTGTCCTCATGGAGAGGGGTTCAGCAGGATCATCATGCCATTATTGACAAACACTTCTTCCCCTCTATTCGTTGGAAGCTTGTCAAATCAGGTCCCCCCGAAGCCATATTCGGGGTGTCAGATCGGCCGGGGTTGGAAGCGTGTGCTGAGGCAGATGTCTTGGCCTTCGCCTCGCTGATTGCCCAAAGGCGGATTCTGTTGGGGTGGAGGTCGGCTTCTCCGCTCTGTGCCTCGGCGTGGCAGAGAGATCTGCTGGAGTTCTTAACGCTCGAGAAAGTAAAGTTTGAGTTGAGGGGGAGGATGGAAGGGTTCTACAGCTCATGGACCATCATGCATTTTCACGAATTGGATGACATCGAACATTAGGGGAGGGGTTGGGGGGTTTGGCATATATAAATCAATGATGATTCTTTCTGAGTGGTGTTTTGAATTCAAAATGTTGGGAGCTGTTTGAGGGTGGGTGAGAAGAGGGGATTGTTGGCTAAGGGATTGCATTGTATTTGTTGTTATTAATTATTTGTCGTGGTAAATATGATGAAAATGTGAAAAAGAGGAGGATTTATAAAACACAAAATCGTGAAACCGGCGTTGTGGCTGCTGAGGGACTGAGAGAGGAGGTAGGACACAGAGGAGCGACTGTGGGCTGCTGGGCCAGACACTGGCCAGGCTGGCTGGGGTGGAGGGTCCCTGCCAGGACTATTGGGCGGGGGGGGGGGGGGGGGGGGGGGGGGGTGAGGGGGGGAAAAGGACGTACGGCACAGGGGATCCCCACAGGACTGGGGCTGTGTCCAGGCATAGACCGTCATTACCGCAGCCATCTTGCTGTGCATCCACTGACCACCAACCCTGGCCCCTGATTTTGCAGAGTGACACCAGCCGTATGGGTGCCCCACCTCCCACCCCCCACACCCATTCTCCGCCACACCTGCACCCACCTGGCCGACAACCGCCGGTGGCCCACCCAGGGCCACCCCCACAATAGCCCCTCTGAGAGCCACGGAGTGTACCATTGGCGAAGGCAGTGCCAGCCAAAGGTATCCCTGGCATTAGGGATGGGTGCCAGGGCTGGAGGCCCCAATGGTATCATCCAGCGACAGACCAGGGGTGCAGGGATGGAGGGGGGGGGGGTTCGGAGGACGTCCGGGGCCACTATGCAGCCCGTTGGACCTGGTTGGGCACAGAGGTGCGCGTCACTCTAGCATGTCAGCCTTTCACCCCCTGTAGACAACGGATATTGAAATTCAACCAGCAATGATGGCCTTCCTGCGAGTCGCCGCAGACCTGCGGGATGCCTTGCAGTTGGACAAGCTGGAGTTGCTCGAGGAGGAGGAAGCTGCAGTTGCGGAGCGGGCAGCAGCGGAGCGTGCCACAGAGGAAAAGGTGGCATCCGCCCAAAATGGAGAGCGAGCCGCCCAACAGCTCGAAGAGGAGGAGATGCCAAGGAGGTGCCACATAAAGCCTCGGGTGTACCGGCATCGCCTGTCATTCAAGGACCTTCCGGACCGGGCATGCCATCGAAAACTCCGGGGAGCAGAGAGATATTGTGACATATCTGCTAAATGAGGGCACACCTGGTGCCGCAGGTGTCGGGGGAGGCTCACCCGCTCCCAGTGGCCGTCAAGGGGACGGTTGCCCTGAATCTGTACCTGACCGGCACCAAGTGGGGACCTGTCTGGGGTTTCACACACGTTAGTGCACAGGTGCATCCTCGCCGAGACGGAGGCCCGATATACCCAGGCGGGTCAATATATCCACTTCAATGTGGACCGAGCCCACCAGGCAGCCCGGGCAGTGGGATTCACCGCCATCGCTGGGGTGCCCTGGGTCCAGGGGGTGATCGACAGGATGCATATACCCCGACGAGCACCTGCAGATGACAGGCCACTCTACACCACCAATGTGTGCAGGAGGGTTTCCTGACACAGCATGTAGATAGGCCAACAAGAGGTGAGGCCACATTGGATTTGGTACTGGGTAATGAACCAGGACAGGTGTTAGATTTGGAGGTCGGTGAGCACTTTGGTGATAGTGACCACAATTCGGTTACCCTTACTTTAGCAATGGAAAGGGATAGGTATATACCGCAGGGCAAGAGTTATAGCTGGGGGAAAGGCAATTTTGATGCGATTAGGCAAGACTTAGGATGCATAGGATGGGGAAGGAAACTGCAGGGGATGGGCACAATTGAAATCTGGAGTTTGTTCAAGGAACAGCTACTGCGTGTCCTTGATAAGTATGTACCTGTCAGGCAGGGAGGAAGTGGTAGAGCGAGGGAACCATGGTTTACTAAAGTAGTTGAATCACTTGTCAAGAGGAAGGAGGCTTATGTAAAGATGAGACGTGAAGGTTCAGTTAGGGTGCTTGAGAGTTACAAGTTAGCCAGGAAGGACCTAAAGAGAGAGCTAAGATGATCCAGGCGGGGACATGAGAAGTCTTTGGCAGGTAGGATCAAGGATAACCTAAAGCTTTATATTGGTACATCAGGAATAAAAGAATGACTAGGGTAAGAGTTGGGCCAGTGAAGGACAGTCGTGGGAAGTTGTGCGTGGAGTCCGAGGAGATAGGAGAGGTGCTAAATGAATATTTTTTGTCAGTATTCACACAGGAAAAAGACAATGTTGTCGAGGAGAATACTGAGCTGCAGGCTACTAGACTAGCTGGGATTGAGGTTCATAACGAGGAGGTGTTAGCAATCCTGGAAAGTGTGAAAATAGATAAGTCCCCTGGGCTGGATGGGATTTATCCTAGGATTCTCTGAGAAGCCAGGGAGGAGATTGCTGAGCCTTTGGCTTTGATCTTTATGTCGTCATTGTCTACAGGAATAGTGCAGAAGACTGGAGGATAGCAAATGTTGTCCCCTTGTTCAAGAAGGGGAGTAGAGACAACCCCGGTAACTATAGACCAGTGAGCCTTACTTCTGTTGTGGGCAAAGTCTTGGAAAGGATCATGAGAGATAGGATTTATAATCATCTAGAAAGGAATAATTTGATTAGGGATAGTCAACACGGTTTTGTGAAGTGTAGGTCGTGCCTCACAAACCATATTGAGTTCTTTGAGAAGGTGACCAAACAGGTGGACGAGGGTAAAGCAGTTGATGTGGTGTATATGGATTTCAGTAAAGCGTTTGATAAGGTTCCCCACGGTAGGCTATTGCAGAAAATATGGAGGCATGGGATTCAGGGTGATTTAGCAGTTTGGATCAGAAATTGGCTAGCTGTAAGAAGGCAGAGGGTGGTGGTTGATGGGAAATGTTCAGCCTGGAGTTCAGTTACTAGTGGTGTACCACAAGGATCTGTTTTGGGGCCACTGCTGTTTGTCATTTTTATAAATGACCTGGAGGAGGGCGTAGAAGGATGGGTGAGTAAATTTACGCATGACACTAAAGTCGGTGGAGTTGTGGACAGTGCGGAAGGACGTTGCAGGTTACAGAGGGACATAGATAAGCTGCAGAGCTGGACTGCGAATTGGCAAATGGAGTTTAATGCAGAAAAGTGTGAGGTGATTCATTTTACAAGGAGTAACAGGAATACAGAGTACTGGGCTAATGTAAGATTCTTGGTAGTTTGGATGAGCAGAGAGACCTCGGTGTCCATGTACATAGATCCCTGAAAGTTGCCACCCAGGTTGATAGGGTTGTTAAGAAGGCGTACGGTGTGTTAGCTTTTATTGGTAGAGGGATTGAGTTTCGGAGCCATGAGGTCATGTTGCAGCTGTACAAAACTCTGGTGCGGCCGCATTTGGAATATTGTGTGCAGTTCTGGTCGCCGCTTATAGGAAGGATGTGGAAGCATTGGAAAGGGTGCAGAGGATATTTACCATGATGTTGCCTGGTTTGGAGGGAAGATCTTATGAGGAAAGGCTGAGGGACTTGAGGCTGTTTTCGTTAGAGAGAAGGAGGTTAAGAGGTGACTTAATTGAGACATACAAGATGATCAGAGGATTAGATAGGGTGGACAGTGAGAACCTTTTTCCTTGGATGGTGATGGCTAGCACGAGGGAACATAGCTTTAAATTGAGGGGAGATAGATATAGGACAGATGTCAGAGGTAGGTTCTTTACTCAGAGAGTAGTAAGGGTGTGGAATGCCCTGCCTGCAACAGTAGTGGACTCGCCAACATTAAGGGCATTTAAATGGTCATTGGATAATCATATGGATGATAGTGGAATAGTGTAGATGGGCTTTAGTTTGGTTTCACAGTCGGCGCAACATTGAGGGCCAAAGGGCCTGTACTGCGTTGCAATGTCTATGATCTATGTTCTAACCAAAAGGGGTACCACTTGGTCAACTTGCAGCTGATATGCATCATTCACCCTTGCGCCAATACCCGGGCAGTGTGCACGATATGAAAATGCCTTGAATAAAAATATTTTTTAAAAAAGGTTTGTTTCGTGAATATTTTCAAGGGGGAAGGGGAAAAAGACGGGTTTGAGGCGAAGATTCCATAGTTTAGGGCCTGGCACGGTTGCCAATGGTGGGGAAGTCGGGAATACTCTTGAGGTCATGAATTAGATGAATGCAGTGATTTCTGACATTTCAGAGCCAATAAATTCAATTCCATCTATTAACTACAAAAGATAACAATGTTGTAGCTTACCACTACAAAGACATTTTGAAACCCTTCATGTAAAACAATCCAAAAATACTTTAGCCCCTTTGATCTCATCCTTTCAAAAGCATGCGTGACCATCTTCCCATTGATTTAAGTGCGTTCGGGCTCCTGGTCTGAAAAGGTCTTCCTGAGAATCCATTCTAGCCGTTGATGGATTCGAATGTCAATACCTATTCACCAGGAAAATCATTATCATGCCTTGAACATCATCGTTGCTGTTTCATTACGACCATGCCATCATTCACATTGTATTGGATGAATGCCACAATGTGAGCAACAAGGCAGGGAATATCAAACAGATTGCACCTGACTTGCAGCATCCAATGTTTCCATTCTGCTATGGGATGGGAAGAGTAGAGCAGAGCAATAGATACAATTTCTGCAGAGGACAATTAGAAGACTAAAATATGCTTAGATAACCTGCAGATCCATGAATATTGGTTCCTGAATGTCACCAGTTTCAGGTCATTTTGACTTGAACATAAATTTGCATTTTGGAAGTGTTTCTAAATGGCATAATGAAATATTAAAGGATATATTTATTATATAAACAAACAACGTATTGTGTTCTTATAAAGTTGCTCAAGGCAATTTATGAAGTCATTCAAAAACATTAAAGTAATTTACATTAATCTTTTATAACAAAAATAAATTTAAAGTATTGATTTATGGTGCAAGTTCCATGCAAAAATGGTTTGATTATTTCCTATCATCAGGACTGAAGAGAAGGGTTTAATGTAATTTGAATTATGCACTATAAAACACTGCTGCTGCAAATGATTAGTAATTTAAAGACTTTTCTTGGCCTTGAATTGTTTCCCAATCCTGTGAATCAGTGCTGCTTTTTTTTCTTCTCTTGGTGCTTGCTCGGTTGTGGGCATGAAATTTTGTTTCGAAGAATCATCGCTGATTCCCATTTCACTACTAAAAGCACGCAAAGAATTACTGGCGACAACTGAAAACTGCACGTTCAAACCAAATACCACATCCAATCTTTGTATCACTTCCAGTGCATCCATGCCTGCTAATTACCTGCTATCAGCAAACAGGTCTGCACAATACAGTAAGTCTGCCAGTAAGTCTTCATTCAATGGGTATGAATCAGTTCTTTTTAGGTCACTTTGCCTGTAATGGATATGGAACACAACTCTCAAATGAACTGCAATTGAAAAGCCAATAAATCACCAGTTCTTGTCTAGACGCTCGGCCTCCTCCACCTAACATCTAGTCGTGCACAGAATTAGTGGACACTGTGGGAAACTATAATTTTAATGGTGACGTTGTGAAATGACCTTGCCAGTTCACAGCAGTAGTAAATGTAACTACACATGCATGTATGTACGGATTACAATTAGTTTGGGTGGTTAGCATAAATGCTTCACAGCTCCAGGGTCCCAGGTTCGGTTCCCGGCTGGGTCACTGTCTGTGCGGAGTCTGCACGTCCTCCCCGTGTGTGCGTGGGTTGCCTCCGGGTGCTCCGGTTTCCTCCCACAGTCCAAAGATGTGCGGGTTAGGTGGATGGGCCATGCTAAATTGCCCGTAGTGTTCTAAAAAGTAAGGTTAGGGAGGGGAGGGATTGGGTTACGGGTATAGGGTAGATACATGGGTTTGAGTAGGGTGATCATTGCCCGGCACAACATTGAGGGCCAAAGGGCTTGTTCTGTGCTGTACTGTTCTATGTTCTATGTTCTATGTTTAACTTTAGAGGGTACTGTATTTTGTGGACAAAGATTTAGCACTTTTCAAGTTAGGAACCATTCACTGTGCTTAGGAAGGTTTGTCTCTGTGTTATCCCAGCAAAATATCCTTGCCTGTGTCTGGATGGCTGGCACCAGTTGAACTAGACATTCGAGTAGGAGGAACATGTATTGGTGACAATTTGCATTTACAATTTCAAGTGCTATTAATCTCCACTAGCAGAAGTTGAAGTGCTGTAGTCTGAGGTTTATTAGAAAAGTAGAAGACTTTTTAAAAAAACTCCTGCATGTTAACTCTAACCTTGCCAGAACAGATAGTTTCAATATTTTAAATTTTAAGTTTGTTTTCTCTCATGAATATGTTCCAAATCACTTTCCCTAATTTCTCCCTGCAGTCTGCTTGTCCTCCGTTATTTTATTTGAGTCAGTTGGATTGTAAACCTTTCCGTTATTTTAACCCGTCATCCATCCGGAAGCCTTGCTAACAAGTGTAACACTGTCAGTTGAGAAAATTGATGGGTGATCCAGGCATCAGTTACTGAGGTACAAGGAACTTATTACTGGAAACACCAAAATAGGATGAGTATCTTTATTGCCAGGACATTTAGCTTTTGGTTGCTCTTTTACCATCATTATGTTCCCTGCACAAGATTACTCAAGTTCCTGTGAACTGTCAAGAACTAAATGTAGGAAAAGACAGCAATGACCTTGGTGCTGCTATAGGACTAATGATGCTATGGGAAGACCAAGTGCTGAAACCCTGTGTTACTGTCCTTAGTGCACATCTCCCATGGAAGCTGCACAGCAATGAAAACTTCAAACTTTGCGTAAGACTAATAAAGGCCCAAAACTGAACTCCAGCTATGTGGAATAGGCACTTAAAGGAAAACCTCCAGGAAAAAAAACCTCCCTATTTATTGTGTACTCCACAAGGGTCCATCACAGTTGGCAACTTTGAGCAGCAGTCGTACAATTACATTAATGGATTCCTCGACTAACCTAAAGTGGACTTGGATTAAACAATCCTTTGCGGTCAGTATGAGGAGGGTTCCTGGAATGTATTCAAGACTGTTTCATTGTTGTCTTGCCAGATCTGGTATTAGGTACACCATTATATAACGATGCAGGACAAGCAAGCAACCTGGAGGCAGGGAACACGTTGGAAATAAACACCATAATTTAATTGGATTTAGGTTGAAATAGATAATGGGGAAGAACAGTCCAAGTTAAAGATGTTGGACTATAAATTTGCTAATTTCACTGAAATGAAAGGGAATTAAAGATTAATTGATCGAAAATATTGGAGGTTGAATAGCGATGAGAGTGAGGGATATAGAAATGAAATGAAAATGAAAATCGCTTATTGTCACGAGTAGGCTTCAATGAAGTTACTGTGAAAAGAGCACATTCCGGTGCTTGTTTGGGGAGGCTGGTACAGGAATTGAACTGTGCTGCTGGCCTGCCTTGATCTGCTTTAAAAGCCTGCGATTTAGCCCAGTGTGCTAAACCAGCCCCTATAGAAATACAAGGTAGTAAAACACATATTAAATATTTTCTGGTAAACAATGAAGACATACCCTGGTTTGTCTTCCAGATCGCGCAAATCTTTTGCCTTTTACTAAAGATTCCCATGGAGAATAATGAAGACTATAGCCGCGATCATACGGCTTCATCACACCCGACTCGGTGACATGGCGGGGCCGGTAAATCTCGCGAGAGGCTTCTCGGGACACCACGCGTGACCAAACGTGATCTCGTGAGACATCGCAATCTGAATCTTGCCCTCAATGGGTGAGATCCAGATTTGCATATTTAAGTGTGCAGTTAAGCTCAGTTAAATATGTTTATGTTTCAAGGCAGTGATTAGAGAGGAAATCATATTGTACAAGACGTATGTGGATGGGGAGGCCAAAAAAGGAGCAACAGGGGTTAGTGGATGAGATCCTGGGAGTGGACCGTGGATATGTGAGGGAGCCAACTCCGAAACTATTGGCATGCAGGAAAAATCTGCAAATGCAGTTTAACCTGTTGTCTACAAACCCAGTGGTTTTCTCAACGTTAAAACCATAGGGGCCACTCCAGCAGCATTTAAAGCTGGTGTCAGTGCCAAGGTGGGCCCTATTTGCATGAAGCACTTGTTCAAACCAGCGAAGTTGGATGCCACATTTCGGGGGTGGAAGGGGTGGAGTGAGTGAGTGATTTATTTCTGGAGGAGTGGTTTGCCAACCTGGAGGAGCTGAAAGAGAAAGTTGGGCTCTTGAACTCGGATGCGTTTAAGTACCCACAGATTCAAAATTTTGTTTGACGTATATTCCCAACATTTCTGGTGATGTCACCTTCGTTATTGGATAGGGTTTCTGTCTGAGGTCAAAAGAGGGTAGTATGTCCGGCATCTATGGACTGATTTTAGGGGAAGAGTTGGTCTCGCCGGAGGCGTGAAGACTAAATGGGAGGAGGAACTGGGACCCATACTTGAGGAGGAGGTGTTGAGTGAATCCCTCTGCAGGGTCACCCTGTGCGAGGCTGAGTTTGATCCAGCTCAAGGTAGTGTTTAGGGTGTACCTTACCAAGGCCAGAATGAGTTGTTTCTTTGAGGGAGTTGAGGATAGGCGCGAGTGTTGTTCGAGAAGGCCTGTGAACCATGGGGCAGCACGGTAGCATGGTGGTTAGCGTAAATGCTTCACAGCTCCAGGATCCAAGGTTCGGTTCCCTGCTGGGTCACTGTCTGTGCGGAGTCTGCATGTCCTCCCCGTGTGTGCGTGGGTTTCCTCCGGGTGCTCCGGTTTCCTCCCACAGTCCAAAGATGTGCGGATTAGGTGGATTGGCCATGCTAAATTGCCCGTAGTGTCCTAAAAAGTAAGGTTAAGGGGGGGGTTGTTGGGTTACGGGTATAGGGTGGATACGTGGGGGTTTGAGTAGGGTGATCATTGCTCGGCACAACATCGAGGGCCGAAGGGCCCGTTCTGTGCTGTACTGTTCTATTCTATTCTATTCATTAGCACATGTTCTGGTCCTGTCTCAAACATTGGGGCAGCAGGGTAGCATGGTGGTTAGCATAAATGCTTCACAGCTCCAGGGTCCCAGGTTCGATTCCCGGCTGGGTCACTGTCTGTGTGGAGTCTGCACGTCCTCCCCCTGTGTGCGTGGGTTTCCTCCGGGTGCTCCGGTTTCCTCCCACAGTCCAAAGATGTGCAGGTTAGGTGGATTGGCCATGCTAAATTGCCCGTAGTGTCCTAATAAAAAGTAAGGTTAAGGGGGGGTTGTTGGGTTACGGGTATAGGGTGGATACGTGGGTTTGAGTAGGGTGATCATGGCTCGGCACAACATTGAGGGCCGAAGGGCCTGTTCTGTGCTGTACTGTTCTATGTTCTTCTATGTTCTATGTTGGTTTCTGCGTCTCTTTTTTCAATACCATATCGGCAATCCTGAATATTGAGTAGGATCCCTGACCTTTAGTGGATATATTCGGGGTATTGAACCTGCCGGAGTTGCAGACGGGTAAGGGGACGGATGCCCTGGCATTCGCCTCGCTGGTTGCTCGGAAGCAAATCTTCCCGCGTTGGAAACTGGTGACGCCGCCTCAAGCCTCGGTGTGGCGAGGTGACTTAATGGAGCTTTTGCACCTCAAGATGGTCAAATATACCGTGAGGGGGTTATGGCAATTGTTCATATTGTACTTTAAGGAATCGGTCACAGTTAGCTGTTTGGGTAGGTGAGGGCAGTGGTGTAGGTGGGGGAGGGAGTAAGGTGGGTAGGTTCGCTCGGTTTTTGTTCTTATTATTTGGTTTATTGTTGTTGTTGGTCATTTTTGTACTTTTTGTAATTTTTGGGTATAAAATAATAAAGTTTAAGAAAAATATATATTTTTAAATATTTGCGCCGGAGTCTCCCAAGGCCTGGGATAAAACACCCACACCTCGGACATCTCGTCGTCGCGCCGTTTAGCACTGGTGCACACCAATGTAGACCAGGCTTACCGGCACCTGGGGCTCCCAGGAAATCGGAGGTCCATGGGTGGTTCTGGACAGGGTGGTACCCTGGTACTCCCGATACCACCTGAGCACCTGGGCACTGCCAGCGTGGCACCCTGGCAATGCTAACCCAGTGCAATATATGAATATAAGTGAGGCCTCAGCGAGGCTTTCCTCATTGAGGCACCCCATAAAAAGAGTCCCGTTTAATAGCGGAGTCTATCCTGGGCCTTGGGAGTCCGGGAGAAATCTTTTTTTCCCATTAAAACATATCCTAGGGCTACATGGATAGATAAAACAGGATAAAATGAAATTTTAAACAGTGACAAAGTAATAAACAAGCACAGAAGGGAAGCACCATGAGGGATTAGGAAACCTGCCAGGGAGCATAAAAATAGACCAGTGTTTTTTAAACTTTTTTTCCGGGGACCCATTTTCACCAACCGGCCAACCTTTGCGACCCAACCCGGCAGACCATCGCGACGCACGCCGGCCGACCTTCGCGACCCACCATTTTCTCTTACCTTGTTTGTTGCTGACAAAAATGGAGGAAATGGTTTTGGGTCCATTTGGCCCCAATGGTCCCTTTGGTCCTCCGAACTTGAAAAAAAAGGCTGCAACCATATTAAAAAAATGCGGCCGCACTGCGCATGCATGGCCGATCATCAGTGCGCATGCGCGGTGCGGCCAAATTTTTAAAATCTGTTCCTGGCCATTTTGTAGGTCGCTCGTAGCCGGTATTATTAAAAGCCGGCTGCTGTGGGTGTTACGCGTGGATTTGCACAATCGAGATCGCCACGACGGATGCCTCCGCCACCCTCCCGACACCCGCCCGTGACCCACCCGCAGGTTGCGCACCTGAATTTCAATGCCTGAAATAGACTGATAATCAATTTAAAGGAAAATAACGAAGGTTTTTTTTACAAGTATACAAGAGGTAGAATGCAAGAACAGATTGAAACAGTGAGGGTTCAGGACAGAGGTTAAAACACAAAGTCTTCAGGGGTGAGATTAAAACACAGACTTCAGGACCGATTGAGACTTTGGGTGGAGAGCTGGGATTTTATGTATAATTAAACAGTGAACTTTTACCATTTCTTAGCAATTCTAATTCTTCATACATTTGCTCAATTTGCCATGGTGAATATTTCTTATTACAGTTGTTCAGTTAGATCTCAGCTAAACCTCAATGCTCACTCCCCTCTTGGTCCCTCGCCATTCAGGTTCTAACTCACTTCCCATTTGCACACACATCACTGTCAGTGAAATGCGTCTGTAATGACCCAATTATTTCTGCATTCATCCATATTCTACTCACATGCTCCTCAAGAGTCTATCTATTAATCAAAGAAATGTTCCCTTGCAAATAATGTGCCTTTTTTTCAACATATTTCCCAGATTCCTAACTATATCATGTCAGTTCAAATGCTAAATATCAAGAATGTAAAAAAAAACATGGTTAATCTGTGAACAAATGGTGGCATTCGTTCCAAGTTGCAATCATCATTGGGGTCAACAGGATCACATTGTCAACAGCCCTTGTGGGGAAGACCATAACTAGAGGTCATCAATATTAAGAAATTCAAAGGGAATTCAGAAGTAACTTCTTTACCCAATGAATGGTGGCAATGTGGTTGAAGCGAATGGTCTGGATCCATTTAAGGGGAAGCATTTGAGGGAAAAGGGAATAGAGGGTTGTAATGGTAGATTGAGATAAGGAAAGGTGCAAGGAAGCTCAAGTGGAGCACGAACCCCAGCACAGGCTGGCTGGGCCGAATATTTCTTCGCCGCATATTCTGTCACATTCTATGAATTCTTTTCTGTGTTTTTGGATAGAAATAAAAATGAAATTCATAGCAAGCACTATAAAGAATAGTGATTAAATATTGTATAATTTTAATGGTTGCACTTGTTCATTGTGATTGAATTTCTTGAGGAACTCTACTCAAATCACAAGCCTGAACACATCAACAGTGGTGAAGTGGAGGAAATATGGACAACACCACATATTAGTTGTACAAAGGCCTGTTTGTTTCGATAAGTGTTAATTTTAAAACATTCCTGCTTGTCCAGTATTGGATGTTAGATAAGTCTGACAATTTAGACCATAATAATAAAAAATAAAGTCATACGAACTGTTTCTCTCTTTCCAGCATTTTCTGTTTTTATTTCAGATTTCCAAAATCAGTGATATTTTGCTTTTATTAACTTACAATTGAGACATTTTGGGCAGGATGTTCCGAGGCCTGCGAGGGCAGCCTTGAAGGTGGGATTGGAAGCAATTGTTTATTTATCCATTCTTTCATGGGCTCTGGGCACCACTGGCTAGGCCAGTATTTGTTACCCATCCCTAATTTTCTTTCGGAGGGTGATTGTGCCACCTTCTCAAACTGTTGCAGTTCATGTGGTGTACGTACACCCAGGGACATAAAACCATAAGATATAGGAGCAGAATTAGGCCATTTGGCCCATCGAGTCTACTCCACCATTTAATCATGGTATGTTTCTCATCTCCATTCTCCTATGTTCTCCCCATAACCCCATATATCTTACTAATCAAGAACCTGGCTGTCTTTGTCTTAAAGACTCAGTGACTTGTCCTCCTCCGCCCTCAGCGGCAATGAGTTCCACAGATTCCCCACCCTCTGACTGAAGAAATTCCTCCTCATCTCTGTTTTTAAGGATAGTCCTTTCAGTCTGAGGCTGTGTCCTCGGGTTCTAGTTTCTCACTCGTGGAAACATCCTCTCCATGTCCACTCTATCCAGGCCTCTCAGTATTCTGTAAGTTTCAATGAAATCCCCCTCATCCTTCTAAACTCCATCGAGTACAGACCCAGAGTCCTCAACCGCTCCTCATATGTCAAGCCCTTCATTCTGGATCATTCTTGTGAACTTCCTCTGGACCCTCTCCAAGGCCAGCAACATCCTTCCTTAGATACGGGGCACAAAACTGCTCACAATATTCCAAATGGGATCTGACCCGAACCTTATACAACCTCAGAAGTATATCCCTACTCTTGTATTCTAGCACTGTCGACATGAATGCTGACATTGCATTTGCCTTCATAACTGCCAACTGAACCTGCATGTTAACCCAAAGAGAATCCTGAACCAATGTCCATTCTTGCCTCTCTCTTACCTTCTTTATATCAAAAAAAACTGTTGCATTCTTCTTTTATATGACTAGATAGCTTACACTCATATGTCACCTTCTCCCCCTTATTACTTTTTTTAGTTGTCCTTTGCTTGCTTTTAAAGGCTTCCCACGAATCCTTGCCCACATTGTATGCGTTTCCCTTTGCTTCTATGCTGCCATTGACTTCCCTCGTCAGCCACAGTTGCCTTGTCCTCCCCTGAGCATGTTTCCTCCTCCCGGTGATGAGTTTCTGTTGTGCCTTCCAAATAATCCCCCCAAAACTCCTGTCATTGTTGTTCCACTGTCTCCCCTGCTCGGCTCCCCTTCCAATCAACTCTGGCCAGCTACTCCCTCATGTCTTTGTTGTTAACTTTATTCAATTGCAAAACCTTTACATCTGACTCCAGCTTCTCCTTCTCAAACTGCAGGGTGAATTCTATCATATTGTGGTCACTGCTCCCTAAGGGTTCCTTCACCTTAAGTTCCCTAATAAAGTCTGTCTCATTACACATCACCAAATCCAGAATTGCCTGTTCCCTCGTGGGCTCTACCACAAGCTGCTCCAAATAACCACCTTGTAGACATTCCACAAATTCCTTTCCTTGGGATCCGCTACCAACCTGATTTTCCCAGTCCACCTGCATATTGAAGTCCCCCATGATTATTGTAATATTGCCTTTCTTATATGCCATTTATATCTCCTGATTTATTTTATGCCCCACACCCTGACTACTGCTGGGGGGCCTGTACATAACTCCCGTTAGGATCTTTTTTCCTTTGCGATTCCTCAACTCCATCCACACAGATTCTATGTCTTCTGACCCTATATTGATTCTTGCTATCGATTTAAGTTCTTGTCTTACTAACTGTGCAACCCGCCCCCTCTGCCCATCTGTCTGTCCTTTCGATAGGACACATATCCTTGGATATTTAGATCCCAGCCCTGATCCCCTTGCAGTCACATCTCTGAGATGCCCACAACATTCTACTGCCAATTTCAATGTGTGCAATAAGCTCATTTATCTTGTTTTGTATACTGTGCAGATTTAGATACAACACCCTCAGTCTTGTGCTGACCCCCCCCGGCCTTCTCATGGTTGTTCCCTTTTTTGCTCTGCTTGAAGTTAGATTCCTGCCACCTTCTGTACTCTGTTCTATTCCGTGTTCTGGATACTATGCTAACCTCTCCTGAACCCTCGGCCCCTTTAACTCATTTAAAGTCCTCATCATTAACCTGCACTCTCACCTTCTCCTTTAACTTTGATTCAGGAAGTAATCCAAAGATTATTACCTTTTTGGTTCTGCGTTTTAATTTAGCCCCTAGCTGCTCATATTCCTTCAGGAGAACCTCTATTCTTGTTCTACTTATGATGCTAGTACCTACGTGGACCGCTGGTTCTTTACCCTCCCACTCCAAGTTCCTTAGCAGCCCAGGTGAGATATCCAGAACGCGAGCACAGGTAGGCAACACAATCATTGGGACTCTCAATCCTGGTCACAGAGAACAGTGTCTATGCCCCTAACTATACTATTCCCCTTTACAACTACAATTATGTTCTCTCCCCTGACTTGAATGGCTCCCTGTACTACAGTGCTGTGGTCAGTTTGCTCATTCACCCCATTCCTGTCCACACAGAGAGCAAGAATCTGAACCGGAAACCAAAAAGAAAATGCTGGAAAATCTCAGCAGGTCTGGCAGCGTTTGTAGAGAGAGAAAAGAGCTGTCGTTTCGAGTCCAGATGACCCTTTGTCAAAATTGAAGACAAAGTGGGAAATATTTATACTGTGTAGTGAGAATGAAAGGTGAGTCATAGCCACAGAATGGGTAACGAAAGGCAGATAAGATGGAGGGGGTGAATACATGTAAAGAAAGACAAGAGAGAAAGAAATGGTAAAGAACAGTTAAAATGAAATAGCATGAAAGCAAATGGGTCGAGGTGGGGTAGAGCTAAACATCTGAAGTTGTTGAATTCGATGTTGAGACTGGAAGGCTGTAGCGTGCCTAACGGGAAGATGAGATGTTGTTCCTCCGGTTTGCGTTGAGCTTCACTGGAACATTGCAGCAGGTTGTGGGTGCCTGGAACTCGCTGCCAGAGGAGGTGGTGGAAGCAGGGACGATAGTGACATTTAAGGGGCATCTTGACAAATACATGAATAGGATGGGAATAGGGAGATACGGACACAGGAAGTGTAGAAGATTTTAGTATAGATGGGCAGCATGGTTGGCACAGGCTTGGAGGGGCGAAGGCCTTGTTCCTGTGCTGTACTTTTCTTTGTTCTTTGTCAAGGACAGACATATGGGCATGGGAGCAGGGTCTTTTGTTAAAATGGCAAGCAACAGGAAGGTCAGGGTCCTGAATGCGCAGAGACCGAATGTGCTCAGCAAAGCGATCACCCAGTTTGCGTTTGGTTTGGACCACATTGGGAGCAGCGAATGCAATAGACCAAATTGGACGAGGTGCAAGTGAAACGCTGCTTAACCTGGAATGAGTGTTTTGGGCCTGGGATGTCAAGCATGTAAGAGGTATAGGGGCAGGTGTTACACCTTCTGCGATTGCATGGGAAGATGCCATGGGTGATGGGAGAGGTACTGGGTATGGTGGAGGAGTGGACTAGATAATCTCGGAGGGAACGGTCTCTGCGAAATGCTGACAGAGGGAGTGAAGGGAAAATGTGTTTGGTGGTGGCATCATGCTGGAGTTAGAGAAAATGGCGGAGGATTATGCTTTGCATATGGAGGCTGGTGGGGTGAAATGTATGAACGAGGGGGACTCTATCCTTGGTCTGGGAGGGAGGGGAGGGGCGAGGGTAAGGGCGCGGGAGGTGGACCGCACACTGTTGAGGGCCCTGTTAACAACTGTAGGTGGGAAATCACGGTTGAGGAAGAAGGAACACATTTTCGAAGCACCATTTTGGAAAGTGGCATCATCGGAACAAATGCGATGGAGGCGAAGGAGCTGTGAGAAAGGGATGGAGTCCTTACAGGGTGTAGGGTGCGAAGAGCTGTAGTCCAGATAGCTGTGGGAGTCAGTGGGCTTGTAGTCGATATTAGCAGATAGTTTATTGCCGGAAATGGAGACAGAAAGATCAAGGAAGGGAAGGGAAGTGTCTGAGATGGACCAGGTGAAAGTGATGGAGGGGTGGAAACTGGAATCGAAGTTGATGAATTTTTCCCGGTCCAGACGAGAGCATGAAGTGGTACCAAAATAGTCATCAATGTATCGGTAAAGGAGTTGTGGGAGGGGACCCGGGTAGGCCTGGAACAAGGAATGTTCCACATACCCCATAAAAAGACAAGTGTAGCTAGGACCCACGCGGATACCCATTGCTGCACCTTTGATTTGGTGAAAATGGGATGTGTTAAAGAAGTTGTTGAGAGATAGAACGAGTTCAGCCAAGTGGAGGAGATTGGTAGTGAATGGGAATTGTCCAGGCCTCTTTTCGAGAAAGAAGTGAAGAGCTCTCAGACCATCCTGGTGTGGGATGGATCTGTAACAACCCTGGTGAATAGGAGGTGGTTGGGGCCTGTGAACTGGAAGCTGCCAATACTTTCTATATCTTTAGTTTTGACAAAGAATCATCTGGGCTCGAAAGGTTAGCTCTTTTCTCTCCCTACAGATGCTGCCAGACGTGCTGAGATTTTCAAACATTTTCTTTTTGGTTTCAGATTCGAGCAGCCGCAGTAATTTGCTTTTATAAGAATCTGAACCTGTTGGACAAAGTCAAGGGCTTACGCTACTACAAATCTACCTCCTGGATTCCTCTGCCTGCCTCACTCGCAGCCACATGCTCCTGTCCCTGCCACTGGCTGAATTTAAGGTAGTTAGTCTAAGGGCTGTGACTGCCTCCTAAAACACAGTGTCCAGGTACTTCTCCCCTCACTGATGTGTTGCAGCGTCCGAAGTTCAGAATCCAGTCCTGTTAGGAAGGGAGCTCCAGGACTTATTGACAGCGAAGGAACTGTGATATGTCAAAACTAGGTATCGATGAGGTGTTTTGGGCCATCAGGTGCAGCAGATTTGGGTACATCCACTATATGTAATTTTGTGATGCCTCAAGATGAAAGAACCGTCATGGTCACGATCTCGCATTGGCAGAAGACACCTTTGGCGGAGTGGACCTCGCCCTCTAATGTGACTGCAGCCCTAGGAACCTACCCGCTACTGTTAATTGGACAGTGGGCCCTGAGGGGGCCGGTGAATTGACTTCCTCTGGGCATATCTTCCAGGTGGATGTCCTGACAGCGAGTGTTGCATCAGACCATAAGATGTAGGAGAAGAAGTAGGCCATTCGGCCCATCGAGTCTGCTCCGTCATTCAATTAGATCATGGCTGATCTGATATAACTCCACTTTCCTGCTTTACCTCCATAAACTTTGATTCCCTTACCGATTGAAAATCTGTTTATCTCAGCCTTGAACATACTTAATGGCCCAGACTCTATAGCTTCTGCGGTAAATAATTCCACAGATTCGCTACCCTCAAGAGAAGAAATTCCTCCTCATCTCTGACTTAAATGGGCTGCTCCTTACTCGGAGATTATGCCCTCTGATCCTAGACTCTCCCACAAGGAGAAACAACCTCTCAACGTCTACTCTGAGACGTTCCCTGAGAATCCTATGTGTCTCAATAAGGTCACCTCCTTTCTTCTAAACGTGAATGAGTATAGGCCCAATCTACTCAACCTCTCCGAAGAAGAAAATCCTTCCATACCTCCATAGGATCAACATAGTGAACCTTCTTTGGATGCCTCCAAAGCCAATATACCTTTCCTTAGGTAAGAGAACCAAAATTGTTCACAGTATTTCAGGTGTGGCCTAACTAGTAGTTTTCACAAGACTTTTCTATTTTTATACTGCATTTCCTTTGAAATAAAGACCAACATTTCCTTTGCCTTCCCTATTTCCTGCTGAACTTGCATGCAAGCTTTTTGTGCTTTAGGCACAAACATTCCAACTCCTTAGGTGCTGCAGCTTTCTGCAGTCTTTCTCTATTTAAATAATATTAAGCTTCTTTATTCTTCCCACCAAAGTGCATAACTTGACATTTCATTTTCCTACATTATATTCCATCTGCCGAGTTTTGTCCACTCACTTAACCTGCCAATATCCCTCTGCAGACTCTTGCCTTCCCACCTATTTTTATGTCATCTGCAGACTTGGCAATAGTACATTCACTGTCCTCATCCAAGACATGACAATACATTGTAAATAATTGTAGCCCCAGCACTGAATCCTGTGGTACTCCGCTAGTTACAGGTTACCATTCTGAAAATGTCCCTCTTATCCCAACTCTCTGCCTTCTATTAGTTATAGTTTTCCTCTATCCATGTTCAAGTATTACTCCCAGCACCATGGGTTCTTATCTTTTAAGCAACCTTTTGAAACCTTTTTGGAAATCCAAGTATATCACATCTACTGGATTCCCTTTTATCTATCCTGCTCGTTTCCAGGACTCAGAAATGGCCCCAACCCTTGATTAATTTTCAGAGTTCACAAGATTCTGCCCTTAAATGTTAGAATAAATTTTACTGTTTGGAAGCTACCACAAGGGTTCCTGTTATTGGCAGTGGTAGAACCTCACCGTTCATCAAAAGAGACAACTGGCCTCTTAAAGGGGCAAAAGTACTTGTAATATTTACCAAGGGACTGCTGTGTTTGCCTTGGCAGGGATCAAGTTCTGAAAAGCAAGTGAGTGGAGGCCAAATTGGGAACTCAGAGCCATTCGCAGCACTATTGGAGGAGAATCTCACCCTGCATCTTCTTACATTAATATCATCCAAGCTATAGACAGAAACAGGACGTATATGACAGCTCTCTGCTATACTACAGACAGTTGCCAACCACCTATTGGAACCTGAGTGTTATTCCAGTAAATTGAATTCAGCATTACATTAACTTTCTGAATTAAGTTATGCTCTGATTAGGTTTAACAGCAAATGCTATGTTAACATAATCCCAAAATCAAGTTATTAGTCTGGTTTACAATGTCATATTGACAACTGTCTTATCCATTATAATGGTGAAATAATTTGATTTTTTTACTGGAAACCACTTTATGTGTTCTTTTCACTGGCTCATCATGGGCCGGATGAACCAATAGTAAAACGATGATTAACCAGTTATGTAGGATGACTCAAGAGTCAAATGAAACATTATGCATAAAATCCTAGAAATTAGTTTTGATATTGAACCATAATTCCTAAGTGCTGAACTCAAGCTGATACATGTCACTGACATTTGTAACTGGGACATTATAAAGAAAGAACAGAAATGCTGCCAAGGGTCGGAATTGATTTCAATATTTGGAAATGACCGAAGAGATCAAACATGATCGTCAAGACAACCAAATGTCATGAGTCTTAAATTATGTTATTTCTTTCAAACCAACAGCCCCTCCCCTTATTTACAGGTTGCATACTTACCCACAGTGCTTCATATTCTGTGGTTTGTCCATTCGAACGGCCAGTTTAATTTTCAGATCCTGATCGGTGCTGTTTTTTGAAACAACCATTTTGTGTAATTCGGCTGATTTTGGACTATTCGGTGTAGGATGTAAGACAACCTGAAAAAGAGCAGACAAATACTAGCGGTGTCTTACTGACTGTGCAGTGCCACTGTCAACTAGATTACCATCATTGGGAAGCACAAAGTTTCAGTTTGTTCCCCAGGAATAAATAATTGGGAGGCAGAAAACTATGAACACTCAGGTCTGGCTAAAGGTGCCACAACAGGGGAATAGTATATTATTCTTTCTTGGATTCTAACATTTATACTATAGCTATGTGGTGAAGTCGGTATTGTTGTAGAAATCTGATGAAAACAATAACAGCTGCAGAGGTGATATTCATAAATAATAATTAAGAAATAATATCATTTCGACAAAATGCAGTGACAGTCAACCACGGAGAATGTTAATGAAAGGAAGTGTGTCAGTTAAGGTAATTCTGATTAATCTTATTTTCATCTTTGGAGCTCATTTGTCTTCAGCAGTGAAATTAACCATGTGGAGATTTGTAACTGCTCCTCCAATGTAACTTTGCCAAATGCCCCCTTTAAGTAGGGTATCCATCACACTTCCTGATACCTATGTCTGTTGTGGTTGTGCATTTATTAGCTTGATATCAGTCTATTGTAGATTTCTTGTGTAGTTATTACTGGAATGTAAATGTCACCGTGGTCCCAGAAGACTGTTGGCTACTTCCCCCTTGAGAGCTGACTGGTGGTGATTTAACTTGAGGGTCACCACATCTCACGCGAGGTGCAAGGTTGAGAAGAATATATATTTTTTAAATTTAGAGTACCCAGTTAATTTTTTCCAATTAAGGGGCAATTTAGCATGGCCAATCCATCTACCCTGCACATCTTTGGGGTGTGGGGCGAAACCCACGCAAGCACCGGGAGAATGTGCAAATTCCATATGGACAGTGACCCAGAGCAAGGAGCGAACCTGGGACCTCGGTGCTGTGAGGCAGCAGGGCTAACCCACTGCGCCACCGTGCTGCCTTTGAGAAGGATATTTGAGATTTCATTACTGCAATACCTGCCACAGCTGTATTTGTGTGTTTATCTATTGCTGATTGACTTCCGCTGGCAGCCATGGAGTGAGTGCTCGCACATTTGGTGGCTCCAAGGGATGAGGGAGATTGGTAGGGTGAGGGATGAGAGGGATGAGAGGGGCAAGATAGTGTTGTACCCAGAAGGGGTGAATGGGGTGTTTGAGGCCTTCTACAGAAGATTGAATTAGTCGGAGCCTCCGCCTGGGGAGGAGGGGATGAGGTGTTTCTTGAACGGGTTGGAGATCCCAGGGTGGAGGAGGAGAAGGGGTTGGGGTTGGGGGCCCCGATTGTGCTGAGGGAGGCAATGGAGGGTGTAGGATCGATATAGGCAGGGAAGGCCCCAGGGCTGGACAGATTCCCAGCAGAGTTTTGGTGCAGAGCTGGGGCCTCTGCTTGTGGGGATGTATAGTTAGGTGAGGGGAAGGGGGAAGATCCCCTCCACAGCGTCCATTTCACTGATTTTAAAGAAAGATAAGGACCCAGTGCAGTGTGGGTCGATTACCCCCCCCACCGATCCTGCTGCTGAATGTGGGTGCAAAGTTGTTAACAAAGTGTTTAGTGTCACGGATAGAGGATTGTGTGCCGGGGATGATGGGGGAGGAGCAGATGGGTCGGCAGCTGTCGGCGAATGTGCACAGGTTGCTCAATGTCATGATGATGCCCTTGGAGGGGCAGGAGGTAGAAGTATGGTGACAATGGATGCGGAGAAGCCGTTTGATTGGTTGGAGTGGGCGTATTTGTTGGTGGTGCTGAGCCGGTTTGGGTTAGGTTAGGGATTCATGTAGTGGGTTCGGCTGCTGTACAGGGCGCCGATGGCTATTGTCCAGATGAATAGGATGAGCTCTGGGTACAAGCTGCATCGGGGGATGAGGCAGGGGTGCCCTCTCTCCCCGTTGCTTTTTTCTCTGGCGATAGGGCCGTTGGCAATGGTACTTAGGGCATCGAGAGGTTAGAGAGGGATTGAGCAGGCTGGGGCCGAGCATAGATGCTCATTGTATGCGGACATTTTCAGACCCGGCGGACAGCTTTGATAGGGTCATGGAGATCCTGATGGAATTTGGCTGTTTTCCATGGTATAAATTGAACATAGGGAAATGCGAGATGTTCCCGATTAATGCTAGAGGGCAGGAGAGGAAGTTGGGGGAGTTGACGTTCTGGGTGGAGGGGACAAGTTTTCGGTCTCAGACACAGCTGCATAAATTGAATTTGGCACGAATGGTGGAGGGAATGAAGGTGGACGTTAAGAGGTGGGACGAGTTGCCGCTGTCACTGGTTGGGCGCATGCAGGCGGTTAAAATAACGGTGCTGCCCAGATCCCGTCCCAGAACTTCCCCATCTTTGTTCCCAAGTCTTTCTTTAGGAAGGTGAATGGGATAATTTTGTTGTTTGTGTGGCATGGTAGTCCCTGCGGGTGAGGAGGGCATCGCCAAGTTTGCTGAACTATTATTGGGCAGCGAATATCGCAATGGTTAGAAAATGGGCAGTGGGGGAGGGGTCGATTTGGGGGCAGATGCAGGCAACGTCGTGTGGGAGGCCAAATTTGAGGGTGCTGTTGTTGGCGCCCCTTCCATTTTCGCTCATCAGGTATTCCGTGAGCCCAGTGGAGGTCTCAGCATTGCGAGTTTGGAACCAGTGTAGGCAGCACTTGGGTTGGAGGGCATGTGGTTGTGGGCGTCGACATGCAATATTCACAGGTTTGTGCCAGTCGGGCTGGATGCGAGGTTCCGGAGGTGGGATAGAGTATTTCAGAGACTTTTTACCGAGGGGACAAGTTTGCAGGCCTGGCATTTCTGGAGGAATTGCATGAGCTGCCTAAAGGGAATGGTTTCAGATATCTGCAGGTGAGGGATGTTGTGTGGAGAGAGATGCTGTCCTCTCCGGGGCTGCCGGAACAAGTGCTGCAAGACAAACTGTTGTCTGGGGATGATATTGAAGATGGCAGAGTGTCGGACATTTATGGAGAACTGATGGAGAGGGAGGGTACTCCGGTGGAGGTGATCAAGCACAAATGGGAGGAGGAGTTGGGGGGGGGGGCTGGGATGTGGAAGGAAGCCCTGCGGAGGGTGAACGCATTCTCGTTATGGGCAAGGTTAAGCCACATCCAATTTAAGGTGGTGCATTGGGCCTACATGATGGTGGCAAGGGTAAGCCGGTCCTTTGTAGGGGGTGGGAGGGCTCATGAATCGTGTTCTGGGCGTGTGCAAGACTGAGGGGGTTCTGGCAGGGGTTCTCGGATGTTATGTCCGAGGTTCTGGGTGTGGGGGTGGCCCCGAGTCCAGAGGCGGCAATATTTAGAGTGTTGCAAGATCCGTGAGTCCAGGTGGGGAGTGAGGCCAATGTCTTGGCCTTTGCCTCCCTAATAGCCTGGAGACGGATTTTGTTGAGCTGAACTGGTGTGTCCGTCTGCCCATTACTGGTGTGTCTGTCTGTCATTACTGGTGTGTCTGTCTGTCCATTACTGGTGTGTCCGTCTGTCATTACTGGTGTGTCTGTCTGTCCATTACTGGTGTGTCCGTCTGTCCATTACTGGTGTGTCTGTCTGTCCATTACTGGTGTGTCTGTCTGTCATTACTGGTGTGTCTGTCTGTCATTACTGGTGTGTCTGTCTGTCATTACTGGTGTGTCTGTCTGTCCATTACTGGTGTGTCTGTCTGTCCATTACTGGTGTGTCTATCTGCCCATTACTGATGTGTCCATCTGTCCATTACTGGTGTGTCTGTCTGTCCATTACTGATGTGTCTGTCTGTCCATTACTGGTGTGTCTGTCTGTCCATTACTGGTGTGTCCGTCTGTCCATTACTGGTGTGTCTGTCTGTCATTACTGGTGTGTCTGTCTGCCCATTACTGGTGTGTCTGTCTGCCCATTACTGGTGTGTCTGTCTGTCATTACTGGTGTGTCTGTCTGTCCATTACTGGTGTGTCTGTCTGTCCATTACTGATGTGTCTGTCTGTCCATTACTGGTGTGTCTGTCTGTCCATTACTGGTGTGTCCGTCTGTCCATTACTGGTGTGTCTGTCTGTCATTACTGGTGTGTCTGTCTGCCCATTACTGGTGTGTCTGTCTGCCCATTACTGGTGTGTCTGTCTGTCATTACTGGTGTGTCTGTCTGTCCATTACTGGTGTGTCTGTCTGTCCATTACTGGTGTGTCCGTCTGCTCATTACTGGTGTGTCCGTCTGTCCATTACTGGTGTGTCCGTCTGTCCGTTACGGTTGTGTCTATCTGTCCATTACTCTTGCGTCCGCCTTACCGTTACTGGTGTGTCTGTCTGTCCGTTACTGCTGTGTCGGGCACAGCAGTAACGGACAAGCGGCACAGCAGTAACAGGCGGATGGACACAGCAGTAACAGGCAGACGGACACAGCAGTAATGGGCAGACGGACACATCAGTAACGGGCAGACGGACAGCAGTAACAGGCAGACGGACACAGCAGTAACAGGCAGACGGACACAGCAGTAACAGGCAGACGGACACAGCAGTAACGGGCAGACGGACACAGCAGTAACAGGCAGACGGACACAGCAGTAACAGGCAGACGGACACAGCAGTAACAGGCAGACGGACACAGCAGTAACGGGCAGACGGACACAGCAGTAACAGGCGGATGGACACAGCAGTAACGGGCAGACGGACACAGCAGTAATGGGCAGACGGACACAGCAGTAACAGGCAGACGGATACAGCAGTAACAGGCGGATGGACACAGCAGTAACAGGCGGATGGACACAGCAGTAACAGGCGGATGGACACAGCAGTAACAGGCGGATGGACACAGCAGTAACAGGCAGATGTACACAACAGTAAGAGGCAGGCGGACACAGCTGTAACAGGACAGACAGATACACCAGTAACGGACAGACAGTCACTCCAATAACGGACAGACAGATACAGCAATAACAGACAACCGGGCACAGCAGTAACAGGCAGACGGGCATAGCAGTAACAGGCAGACGGGCACAGCAGTAACAGGCAGAAGGACACAGCAGTAATGGGCAGACGGACACAGCAGTAACGGGCAGATGGACACAGCAGTAACAGGCAGACGGGCACAGCAGTAACAGGCAGATGGACACAGCAGTAACGGGCAGACGGACACAGCAGTAACGGGCAGACGGACACAGCAGTAACAGGCAGACGGACACAGCAGTAACGGGCAGACGGACACAGCAGTAACGGGCAGACGGACACAGCAGTAACAGGCAGACGGACACAGTAGTAACAGGCAGACGGACACGGCAGTAACAGGCAGACGGATACAGCAGTAACAGGCGGATGGACACAGCAGTAACAGGCGGATGGACACAACAGTAAGAGGCAGACGGATACAGCAGTAACAGGCAGACGGACACAGCAGTAACAGGCAGACGGATACAGCAGTAACAGGCAGACGGACACAGCAGTAACAGGACAGACAGATACACCAGTAACGGACAGACAGTCACACCAGTAATGGACAGACAGATACAGCAGTAACGGGCAGACGGACACAGCAGTAACAGGCAGACGGACACAGCAGTAACAGGCAGACGGGCACAGCAGTAACGGGCAGACGGACACAGCAGTAACAGGCAGACGGATACAGCAGTAACAGGCAGACGGATACAGCAGTAACGGGCAGACGGACACAGCAGTAACAGGCAGACAGATACAGCAGTAACGGGCAGACGGACACAGCAGTAACAGGCAGACGGACACAGCAGTAACAGGCAGACAGATACAGCAGTAACGGGCAGACGGATACATCAGTAACAGGCAGACGGATACAGCAGTAACAGGCAGACGGACACAGCAGTAACGGGCAGACGGACACAGCAGTAACAGGCAGACAGATACAGCAGTAACAGGCAGACAGATACAGCAGTAACGGGCAGACGGATACAGCAGTAACAGGCAGACGGATACAGCAGTAACGGGCAGACGGACACAGCAGTAACAGGCAGACGGATACAGCAGTAACGGGCAGACGGGCACAGCAGTAACAGGCAGACGGGCACAGCAGTAACAGGCAGACGGACACAGCAGTAACAGGCAGACCGATACAGCAGTAACAGGCAGACGGACACAGCGGAAACGGGCAGACGGACACAGCAGTAACAGGCAGACGGATACAGCAGTAACGGGCAGACAGACACAGCAGTAACAGGCAGACGGACACAGCAGTAACAGGCAGACAGACACAGCAGTAACAGGCAGACGGATACAGCAGTAACAGGCAGACGGATACAGCAGTAACGGGCAGACGGACACAGCAGTAACAGGCAGACGGACACAGCAGTAACAGGCAGACGGACACAGCAGTAACGGACAGGCGGATACAGCAGTAACAGGCAGACGGACACAGCAGTAACAGGCAGACCGATACAGCAGTAATGGGCAGACGGACACAGCAGTGACGGACAGACGAACGTACCAGTAACGGACAGACGGACACAGCAGTAACGGACAGACGGACACAGCAGATACGGGCAGACGGACACACCAGTAATGGACAGGTGGATACACCAGTAATAGAAAGATGGAGACAGCAGTAACGAAAAGGCAGACACAGCAGTAATGGGCAGATGGGCCCAGCAGTAACGGACAGCCAAACACACCAGTAACAGACAGATGAACACAGCAGTAATGGACAGATGGACACAGCAGTAATGGACAGATGGACACAGCAGTAATGGACAGACGGATACACCAGTAACGGACAGATGGACACATAGTAATGGGCAGTCTGTCCGCCTGTTACTGCTATGTAGGTCTGCCTGTCACCGCTGTGTCCATCTGTCCATTATTACTGTGTCTATCTGCCCGTTATTGCTGTTTCCTTCTGTCCGTTACTGGCGTGTCCGTCTGCCCATCACTGCTGTGTCCGCCTGTCTGTTACTGCTGTGTCCGCCTGTCCGTTACTGCTGTGTCCGCCTGTCCATTACTGGTGTTTTGGTCTGTCCATTACTGGTGTGTTCATCTGCCGTTGCTGCTATGTGCTTCTGCCCATTACTGCTCAGTCCGTCTGTTCATTACTGTAGTGACCATCTGTCCATTAGGTGTGTTCGTCTGTCCATTACTGCTGTTTCATCTGTCTGTTAGTGCTGTGCCCGTCTGTCCGTTACTCGTATGTTCGTCTGTCCATTACTGCTGTGTCCGTCTGTCCGTTACTGGTATGTTCGTCTGTCCATTTCTGATGTTTTGGTCCGTCCATTACTCGTGTGTCTATCTGCCCATTGCTGCTATGTACATCTGTCAGTTACTGCTGTGACCATCTGTCCATTACTGGTTTGTGCGTCTGCCCATTACTGCTGTGTCCATCTGCCTGTTACTGCTTAGTCCATCTGCCCGTTACTGCTGTGTACATCTGCCCGTTACTGCAGTGTCCGTCTGTCCATTTCTGGTGTTTACGTCTGTCCATTACTGTTGTGTCTGTCTGCCCGTTACTGCTTAGTCCATCTGCCCGTTACTGCTGTGTCCATCTGCCTGTTACTGCTGTGTCCGTCTGTCCATTTCTGCTGTGTCTGTCTGCCCGTTACTGCTATGTACATCTGCCCATTACTGCTTAGTCCGCCTGTCCGTTACTGCTGTGTCCATTTGCCTGTTACTGGTGTGTCCATCTGCCCATTACTGCTGTGTCCGTCTGTCCGTTACTGGTGTATCCGCCTGTCCGTTATTGGTGTGTCCATCTGTCTGTTACTGCTGTGTCCGTCTGCCTGTTACTGCTGTGTCCGTCTGTCCGTTACTGGTGTGTCCGCCTGTCCGTTACTGCTGTGTCTGTCTGCCTGTTACTGCTGTGTCCGTCTGCCTGTTACTGCTGTGATGGTCTGTCCATTACTGCTATGTCCGTCTGCCTAGTACCACTGTGCCTGTCAGCCTGTTACTCCTGCGTCGGCTGACCCCTTACTGCTGTTTCAGGCTGCATGTTATTTTGTGCATATGTGTGTCTGTTCTGTTTCTGTTGCTCTGGTGGTTGTTACTGGTGTATCAAGGGCCAAAGTTCCTGGGGTGAGATTGAATGAAACCAGAATCATGATGGGCCAGGAGTTAAAAGCAACATCTGAACCAAGCTTCCCCATTGAAGTCCATTTCAAATCCTAATCAGGAGGGGAAGAAGAGGGATGGAATGGAGGAGTGGAGTGGAGGAGTAAAGAGGGATGGAGTGGAGGAGTGGTGATCATGACATTTGAGGCTGTCTATTGGGTTGTTCCTTGGTCTGTATTGAAAATTCTGTCCATTAGGCATTCCTTCGGCCCAGTATGCTGAGATAAGTTGTGGTTCTGTACCGGCCCTTCCAAGACCAAGAAATGTTTCTCAGGAGCAGGAAATCAATCATCTTAAAGACAAGACCCTGGTTTCACAACTGTTTCTATCAACTTATTTTCTGCCATCTGCTTTCTAATTATATATCCTCATGGCTGACCTTGCTAATTGACATTTTATACATTTACAAAAGCGAGTTACATCAGTACATGGACACCACTGTACAGAAGAAGTCATTATTCCAATTCAGCTATTTGCCCCGAAACTCATCCAACTCTTTGTGACCTTTAGATTTGGCTTTTCCAGCACATCCTTGGGTAAACTCCCAAGTTGCACCCTCCATATATTTGGCATCATCCAAAATTCTGCTGCCCCTTTCCCAATTTGTACCATGTTCGGTTCATCCATCAACCTTGTGCCCACTGAGTTATATTAACTCCTGGCTAAGCAAAGCTATGATTGTAAAATTCTCACTTTAGCTTTTAAATCTCTCCCTGGCATGGCTTAGTTGTACTCTCAGGACCCAGAATGTTCCAAGATATCTGCTCTCTTTCAATTCTGCCTCCTGGGACATGCCAATTTTAATCGCTTATTGATGGCCATGTCTTCAGCTGCCAAGGCCCAAAGCTCTGTGATTCCATCACAAAACCTCCTCGCCTCTGTACATCTCTTTCCTTCTTTAACATATTCCTTAATGCTTACTTCTTTGACAAAGTCTTTGGTCACCTGCCCTAATATCTCCTCATGTCTCTCAGTGTCATATTACACCATAACTTCCGATTGAGTGGCAATTGAGGCGGATTCCCATTCCACTCCAATGTTCTGACCTGACATTCTAGCTGATCCTACGTCACTTGACTTCAGACTCAGGCCAGGCGAGACCTGGGCAGAGCAACATGTCCCCGGGGCCTACTATCGAGGGCTGCAGTGTCAGAGGTAAGTAAGCCATGACCATGTTTAAATGGCACTGGCTGCTGTAAACCAGGTAAGTTTCAAGGTCTGACAACAAGGTAAGTGCATAGATAAGTGGGTAGGATTTGGAGCGTGTCGGGTCGTAAGGGGTGGGGGCATGGGGTTGGATCTTGGTGGGTGGAGGGATCCTATTGGGGGCCTTTAATGAGAGGGGGTTGGGTCGGGTCAGGCCTTTGGCAGGTGGAGGGAGGTCATGCAATGTTAAGTGGGCTCTGGGGGTGGAGGAGTTCAGGTTGGGCTAGGCCAGGCCTTGGGCTGGGAGTCCAGTTAGGCTGGGCCTTGGGGGAGCATGGGGAGGTCGATGAAGGTCGGGTGCATTCCAGTGGGGGGGGGGGGGGGGGTTGTATCTCGGGATTGGGGTTTTCCCCTGGGACTTATGTGTGGGTCTGTACAATCCGAAATTGGCGATTTAAGTCTCAATTTTAGGATGGTTCCCAGTGCAAGGGAACTACCCAGAGGAAGTTTGCACTTTGCAGGCAATTGCAGTGCAATCCTCACTTGGGAACCTCCGGGGTGTGGTGGGGAATTGTTATTTTCCCCAGTGCAACTTTGGGATACCTCCCACTTATTACACCCTGTAGCTCTGAGGTTATGGCCCATCATGTTTTATAGAACTTCTATGTAGTTCTTTGAGATGCTTTATTACTTAAAGGCATTTTATAAATATAAATCTAAGTGGTTACCTGTCTTTGATGTGGTGGTATGAATACAAATTATTCTTTACTGAAGGAAAAAGTATTTGAAGGAAATTTTGTTTATTTGAGGGATTAAGTATCTGAAGGGAATTACTTGCATTGCAAGGGCTTTTAACAATGAGAATTTTTTTTATATCATGAAGTAATAAAAGGTACTTATAACTTGATTTTATTTCATTGCAGCATGGTTGTGCATGATAGATACTGGGTGAGTTGGCATTAAGGGCATAAGGGCTAGTAGTGGTGGTATATGTTGGTATGAATTGGTATGAAGTTGATATGGGGCTATAAAGGGCTATAGGGATGAGTGAGGGTGTCACGATTTGTCATGGGTTGGGCTTAAGTCGGCAAGCAAGGTGTGGGGGGCCATGGGGGTGGATCGGGGCTTATGAGGTGGAGTGGAAGGTATGATGGGCCATGGGGTTGGGTAAAGGGGCAAAGGCTGACATGAGTTGGCATGGATAGGGCATAGAGAGTGTTCGCTACACCCAGAGAAACTCGCACTGAAAATCTGACGCTGATTCTTAGACTAGTTTCTATTATATTGCATATTTATCTTGCCAGTGAGTCCTGGGACCTGACATTACATTATGAGATAACAGTTGCAAATATTTAATGCGTTACATGAAATATTTATTTCTGCTCGACTTTGCCTATTATTATTGTTAGTTATTGGGATTTCTCTTACATTACAACAGTGACTATACCTCAGTACATCATTCGCCATAAAGCACTTTGGGGTTACTAACGTTACGAAAAGTGTTCTTCAAACTCAACATTTGTCCATACTAGAACTGTGGCTTAAACTGTTCCCACTCACACCAAATGCTATTTCTCCATCCTACCTGTGCTCACTGACCTACCTGGCTCCTAACTACACAATAGCTGGATTTTAACATTCTCATGTTCTTTTTGAAACCTCCGTGGTCTAGCACCTCCCTATATTTTTAATTGTTTCCAACCCTACAGTGCTAAGAATATCTGTGCTCCTTAAGGTATTCACACTTGAGCATTCCCAGCTTTTATCACTGCACCATTGATGTCTATATCTTCAGCTGGACCCTAAGCTCTGTATTTCCCTCCCTAAACATCTCTGCCTAACACTTAATTTCTTCCTTAAGACACTCCTTAAAAGCTGTCTCTATGGCCATGCTGTTGTTCATTGGCCCCAATATCTCAAATGGCTTGGTATCATATTTTGTTTTATAATGCATTTGTGAAATGCTTTGGGGTATGTTATTTTGTTAAAGGCACTATATAAATACAAGTTGTTGATCCTGCTGCCTCTATCTATGGCTTATGTCTGAGCTATCGAGCGGTACGGTGGCGCAGTGGTTAGCACTGCTGCCTCATGGCACCGAGGATCCGGATTCGATTGCGACCCTGGGTCACTGTCTGTGTGCAGTTTGCACATTCTCCCCATGCCTGTGTGGGTCTCAGCCCAAAGATGTGCAGGGTGGGTGGATTGGCCACACTAAATTGCCCCTTAATTGGAATTTTAAAAAAAATGTCTCTGCTACAATTGTAATTTTGTCAATGTCTACGAATGGCATATGTCTGTTATTGGCTTCTGTGTTCAACTGTCCTGATGTCTGTTATATGTATCCTTGCATTTTGTAGACTTATCCCTTACATCTGCATTGATGAATCTCTCAATTTGTTATTGTTATCTGTATTATAGATGTATTGGGATCTCTGCGTGTTGCTGCCGTCTCTGCCTCTGTGTTATTGGCTCTGTCTGTGACTACTGACTACAACTGCATCTCGGTGGCCTTCCCAATGGTTATGCCTGTGACTGATGGCTCTATACGTTACTGGGTGGCTTCCCAATGACTGGATGGTCGAGTCTGTATCCTTTGTATTCTGCTTGAGGGTAATTAGTTACTGTTTTTGAAACAGCAAGACATCTGCAATGCAGACAACTCATCAGTGATTAAATAATCACCGTAATACTACTCCATCCTGATTGCAAATCTTTATTATGTATGCGAGACTGGTTTTTTTAATTGGCATTTTAAATGTGCACCGCAGAAAAGTACATCGCCTTCTGATTATTCCTCACCATTGGACAAAACAGTCAATTCTCCTGAAATGGCACCTGTGCTGTGCATTTATGGACAAATTAACCCAGTTTTTGGTTAGATGCAGGTCACTGGTTCGACCTCGGCTAGGGTATTGTGACCATTTCTGGGCAGCGCACTTTAGGAAGGCCTTGGAGAGGGTGCAGAATGGCTTTGTAAAAATTATACCACGGATAAAAATTTCAGGAGAGACGAGAAAGACGTAATTGTTTTCCACAGAGCACAGAAGGTTTAATCGAGGTGCTGTACATTATTAGGGCTTTTGATGAGAGCAGACAGAGAGAATCTGTTTTTACTGGCAGAAGATCCAGAACCAGAGGACACATTTAAAATAATTGGAAAAAAAAAACTCGGCGGAAGAGAAAGAGAATTTCTTTTTTTTTTAAACTTAGTGAGCCATTATGACCTGAAATTCACTTCCTGAAAGGGTGGTGGAAGTAGATTCAATGAGCAATTTTTAAAAGGGAATTGGATCGTAAGCTACAAAAGAAAAGAAAGATTGCAAAGCTATCGGAAAAGAGCAGGGGAGGCAGACAAATTGGATAGCTCTGTCAGAATGCTAGCAAAGACACAACAGGCTGAATGGTCTCCTTCTGTGCTTTATGATTCAATGAAATGCTGATGAATATATTGTCCATTCCCAGCATCTACATTATTTGACGTAAATGACTGAGTCAGTGCATTGATAGCCACAACATAGCTGATAATCGAAAGATTTTTACTGTTCACCAATGTCATTGCTTGTAGATATGATATTCTCTACTTCTTCCCAAATTATCTCTCTTTTTCTGTTCGTCTTCTACTTTTTCTGTCTTTCTGAACTGTTATCTTCTCTTTCATTTCAATGCAAACTTTCTTTCATTCTTGTCTGTAATATGCATCATCTTCAGGGTATATTGGAAATCATCATCACAGACGGTTGTACTCTAAATATTTAGAATATCACTTCTTTCCCTTTTAGTAACGTTACAAAATTCTAACCCATATATTAAGTTATTACTACTTGCCAACTGGGATGAACAGAATGTAGTAAACTGAAGAACCACTTTTACCCTCCCCCAATAACTGCCAAAAAGGGGTCTGTAGGACAGGGAGGGGATTCATAATCGGGGCATTGAGCAAACGTTTCTGTTTCCGGTGCACTCACAGTCCACAGCAATCGAACAGATGGGATTTGGACAACATCGGAAGCTTTTGGTGTTTCCAGTCAAGGCCCTCATACGTATGGAAACGTCAGGGCCCTTTAACATAATAAATAGGGGGCTGGATTCTCCGCAGCCCCGCGGCGAATGCGATTTTGGGGCGGGGCTGCAGAGAATCCAATTTAACGTCAAATTCGGGTCCGGTGTCAGTCCGGCGATTCTCTGGGACCCGAGAATCGACGTGATCGCGGAGAATGCCCAGCGCGGCTGGGGCCCATTGACAGAGGTCAGCCCCAGCGATCCTCCGCTCCTGACCAGCTGAGTTCCCAATGGTGTGGAAGTAACCTGCTATTGCCAGTCGGGATGCTTGTGTGGCGGCTGTGGATTCAGTCTGCGGCCCCCCTGGTGGGGGGCCTGTATCTGCAGCTAAAGCTGCATGAATTACTCTGGGTCCCTGCTACCCCCTGCAGGGCATTGAATTAGCTGATCTTTTTTGCAGGAATCGCCAGAGTAAAACTCCAGCGTTTTTACGCCACCGTGGGTCATAGTCCCATTTTGGGAGAATCCAGTCCAGGGTCTCTACGTGATTTTAGCGCACAATTGCATGTTGAGCAGGCGGTGCCATCCTCATGATTGAAAACTAAGCTAAGCAGTGCATGTCCAGAGACCGGCTAAGAATTTAATTTTATGAAAGATATTGGGCGAGATTCTCCGTCTATTCACGGCAGTGGAATTCTGTGATACTAAATCGCCCCCCCCGTTCACCGTCCGACATTCACACATTCATCACTAGAATCCCCAACCCCTAACATTCGCGAATCATCTGGCATCTGTGCTAGGGGACAGTGCCAAGGCACTGCCTGGGCATATCCCTCTACCCCCCTGGAGCTACAACAACTTCTGTACATCTGGAGGGAAACCCTCGATTGCCTCACGCCTGGCCAAATGTATTTATTTTAAAAAAATATTTTTTATTCTCCTCCTTTTTCACATTTTCTGCCAAATTTACACCCACCAACAACAAACAATAATCAGTCACAAATATGTCAATCCCCATGCCAATAACAATGATCCCATCCTCCCACCAAACCCCAAACATTAGTCCACATGTTCACATAAACGAATGACCAAAAGGAATCAGGAATCACCCATAGTCATCATCAACACACACTGCCCCCCTTCCCCCAACCCTCCCACCCACTTCCCCAACTAATGTTTGATTTTGTTCAGTTCTTGAAAGTGCATGATGAATAATGCCCATGAATTGTAGAACGCCTCCATCCTTCCCCTCAGTTCAAACTTAACCTTCTCAAGAGTCAAGAATTCCAACAAGTCCCCCTGCCACGCCAGGGCACATGGTGGAGAGGTTGCTCTCCATCCGATCAGGATCCACCTTCGGGCGATCAACGACGCAAAGGCTACAACACCTACCTCCGCACTCGTTTCCAACCCTGGCTGGTCCGACACCCCAAATATGGCCACCCAGGGGCTCGGGTCCAGTTTCACGTGCACCACTTTAGAAATTACCCGAAAAACCTCCTTCCAGTAATCCTCTAGCTTTGGACAGGACCAAAACATATGAACGTGATTAGCCCCCCCCCCCCCCCCCCCCCCCCCCCCCCCTCTCCCCTCCCCGCAACCTTCACACACATCTTCTACTCCTTCAAAGAATCGGCTCATCCTCACTCTCGTGAGGTGTGCTCTGTATACCACCTTCAGCTGTATCAGCCCCAACCTCGCGCACGAGGTGGAGGCATTCACTCTCCGGGGCACCTCACACCAGAACCCCTCCTCCATATCCTCTCCCAACTCTTCCACCTGGCCAAATTTATTGTAAATTATGCAGTGTGACACCATAGCAGCGCTGGTTGAATATTCTGTGAGGTTCCCGCAGAGCACTCCACTGGAAAGGGGGTCGAAAATTCCAAAACACAATCACACCAGAGAGAATTTTGATTCTCTCGGGATTTTGAGCCCATGCGAGGTTCTCACAGGCAGGCTCAAAATCACCCCCAGTGTGTGAAAAATAAGTCAACATTGATTGTATGCATTATTTACCAATGTCCTTGAACATCACAGAAAGGAAATTCTTAACTGATTTTAACTCAAGCAAGTAGTTCCACCGATAGGGGTCGAGGTAGGTGGAAAGATGTTCTCATATCGGCACCATGAACGTCAGGATATTTTATAGACTTTCCAGTCAAAGTGGTCTGGTTCATAAAATAATGAGTTAAAGGCTCTTAAAAACAGTAAAATATTCTGCGTGGGAGGGGGTGTGGGTGAAGAGACAAGCATTAAAGTGGCAGCTTTACTGACTAGCAGCTGCAGTATTACACTGATCTCCGACAGAAGATCAGTCCCTTGTACAAGATGCATTCATTGCTTCTCTATTAAGATGTTTTTAATAGCTTTAGGAAGTAAAGGCAGTTCCTACACATTTGTTATTTTCTGAGAGAGATTTGGAGAGATGTATCAGAGTGTGCAATTGCTACTGCAAAGTACCTCTTTGGCTGTAGACTCTAAATGCAATCAGTACGGACTTGGCACTGTCTCACTGGCATAAATCATTAATTGCAAGAAGCACTTACCCGCCCAAGCTCTTTGTCTTCCAGAGCCAACACGCCAGTACTCTCTGTGAAGAGTTTCACCTTTACTGCAGGAAGTGGGTGTGTGCTGGTAAAGTCACCTTGGGTACCCCAGCTGCAGAAGAGAAACCGTTTTAGAAATAGTAAATCCAGTGTCTTTGAAATACCAGAACTAAAGATCAAGTGACTAATCGGCCTTTGACATCATGAACTTCAATCCACAGTGCAAAATCAAAAGTTGGGCTTTGAAATAACTTAAATTGCTGGGCTCAACCACAGTCACCATTTATTTTCATTAAAAAGCATCCTCACAGAAAATGCTAATTGCAAAATGTTTGCACTGTTCAGAATTGAAAGCTAAGGTTTACTGCACAGCTGGAGAATTAAATAAGAGTTAAATCAGGAAAGGTCACATGGACTAACGTGAAAAGAGAAAAGCTCTAAGCACAGCTGGGAACTGTCACAACATTTAAACCTGAAACAGGTCCGCACAGAGTCACAGCGACGGAGGGAGGTGAAATGTACAGCCCCCTTAAAGCATGCTGGCTTCATTCTGACAGAATTAATTACTATAATGTAGTCACCATGCTTGCTGGGTAGGATACATGAGAAAGCTTGAGAAGGGTCAGTGATAAGGCCAGGGTGGGCAAGGGGAGGTGATGGAGAGAAGATGCGATGTCAATCTATGTAAACATTTTTATCGATAATTCTATCAAGAATATTGCATGCACATTTTGATTTCTGACGTATTTGTTTTCCGGCCGTTATTTTAATTCAACTGTTATTAAATCCCAGTTACACTGTAATTATTTGTGAAATGCAAGTTCATTATATACAGAGGCATATATGGGTCCACCCAATAGACTTTCAATGAAACAGACAATGGTGCAATGAAGGACCCTGGCCAATGAGGGGGGGCACCCATACAGAGCCTGGTGGCCCTGAATTTGCTGATAGGTTCAAGAGCCTACCTGCAGGCAACACAGAATAACATCGGCTCTGATTAATGGCCACCCCCTTAGAGTGGGAAAAACATTTGCCAGACGTTGAGAGGTGGTGGAGACTTAAGACAGTTCAGACACGGATCTCTTGAATTGGTGTGAAGTTTCTGAACTTTCAGTGAGTAAAGGTACAAGGCTGCAGCCAGGTTTCTGGCATTCAGCTCGGTGGTCAGCCTGAGGCAAAAGTTAGGTCACCGATCTAACATTCGGAGTGTGAGAGCCTGCAACACCTATAGCGAGGCAAGGAGGAGGCACTGGTCAACGGCCATCTAGGGGAGCGGCGGGAGGACTCTCGATCTCCAGACCAGGGCTGAGGAGGGTGGGCGGGCAGGCAATCAACCAAACAAAGAACAGAGGCTAGGCCAGATAGCCAGTAGCAGCAGCCAGCCTGAAGCACGCATGGTCATTGAAGGTTGAGGCTTGAGGTCTGGCCACCTGAGCGAGAGCGGAGGGGTGAGCAGAGCAGCAGTTTGGAGGTGCGAAGAAGGCCAGGCAAGCACCGGTATAGTGGTTTTCAGGTATCAGCGGTCAGCAGGAATGGGGCAACTCGACCAGAGTCAGAGGGCAGCCGGGCAGGGCTGAGAGAGAGAGAGGGCTGGACAGCAACCAACATCTTGTTTCTTCCTGTTTTAGCATGTTGAATTCACTGCCATTTCTTGAATTGATGCCGGTGTCTTTTATGATATCCTTGACCATCGGCATCACAGCTTTCCCCAAAATTATTTCTAGCAGCCAGTTACTCTTGTAGGAATTTGGCAGTGAACTCCGGCTCATACTCACACCAATTATTTTCATAATTTCTGAAGACTATCCCCCTCCCAACTCTTCCATAAGCTTGGTTTAATTTGTCTGGTTTTGAGCAGCTTAAACAATGGGCTACTTTTGCTGAAGGAGGCTTCACTCAACGGAAGATTTTGAAGACTTATTTGTGAATCACTGAAATCAAGACCGATCACCCCAGTCAATATGAAGTGAAACTATGAACCTAGAAGTCAAAAATGCAGAAAGTTGAAGACGAGGAAAAAGGACGAAGCTAGGCAAAAAAACAGTTTGGCACTTTACTATAAAAGGTTTGAAGTATGTGGCGCATTGGGTTAGCACTGCGGCCTCACGGCGCTGAGGTCCCAGGTTCGATCCCGGCTCTGGGTCACTGTCCATGTGGAGTTTGCACGTTCTCCCCGTGTTTGCGTGGGTTTCGCTCCCACAACCCAAACATGTGCAGAGTAGGTGGATTGGCCACACTAAATTGCCCCTTAATTGGAAAAATGATTGGGTACACTAATTTTTTTTAAAAAAGTTTGAAGTATTGAGCAGTTCACAAACAGCACATTCATCCCCAACTGCAACATCCACTGAATGTTTTGGTGACTTGTCTGATGACTGAACTGCCGATTTCCGGAGACAACACATTGTCTGAAAAATGTGAACAAGAAGGACAAGCGAACTCTAAAATGGGAAGAAAACTACAAGATACTGTTCAAACTCATTGGGCGGAATTCTCCGTAACGGCCGACGCCGTCGTGAAACCCGGAGTGTTTCACGCTGGCGTCGGAGGCCGCTCCTCGCCCCCTATTCTCCCCCCCTCCCCCTCCCCCGGGGGGGCTAGGAGCGGCGTTTCATCAAACTCGACCGCCGGGCCTTGACGCTAGCGTCAAGGCGGCGCGCCGAGAATAACGCGGCCGGCGGCGCCTAATGACGTCAGCCGTGCACGCGCAGGTTGGCCGGCTCTAACCCGCGCCTGCGCGGTTACCGTCTTCCCCTCCGCTGCCCCGAAAGACGTGGCGGCTTGATCTTGCGGGGCGGCGGAGGGGAAAGAGTGCGTCTCCTGGAGACGCCGGCCCGACGATCGGTGGGCACCGATCGCGGGCCAGTCCCCTCCCGAGCATGGCCGTGGTGCTCATTCCCCTCTCCGCCCCCCACAGGCCCCAAACTCACCTTTCGCGCGCTGTTCACGCCGGCAGCGACCAGGTGTGGTTGCCGCCGGCATGAACAGGTCGGGAACGGCAGGCCGCTCGGCCCATCCGTGAAAAACGGCGACCTGCGATTCTCTGAGCGTTTTGCGACACGCCATTTTGGAGGGGGGGTAGGAGAATCGCGGAGGGTGCCAGAGCGGCCCTCCCGCGATTCTCCCACCTGGCCTGGGGAGCGGAGAATCGTGCCCATTGTTCTGCTTCTGACGGGAGGAAAGAAACCTACCCTGAAGACATTGCCTTAAGGACAAAATCTGTTCCACTGGGTACGATTGAATATTTTCTGATAAATAGACCAGAGAACATAGGTAACATGGGAAATTTGAGAAAAAAGTTTGAAGTTCAAGGCTGAAAGCAGCTGAGAAGTCTTCACAAGTCCCATTTTCTGACAGTGAAGAGAAATGGCATGACAGAAAGAAGAAATTGGCTGATTATTTTTTGGAAACCTCTAATGCAGTCTATTGTTATGTTTGCAAATAATTCCCTTACCCTAGTAAAAGGAAACAATCATTTGTCAACCAGGTACTCTAACTGGATAAATGTTGGAAGAGATATTGCTCATCATGGAACTTCCAAAAGTCATATTAAAACTATGTGTGCATTTATTCAAATATGTAAATCACCTGGAAGAATTGATTCTGCGTAATCGACTCAGTTCGAAAAGGAGTGTTCTTATTGGAGGAATGTGCTGAGACGTGTTTTTGCCACAGTCAAACTGCTTTCTTCTTTGGGACTAATAATAATAATAATAATCTTTATTACTGTCACAAGTAGGCTTACATTAACGCTGAAAAGTAGTTACTGTGAAAATCCCCTAGTCGCCACACTTCGGGGCAGCACGGTAGCACAAGTGTATAGCACTGTGGCTTCACAGCGCCAGGGTCCCAGGTTCGATTCCCCGCTGGGTCACTGTCTGTGCGGAGTCTTCACGTTCTCCCCGTGTCTGTGTGGGTTTCCTCCAGATGCTCCGGTTTCCCCCCACAGTCCAAAGACGTGCAGGTTAGGTGGACTGACCAACCGCCCCCGACCGGCGTGGCGTGAATCCCGCCACCGCCCGAATAACGGTGCCGGAGAACACAGCAGCCGGCGCAGGGGCGAGATTCGCCCCCCGCCCCTTCCCGGGGATTCTCCGACCCCGCCAGTGGGGGGGGGTCGGAGAATCCCGCCCTGTATCTCTCCGCTCTCCAAGTATCGAATCCATGGTTTCTAAGATCCTGTGGGATATCTGGACAGCCCTGGATTGGACAAAGAGTGGCTGTCTGTTTAGATCTCTCTTCTAATTGACGGACCATCCTCCGTGCTTTAAGAGTATTAATAGTAATAGGACTATTGCACCCAGCAGAACATGACTTAATGTTCACCACACTCTAATATTATACCTTGTGGTCTGACCAAAAGTTCATAAACTAACAAGGCCTGCAAAGGGAAAGCTGACTGGACTGCTTAAATATCGAGCCAAATGGAGGTTGGGTCTGCCTCACCCAGTCCCTTACAAACCCAAGATGAGAGGCTAGTTGGTACAGTCTAATATTTAGAACCCCATTTGAACCTGGGAATTGTATTGTACCTAGCCTCACAGTCAAATCCTTGAATCTTTATCAAGATGTGTTTCAATCTTGGTGATGCACCGGCCAATGATTTTCACCAAATTACCTCCAGCAGCTTGCGATCAGTTTCTACCACGAATCTTTTGCCGAAGAGATAGGAAATAAATCACATGATTCCAAATAGTAAAGCTCAATGTTGCAATACTTAGATTGTGTTGCAGACACAGATTTTGAAGCCAAAGGCAATCTGTTTGCCTTTTTGTCATATATATCCTCTCCGATCTTTCTGTGAGGCATCTATTTCCAGGGTAGTTGTCTCTCGAGGATTGCAAAATTACAATGTCGATGCTTCTGATAATGACTGTTTCAGTGCTTCGAAGGAGGTATTGATGTTCTTTGTGCCACAAGAAAAGCACATCTTTTCATAACAATTCCCTCAGTGAGGAAAGTTTTTGAGCAAAATTGGAAATGGATGGAGACAAGGAATTAAAGTGACCCAGACATCTTCAAGGATTGTCCTTATCTTTAAGGTTTGGCATAATTTTAATATCATGTATTTTATTTGAATTAGGACATACATCAGCAGGAATGAATAGAACTGAAGAAATTCATCTGCAGCATTTTGGTGTTTAATTTCAGGCTAATGAATACCAATCCTTCATTACATGTCGCCTGCATCAATAACTGCAGATTATAGTCATGTTCTTGCTTTGTTCTTCCCACAAGGATTACCAGCCAACGATGGTCTGCCGACCATTTATGCTAATCGAAGATCAACCTAACCTACACCCCTTCAATTTACTGCTGTCCATGTGCTTGTCTAAGAGTTGCTTAAATGTCCCCAATAAATCTGACTCCACCACCTCTGCTGGCAGTGCATTCCACACACCCACCACTCTCTATGTAAAGAACCAACCACTGACATCTCCCCTATACTTTCCTCCAATCACCTTAAAATGATGTCCCCTCATGAGAGCCATTTCCATGCCTCTCATCACCTTGCACACCTCTATCAAGTCACCTCTCTGCCTTCTTCATTCGAGTGAGAAAAGCCCGAGCTCCCTCAACCTTTCTTCATAAGACATATCCTCCAGTCCAGGCAGAATCCTAGTACATCTCCTCTGCACCCTCTCCAAAGCATCCACATCCTCCCTATAATGAGGCGACCAGAACTGGACACAATATTCCAAGTGTGGTCTAACTAGGGTTTTATAAAGCTGCAGCAAAACCTCGCGGTTCTTAAACTCAATCCCCCTGTTAATGAAAGTCAACACACCATACGCCTTCTTAACAACCCTATCAACCAGGGTGGCAACTTTGAGGGATCTATGTACGTGGACCCCAAGATCCCTCTGTTCCTCCACACTTCCAAGAATTGCTGCCTTTAACCCTGTATTCAGCATTCAAATTCGACCTTCCAAAATGAATCACTGAACATTTATCAAGGTTGAACTCCATCTGCCACTTCTCAGCCCAGCTCTGCATCCTGTCAATGTCCTGTTGTAACCTGCAACAACCCTTAACACTATCTACAACTTCTCCAACCTTTGTGTCATCGGCAAACTTACTAACCCACCCTTCCACTTCCTCATCCAAGTCATGTATAAAAACCACAAAGAGCAGAGGTCCCAGAACAGATCCTTGCGGGACACCACTGGTCACCGACCTCCAGGCAAAATACTTTCCATCCACTTCCATTTGCTGTCTTCTTTTGGCCAGCCAATTCTGTATCCAGACAGCCAAATTTCCCTAAATCCCATGCCCTCTAACTTTCTGAATGAGCCTACCATGAGGAACCTTATCAAATGCCTTACTGAAACCCATATACACCCCATCCACTGCCCAACCTTCATCAATGTGTCTCGTCACATCCTCAAAGAATTCAATGAGGCTTATGAGGCATGACCTGCTCCTTGGAAAGCCATGCTGACTATCTTTAATCAAACTATGTTTTTCTAAATAATCATAAATCCTATCTCTCAGGCTCCTTTCCAATATTTTGCTCACCACAGACGCAAGACTGACTGGTCTGTAATTCCCAGGGATTTCCCTATTCCCTTTCTTGAACAGGGGAACAACATTCGCCTCCCTCCAATCATCCGGTACTACTCCAGTGGAGAGTGAGGACGCAAAGATCATCGCCAACGGCGCAGCAATCTCCTCCCATATAGATGCATCCTGGTACAATGCATGACATGTGAACTTGAAAGAGATCGATTACAAAAGGTAGAAAGCTCTTGGAAAGTCTCCGCGAGATGTACTGAGCAGTAACCGTGCTTGGCATCGCTTTGAGCAGAAGTTTGCACCTGGAAATCTCATTTAACTCTGGTGCTGTGCGTATTTTGTAAGGATAATGTTTATCGCTCTGTACATTGTTTAAATATTTGGAATTTGGATAGTAGGTCATCCACATTTTAGTTTAAGCTGGGGAATTTAATGGACATTCTGATAAAACCTCTTTGACCTTCCTTCTTCTGCAGTGCCTGGGGTGAGTGTCACCCTGGCCGCTTTCGTGCAATTTTCTAAAGCTCCACCGTCGAGGACAAGTTGTGGTGGGAATGGACCATGGGGTAATGGTGTCTTTGCTTTTTAATCAATCTACTGTTCAGCAATTCCTGAGAGGCCATGCACTGCAATCTCACCACGATGGATCCGTCTGCTTATCAACTCTTTACTTGAGCACTAGCTCAGCGCTGTGTCTCCAAAGCTCTTCTTTGCAGTCACCACACTGCATTTTCAACACACTCCAATACAACAAATTGTTGTTGTCTGACCAAAAGATCAATGGTCTTTTCAGGCCATGTAGCATGATCTAAGGCTGTTCACCATGTTGCATTGCTTCATATCGCTGTCACCTGCCTTACCACTGATCACTATGTTGTGTTATTATGATAATTGAGTTTATTTACCATATAGGACACAGAACACCAATCACTCATAAGGGATTGGATAAACATGGTGTGGACTAATTTATTAAGACGAGGCACATGACAATAGTTATACAGTTATAAAGCTTGAAGGTATCAGATTGCGTGTGTGCTCTGCTGAGAGCAAAAAATAAACTAAGACTGGCTCACGTGAGACACTTCCCTTGCAGTGATGCCATGCTGATATTTCTTAAAGGCATATTCCAACAATTTCCTCCTCATGACCTTCGATAAATTACCTACATAACACGAAGAGAAAATGCTGGAAAATCTCAGCAAGTCTGGCAAGTAGGGAGAGAAAAGAGTTATCGTTTCTAGTCCGATGACTCTTTGTCAAAGCTTGTCACAGATGCTGCCAGACTTGCTGAGATTTTCCTGCATTTTCTCTTTCGTTTCAGATTCCAGCATCCGCAGTAATTTGCTTTTAACCTACATAACACCAGTGCCTCTGAAGGTTACCACCAGTACCAATACCCGGGATCATTTCACAAACATTTCACTTTCAATGAAAACCTGGGCCTCACTGAGCAGAGATTTCCGATTAACCTGCAGTTGAGTTAAAATATTTACCCTGCGTCAACATCCAATTTTATTGGATTGACAGAGTTCGGCCGTAAGAAATTTCTCCTCCAGGAGAGATTATTTGGGATTTTCTCGGTGAGACAGCCGACAGTCCCGGAACCAGCCCTGGGGTTTCAACTCCCTGGGTTTGCCCTTTGCATAATATTGCTGCATTTCCAGCTGAATACGATGTGAGTGCAGATTGGAAAATGGTCACATCAGGCACCTCGTTCACTGCCCCAGGTAAAAGTGATGCAAAGTCCAAGGGGGCGGGGTTCGGGCAAGGACCCCCCCCCCCCCCCCCCCCCCCACCCCAGAAAAGTTCAGTCTGAGGAGGAAGATGCAACAGATCAGGATAATTAGGGATGGGCAGCAAACATCCCCTGAGAGAAATCAGAAACACGGAGAGAGGTGGGAGTAATTTCTGTGCATATAGGAGCATCCCTTTGCAGTCGCTTAATGGGTGGCGAATGGGCAGCATTCTTATTCCCATGGTGCGGTAGGTGCAGTAGGTTTTTTTTTAAAGCTTGTCAGCAGTAAATGGAGCACTAGGTAAAGGGGCAGGACGAGGAAGAGAAGAGACGTGGTGCTTTGCGAAAAGCCAGAACGCTGACGGAAATCCATGGTTTATGTAAGGACAATGTTGAACACCAGAACATTTCAGCAATTCTGAGGAAATTGTCGGGACACTGGCATGTTTAATTAAAAACCAGGACGCTCTGAGCAGAACCGGAATATTTGGTCACTCAAAGTTATGTGGGATTCACGGCAGGTTTCGCGCAGGCAGGTGAGACTGCTGGCGTCTCTATGAAATACCATCCAATGTGTCAGCTTTAGAGTTTCTGAATAAAAGTAATTGTTTTCACTACTATTGGAGGTTGTTAATATAAACCAGTCAGATCGTTGCACCCCACATGCTTGCACCCCCCCGCGGGGAATGTTTTACGGAGGCGGTGATCCATTGGCCGGCAGTAGGATTTTCTGGTTCTGCCACTGTCAACTCTTCGTTGCCGGAGAACCTGCATGGGGGGGGGGGGGGGGGGGGGGGGTCTCCGTTGCCAGGACTGGAAGATCCCACCGACAGGAACTAAAATCACTAAAGGTAGCAACGTTGGAGGCAGCACGTGGCGCAGTGGTCGGTACTGGGACTACGGCGCTGAGGACCCGGATTCGAATCCCGGCCCTGGGTTACTGTCCATGTGGAGTTTGCACATTCTCCGTATGTCTGCGTGGATTTCACCCCCACAACCCAAAGATGTGCAGGTTAGGTGGATTGGCCATGCTAAATTGCCCCTTAATTGGGAAAAAAAATAATTGGGTACTCTAAATTTATTTTTAAAAATAATAAATAAAAGTAACAATGTTGTCAATAAAACTATCAAAAAAACCAAACCAAGCACTCGGGCTTATTTCTGAAGGGACAGAATTGAAAAGCAGAGAAGTAATGTTAAACTTGTATTGAATGTTAATGAGGCCACATTTGGAGGGCAGTTCTGTGGAGGGTGCAAAAACGATTGACAACGGTGTTATGGGCCAGGGTTTAGAGAACCCCAAAGTGTATCATGGAGTTCACCTGACCCACAACTTTTAATAGATTGTGGTATGGGGAGCACACGGCCCATTCTACAGGTGTGGTACAGCAGAAATGGAAAAGTATTTTTTTTTAAGCAAAACAATGTTTATTCTATGAATTCAAGTTAACCTTTTTAATACATCTTAGCAACCATTAATTCAAATACAACCCCCAAAAAATACAACACTAAGTAATCCTTCCTAACTTCCCAGGCAACATCCAGAAGACCTTTTATCAGAAGTACATTAGGTTTACATTCACTACTGAGAACATTTATAATTCTGAATTCACCAAATGATCAAGAGATAGTCTTTTCATGGCAGAGAGAATAGCTGCTTGGTCTGGCTTCAGCTCCAATACTGAAAACGGAACTAAAACACACCCTGCAGCAAACAGCCTAAAACAAAAGTAAAAAGCTAAGAGACAGCCCAGCTCCACCCACACTCTGACATCACTGATAAACACCCATTTGTTAAAGGTACATTTCTTAAACACCCATTTCTTAAAGGTACTCTCACATGTCAACGGTGAGAGCAGAACAGTGAGGTTATACCGATCAGGAAAAGATGATCAGGCTGGGCCTTGAAAAAAGTGACTTTATAGAGGTCTTTAAAATTAGAACGTTTTTAACAGAGAAGGGAGTCTGGATTTTCGCGGATGGGTCACGATCCTGATATCAACCTCAATTCCAGGTCAGGAGTCTGGAGTTGGCAATGGTGGGACATCATGTGCAACCTTCACAAAGCTGCCTCTGGGAGGTCCTGTCCAATTTAGGATGACAGGCAGACCAACAAAGTCTAATCCGAAGGCTTGCAGCAATATGACGCCAGCGGAAGTGGGCACTGCTGAGGCATGTAGGTGAGTGTGTGCGGGCTGAATGCCTGCAAAGAAGTTAGCAAATAAAGAGGCCCGAAGCCTAGAGGGCTATAAAGGTGGAGGGAAAGTTCCGAGGTGGACTTGTGAACTGATATTTTTCAGGCCCTGCGCCCTCATTATTGGGGCATGGGCTCTCTGGCCCTGATGGCTGCTGGGCCTCACTGCTGGGAGGCAGCCTCCAATGAGGTGGCGGCCTCCTGTACTCAAAGAGGGGACTGCACCAATGGTGGGGAAACTACTGGCGCTGTCACAAAATGGTCCCAAAGTGGGCCCTTAAATGCTCAAATTGATTGCCTGTCTCATTGGAGTGGGCAGCCAACCCTGATCCTGGCCACAGGGGCAAATTCCTGGAACTCCCTCCTTAACAGCGCTATGGGTGTACCTACACCTCAGTGAGTGCAGTGGTTCAAGAAGACAGAACATCACCATCTTCTGAAAGGACACTGGGGATGGGCAATAAATGCTGGCCTAGCCAGCAACACCCACAACCTGTAAATGAATAATAAGTGCCTCAAGGGCAGGAATATGGAGAGACCTGACCCGAAGAGGCTTCCTGTCTTTCACCTTGTCTTCACAGGGCCAAGAAAATTCAGTCGCGTGTGCTTCCATTTGTGGGAAAGAGCAAAACAAGTCGCCATCGATATAAGTTGTTCACTAAAAATAGAAGATTGTTGAACTCACTATCATATGGAACGGTATTTATGAGATAGTTACGGGGAAGTGAGAAAAGTATTTAAGGGGAAAATCAAGAGAGTTTGGCTGATAAATGTTAGATGAGGAAGGATTGGAGGAGGCATGAGTGGACGATGAACATCGGCATGGATGGTTGGTGTTGTATCTGTAAAAAAGGGTAGTCCTCACCGAGTTGAGTGAAATAACAATGGATACACGGCACTCGACGCTACCCAACCAAGCTTATACCAGAAGTGCTTAAGTTGCTCTTCCCCTTAACGGGAAAGTGCCTATTCCCCCAAGGATTCTGGGAATACGAGATCCCCAATGCCGTATCATATGGATACAGGTGATGACATCCATTCCCCAAAGACCGAAGGATCCTTCACTGGCTGCAGATGGGGAGGAGGAGGAGGAGGGGAAACAGAAGGAGAGGAGGGCGACAGACTCTCTTCGGCTCCATCATGTGTTCGAGGCACTGGGTCTGATGGCGCTGCCCCAGGGAACGATGGGGGCGCCGCAGTAGGATGTTAGCAGAAGGTTTTTGTGCAGTGGATTCCACCTCAGAGGCCGCTGAAGGCTGCGAGTCCATTTTGGACTCTGAAGAGGGCATGTCCTGTCGATGCATAGCAAGGCCTGCAGGAGGTGCCACAGTGGTCTGGTTGTTGGACTGCAGGACCAGATCCTCTTGGACATGGTGCACGTCAGGAACCGGACAAAAAGGGGGTCTTCACGACCGAAGGTGATCTAAATGGCGCCGTAATTGCTGGCTGCCGACATGAATCCAGATTGGACTAATCTGGTGAAGAACAGTCCCCGAAAGCAAGTGAGCACCAATGGCAATGTTTTGGATGGACACTATCCCCTGGAGAAAATTGTTAGGGTGGAGGACGTGGAGCAGGGCAACATTCCTGCTCTTCTTGGGTCTGGTGGACCTTTTCCCCAACATCCAGGGACAAACTCAGGCGGCTACGGAGCCGCACCGCCTATGAGCAACTCTGCTGGAGTTAATCCCATTACTGCGTGTGGCGTGGTTTGATAGGCAAACCACTGTCTGCTTGCAGAATCCTGCTTGAATGCCTGGACGACCGGCTCAGTCAAGCCATTAAACGTTGAGTGGTAAAGCCTTAATGAACGCCACGAAGCCCCGTTGTCTGTAAAGAGGACATTGAGAATGCCATTCATGGAAATAGAGCTTCAGTTTATAGTCGGTAGCGCGAGAGGTGATCATTGTCATCCGGTGGATCTCCAACCATTTTGAATGTGCGTCCACCAACAGGAGAAACATGGAACCCATGAATGGACCAGTGAAGTCAGCATGAACCCGGACCCAGGGGTGGCCCGGCCAGTCCAGGGATGAAGAGGCGCAGCGGCAGGGAGCTCCTGGTGTTCCCTCAGGATTCTGGGAATATGAGATCCCCGATGCTATACGTATCATATGGATACAGGTTATGGCAGTTAGGTTGAATGGCCTATTTCTGGGCTGTACATGAACATGGAACATACAGTGCAGAAGGAGGCCATTCGGCCCATCGAGTCTGCACCGACCCACTTAAGCCCTCACTTCCACCCTATGCACAAAACCCAATAATCCCTCCTAATGTTTTTGGCCACTAAGGGCAATTTATCACAGCCAATCCACCTAACCTGCACACCTTTGTACTGTGGGAGGAAACCGGAGCAACCAGAGGAAACCCACGCAGACACGGGGAGAATGTGCAGACTCCGCACAGACAGTGACCCAGCAGGGAATCGAACCTGGGACCCTGGCGCTGTGAAGCCACAGTGCTGGCCACTTGTGCTACCGTGCTGCCCCTTCTTGGGCTACATGTGCTACTGTGCTGTAAAGGCAAAATATCAGAAAATAAAGCAAATAAAACATCAAGTATCACATTTTTCTGATTACACCACCCAGCACTCTAAGAAATAAATTCCTGCACCTTCAGCACTTATTTCCTGACTTCTCTGCTGGCCCCCCTCAAAATAACGTGAAAATCAATCATTGCTTAAAAAAAAAGTACAACGGTTTTTATCTCCTTCAGTAAAAGTAATCGTATGTTGGGAAGACCTGAAATATATTTACACAACACCCTTGTTTCCACTACATTTTTCATCTAATTCAAGTAGCCTTTCTCATCGGAAATGTATTGGCATAGTATGGGGGGGGGGGTGGGAGTTTGGGTATGGTGGGTAGGCAGGGAAGCGACAGGGAGTGGGTTGGCTCCTCAGTCCACAAGGCCTGTTTATTGCCAGACGTATTTTTCAGTTGCGTTTGAAATGAGACAAGCAGGAGGCAGCATAAATGTGCAAACCAGTTGCCAATATCCATTATAATTCTGAGGGGCAGATGAGGGGGAGGGGGGTGGGGGTTGCAAGCAGCGCCCATTGAGCAGCCTATCCAGGGGCCCTTACTGCGGTTCTCTTGGAGACCCAAAGAAGAGTTCAACCCGCTGTTATCCCATTGAAGGCAACCGTATTGATCACTCAACCACTCCCACCCCCGTCCAGAACCGCTCACCACCCCCCAACAACACCACGTCGCCATACAACAGATGAGCTGCTGAGGGCTCAGCGGCAGCATGTCAATGAAGCTCAAGCCTCCAAATGGCTCAGGCCTCAAGCTGTCACTTCGATGACTTCTACCTTGGCAGAAATCGGATTCTGATCCATTTAAGTGTACTGAGCTTTATGTTGGCCCAAATTACTGTCTGATGTAAACATGGGGTTAAAGTTATGTAAAACGCCCACGGGGTTATTAAGCCCACGGGAATTCAGTGGGAACATATGCAGGCGGTGGCTTGCTGCTGTTTGAGATTAATAAGGCTGGAAATTTACCTTTGTCCCGGAGATTGGCTCTATTAACACCCACAGTGAAGACAGAATGAGCTTTTTTCTGCATGCAAAATCTGTCAGATACAGGATAATAACAAGGGGCAAAAGGTAAAACTACATGTAGCTGCTTAGAAAACTCAAAAAAAAGTATCTTCAGCAGAGTCATGCAGCAAAACTCACTCCCTACATGTAACAATTTTAAAAGATTCAATATTTGCAAGAGGAAGTTCAAATTGATATGGAATTCACATTTTCATTGTTACGAGTCACTCATGTAAAACAAACATGATTCTTAGGTTGTGAGTGGCTGCATAATTGCTGCCGTTTATTGTCCATCGCTGGTTGCACTGATGGTGACATTTCCGAATTTAAAACTCCCAAACTCCAGCTATTGACAAGATGGCAGGTAAACTCTAGATTATCAGTCCAGACCTCTGGATGAAGAAGTCAATAAGACAACCAGAACACTACTATAATGCTAATAGAACTTGTGGTGAATGTAACTCCGTAATTCCCACTGTATTGTATATACATGAGACCATGCATTGATAAGCGCAGTTGCGTTGCCCGACCACGAGGGGGAGTAGCGCTGGGAATGCTTAGGAGTTTGTAAAGGGCTCCACCCGTGGCTCTGCCCATGACTCCTCCCCCGGACTGCTGTATAAATACCAATGCTCAGAGCCAGTCGTTCAGTTCATCGAGAGTTCAACATGGAACAGGCTGGCTCTGTTGTAAGTACATTAAAACCACTATTCATATCTTAAAGCACATGTCTAGTGAATTGATGGTTCCATCAATTTAATCTACTTAAGAAAGTCAGGATCAATCATGGAATCAGCCCTCAAGCCTGAGCGACTGGAACTCGACCCACAGGATGCAGAGGCAAAAGACATTTTTTCTCATTGGCTGCGGTGTTTTAAAGCCTACCTGGCAGAAGCAAGCACAGCCGAAACAACAGAGGAGAAGAAACTGAGCCTACTGCACGCGAGGGTGAGCCACAGAATCTCTACTCAACTAAACTGTGCCGGTTCGTATACTGAAGCCCTAGCGCTACTCGACAAAATGTATGTAAGGCCTGTAAATGAGGTCTACGCGTGACACGTGTTTACTACTCGCCGCCAGCAGCCTACGGAATCGCTCGCAGATTTCCTGAGAGAGCTTAAAACTTTATCTACTGACTGTAATAACCAGCCGGTTACCGCGGCAGAACATAGAGAACTTGCTGTACGCGATGCCTTTGTTGCGGGCCTTAGGTCAAATTACGTGCACCAACGACTGCTGGAAAAGGGGGCCCTAAATCTTGAAGCGACTGTTGAACTTGCTCCTTCCGCAGCCTCACCTCGTTCCCCGCGGACCCCGCGACCCTGTCATGGGACCCCGACCAGCGACTCCCCCTGGCCTGCGCCACGTGGCCACCCAGCCACAATGCTGCCCCAGCCTGCCACTTTTGCGGCCAGGATCAGTACTCGCGGCAGCACTGCCAAGCCCGCAACGCGACCTGCAGCAGCTGCGGGCGAAAAGGACACTATACCAGAGTGTGTCTGGCGAAGAAAGCCCCAGCCTCTAACCCTCCCATGGCTCAAAGCACGCGTTCCCTGAATTCACAGGCCCGCAGGCCCTGAAATGCTGCAGCCTGTATGCCGACTCCACCCCCACCCGACATGTGTGACTCATGGGGGCGGCCATCTTGGCAATCCCCCTCCATGTGGCCGGCCATGTGCGACTCATGGGGGCAGCCATCTTGGTAATCCCCCTCCATGCGGCCGGCCATGTGCGACTCATGGGGGCGGCCATCTTGGCAATCCCCCTCCATGCGGCCGGCCATGTGCGACTCATGGGGCGGCCATCTTGGGATCCATCCCCTTCAAACTCTGAAACTCACATCGACGACTACGAACTCAGAGGGCAGTCATCACGGGGCCACTCCAGCACAGCTGATCGAGCCGTTGACGACCCGCAACTCAGCGCAGTCACTCTGGACCAATCGTGCCCGAAGCAACTGCGAAACTCGATGGCGACGGTCCAAATTAACGGGTACAACACACCGTGCCTTTTCGACTCCGGGAGCACAGAGCTTCATACACCCAGATCTGGTAAGACGCTGTTCGCTCCCCATTTTCCCCGCGCGGCAAACTATCTCCCTCGCTTCCGGCTCCCACTCTGTCCAGATCCAAGGGCGCACCGCCGCGACGCTCACAATCCAAGGCGCTAGCTATGCCAATTTCCAGCTCTACGTCCTGCCCGAACTCTGCGCCCCACTCTTATTATGCCTTGATTTCCAGTGTAATCTCAAGAGTCTCACCCTCAGTTTCGGCCCCCACTCACTATCTGCAGCCTAGCCACGTTGCGAATCTCCCCCCCCTCCTCTCTTTGCCAACCTCACCCCGGACTGTAAACCCGTAGCCACTCGCAGCAGGCGGTACAGCCTGCAGGATAGGGTGTTCATCCGATCGGAGGTCCGAAGGCTTCTCAGTGAGGGGATCATAGAGGCCAGCAACAGCCCCTGGAGAGCTCAGGTGGTGGTCATCAAGACCGGGGAAAAATTCCGTATGGTTGTCGAATATAGTCAGACCATAAATAGATTTACGCTCCTTGACGCGTATCCCCTCCCCAGGATTGCAGACATGGTAAACAAGATCGCCCAGTATCGGCTATTTTCCACAGTGGATCTGAAGTCTGCATACCACCAGTTGCCAATCCGCCCGGAGGACCGCCACTACACGGCATTCGAGGCCGATGACCGCCTCTTCCATTTCCTCCTGGTCCCCTTCGGCGTCACTAACGGGGTTTCGGTGTTCCAACGTGCAATGGACCGAATGGTGGACCAGTACGGGCTGCGGGCCACATTTCCGTACTTGGACAATGTCACCATCTGCGGCTATGACCAGCAGGACCACGACGCCAACCTCTACCGTTTTCTCCAGACGGCTCAGAAATTAAACCTCACTTATAACAAGGAGAAATGCGTTTTCCGCACAACCAGACTAGCCATCCTCGGCTATGTCGTGGAGAACGGAGTCCTGGGCCCAGACCTGGACCGTACCCCTCTTAGAACTCCCCCTCCCTCATTGTCCAAAGGCCCTCAAACGGTGCTTGGGTTTCTTTTCCTACTACACCCAGTGGGTCCCTCAATATGCGGACAAAGCCTGCCCACTCTTTAAGGCCACACTATTTCCCCTGTCAGCTGAGGCGCGCCAGGCCTTCAGCTGCATCAAGGAGGACATCGCCAAGGCGGCCATGCGGGCGGTGGTCAATCCACTCCATTTCAGGTAGAGAGCGACGCTTCAGAGGTAGCTCTAGCAGCCACCTTAAATCAGGCAGGAAGGCCAGTTGCATTTTTCTCCCGTACCCTATCCGCTTCGGAACTCTGACACTCGGCAGTCGAAAAAGAAGCACAAGCCATTGTGGAGGCTATTCGTCACTGGAGGCATTACCTCGCAGGTAGGAGGTTCACCCTCATCACCGACCAACGATCGGTTGCCTTTATGTTTGACAACTCGCAAAGGGGCAAAATTAAAAACGATAAAATCCTGCGGTGGAGGATTGAACTCTCCACCTATAGCTACGATATTAAGTATCGACCGGGGAAGCTCAACGAGCCCCCAGATGCCCTATCCCGCGGGACATGCGCCAGCACGCAGATCGACCGCCTGAAAGTCATCCACAACGACCTCTGGCACCCGGGAGTCACCCGGCTCGCTCACTACATCAAAGCCCGAAATCTGCCTTTCTCTACTGAGGAGGTAAAAGCCGTCATCAGGGACTGCCCGATCTGTGCGGAGTGCAAACCGCACTTCTATAGACCAGACAGGGCCCACCTAGTCAAGGCTTCTAGGCCCTTTGAACGCCTCGCGATCGATTTCAAAGGGCCACTCCCCTCAACTAACAGGAACGTTTACTTTTTAAACGTCATGGATGAGTTCTCCCGCTTTCCATTTGCTATCCCGTGCCCCGATATGACCTCCCACACAGTCATTAGGGCCCTGCATAGTATCTTCACCCTGTTTGGTTTCCCCAGCTACGTGCACAGCGACCGGGGTTCGTCCTGTAGCCACCTGGGGTGGCCACTGCCCAACACAAAATGGAAGATTGCAAGGAATGCAGGGAAAACAGACATGTTGTAAAGCAAGCAGCTTGCAAAGCGCTTGTATATTGGGACGGCTGCAGAAACCAGTTTTGACTGCTGCAGAAACCAGACAGCACTGTGAAAAGAAACCAGTTAACATACTAATGAGGCGATACCGGGCGATCCCCAGATACAATGGAAACAAGTTAAACACAGATCGATACATTGAATGGAAGGCCAGACCTTTCGGCGCCAGAGAAGCCCAAAACAATAAGTCCCAAGAACCGCCCCAGTGACCGAGGAACTGCCCTATGATTGGGGGGTTCAAACATATCGATTGGGAAGAGACCCAATTGATTCCAAGCAGGTAAGGGAGTCCGCCCAAAGGGGCGCGGATCCCCTGGGACCTGTAAAAGACAGGTCCCACACATGGTTCAGTCTTCTGATCCAGCCCTCCAGCCCTTCTCTCTCTTTGACCAACACTCCTCCGTGGACCAGCTTTTGCCAAGAAGATCTTGAACGAGAGAGAGAAGAGGGTTCGAACAGCAGCCGCCAACAAGTAAGTGCCTCACAACGATCGCTACCAGAGATAGGCACTCCTGACCCCTTTTAACTGATACCAACCTGAAGTCTGCAGACCAGAGCAGAGCAAGAGGCCTTGTTCCCTGACCCAGCAGTTCCTTCAAGATAAGTATTAGTTTATTTAGCGGTAGGAGTAAGTTTAATCCTTTTAGCGTGTGCATGGGTAGTTATTATAACTGTATTGTAATAAACTCAGTTGTTTGGACTTACTAATTGGTGTACGGTTTTATTGCTTTGAACTTCACCTTGAAGCTTGTGGCGGTGTCTTAACGACACCAGGCGACTCCAGAGCTTAGAAAAGAAACAGAGCCAAATTGAGTGTTAAGCACACTCACCCAGAACGACCAACAGTCCTTCATGAGCGACGAGCTGCGTCAGTACCTGCTCGACAAGGGCATCGCCTCGAGCAGGACTACCAGCTATAACCCCAGGGGGAACGGGCAGGTGGAGAGGGAGAATGCGACGGTCTGGAAGACCGTCCTACTGACCCTCCGGTCCAGGAATCTCCAAGTATCCCATTGGCAGGAAGTCCTCCCAGATGCGCTCCATACTATCAGGTCCCTCTTGTGCACAGCGACCAATCAGACCCCTCACGAGCGGCTCTTTAGTTTTTCCAGGGGCACTACCATGGGGGTCTCACTTCCTGCATGGCTGAAGACACCGGGCCCTGTACTCCTCAGGAAGCACGTTAGGGCGCACAAAACCGAACCCTTGTAGAGAAGGTGCGCCTGCTTCACTCCAACCCCCAGTACACCTTCGTCGAGTTCCCTGATGGCCGTCAGGACACCGTATCCCTCCGGGACCTTGCACCCGCCGGATCCAGCATCCCCTCTATCACTACAGATGCACCCCTCACCCTACATCCCACCCAGCCACCCCCTCGGGCTCCCGAGCCCACTAGCTCACTGCATTGGTTCCGCGCAACCCAGCCGCCCCCTCGCGCTCCCGAGCCCACTAGCTCGCTAGCTCGCTCCACCTGTTCCGCGCGCCTGCACCGGCTAACCCCCAGTCCCCAGTCGAACCAGACGGGTATGGGGCTCGGACGAGATCTTCCCTGGAGTCTGCCATCGTACCCCAACCCACAACACCCTTCCAGCCACCGCAAGAGGCTGCAACCCCGGTGCTCCGCAGATCGCAGCGGACAGTTCGACCAACGGACAGACTCAATTTATGAACCACCACCCCCGCCGGACTTGATTTTTTTTGTAGGGGGTGAATGTAACTCCGTAATTCACACTGTATTGTATATACACGAGACCATGCATTGATAAGCGCATCTGCGTTGCCTGACCACTAGGGGGTGTAGCGCTGGGAATGCTTAGGAGTTTGTACAGGGCTCCACCCTTGGCTCCGCCCACGACTCCTCCCCCTGGACTGCTGTATAAATACCAATGCTCAGAGCCAGTCGTTCAGTTCATCGAGAGTTCAACGTGGAACAGGCTGGCTCTGTTGTAAGTAGATTAAAACCACTGTTCATATCTTAAAGAACTGATGAATGAAAATCCATCGCCACTAAACCAGAAGCCTGTAAAATGAAAATCCAAACAAAACACAGCACAGTATATTTAGAAACTGCAACAAGCTTAATTATATTATATTAGGTATTAGAATCGGAAATTGGCTTTGAAGAATTTGCTTGACCACGCATCAATGGAATTTTAAAAGTATAGCTTTTGGAAGTAGAGCAATATTTGGTTGCTAGCTTGTCTACCTGCTTGTGCCCTCAAGGGGGCTACCCATAACACTTCATCCCCTTAGACTGCATGAGAACAAGCACAGGAATATAAGTGAGCCCTATGCTGAGTATTTAGTTTTATTGCGCAATCCCCAGGGTTTGGCTGAGATACAGGGGAATAATTCCTCTATGGCCTGTAACTTCCTCAGAGTGACAATCACCAGTGGATTGATACTCTCGATGGACTTGCCCACACCATCTTCACTCGGGGCGGAGGGGGCAGGAGCAGAGAAGCGTGCCCCTGACTGCATCAGTTTGGAGTAAGTGGAGCACAGAGAGGTAAGTCACTCCTACATTTTAGAGCAGTAGCTGCTGTAAAGGAGGTGTTTAAAGGGACAATTAAAAAGTAAGTGGCAACGGTGATGTGGGGGTTGGGTCGGACCCGAGAGAGAGCGCGGGGGGGTGATTGAGAAGCAGTCCGGGATGGGGATGGAAGTCCAGGAGAGAGGTGGTCGGACTGGAGGGGGTGTCAATCCGGATGAAGGGGAGATCGGACTGGGAGTGACGGGTCAGTCCTGGAGGAGTGGTTGGATTGGAAAGGGGTCAGACTGGGAGATTAGTACGGGAGGGGGAGTGTCAGTCTGTGAGGGAAGGGGGGTCAATCTAAAAGAGGGGGCAGGACTGATATTACTAAGAAGCAGGAAAGACACTAGTTACCCCTCCCTGGACACAAAGATCATGGGCAGGATTCTCCCTCAGCTGACACCGAAATCGGGGCGTGCAATTGGGCAGAGAATAGCTCCCGAGGCCGTAATCGCGGCAGGCAGCGCTTTGACGCTGAATCGTGATGCTCCGCCTCCTGAAAAACGGTGTGAATGCGATGCATGCCGCGCGTGGCTCAAACACCGTTCACGTGTCATTAGTGGGCCCACCCGCGATTCTCCGCCTCCGATGGGCCGAGTTCCACGTGTGCTCTCACAAATCGTCAACCTGGCGTGGTGGCTGCTGAGAGAGAGAGAGAGAGAGAGAGGGCAGATGGACAGTGTCAAGCACCACCACATTTTGCCAACAGCCGTGCCGCTGGCCAGGGGGCTTCTGCCAGGGCCGGCATGAGTAGTGGGGGGTGACTAGGAAGTGGAGTCGGGGTGGACGGGTATGCAACACCATTACCGCAGCTGGCAAGGCAGCCATGCAGCTGCGCATGCCGCTGACAGCCCGCTTTAAACCTGGTGCTTTGGGTCGTATAGATGACTCCCCATAGCGCACATCCCTGGGTGCTCTCTAGTCCAGCTGACCTATCACCGGTATGGACGCTCCAGCACAACCTGTCACATCTTTACGGCTGCGATCAGCGTGAGTGGGAGGGGGTGTATTGTTTATGCGTGGCTGCAGCTTGTCAGCCCTGTGAGTGTCCATCACACACCCGGCGCTACCCACACCCTTTTTCGTGGGATTTGAAGGTGCTCCACCAAGGGCCGGTGGTAGCAGAACTGGTGCAGGTGTGGCGCCGATTTTTCTGACGTGAAAATCCACGGATTCTGTGTTGGGATCAGCACTTAGATTTGGAGAATCTAGCCCCATGTTCCTCCATTTGGATGTAAATTTACAATTTGTCGTGAAATTGAAATCAAATCTGTGCCTAAAATCCATATTTCACTGCTCGACTTGAGCTTTTCAACCAAATGTAATGTAAACTCTCCCTTCAGGCAGGTTCCAGCTCTTAACTCTCTCCAATTGCCAGTTTTGCTTTCAGTGGCTGCAAGTAACAACTCAAAAACATTCAGGTGCAGCTTTAAGCAAAGGCCTCATATCAGGTGAGCCTTGGGCCTAATTATTCAGATGCTGGATCAATCCCCCCCCCCCCCAGAGTCAAAGCTGTCCTTAACAAAAACATGGAAAAGCTCTTGCCGGATAAAGCTTTGATCCTGCTTTGCAATGATTTTCAAATCAAAGCCTCTGCATGAGAAAATGCATTGTGCTCCAATGCTTGCTCGCACACAAGAGTTCAGTGTTTCGAGGAACACTTTTCGTGCTACAGTGGTTTCTAAAGGAATAAATGATATATGGCTTGGTCGAGCATGGCTTTCCTGAAGTTTAATAAAATCCACAGAGAAAACTAGAAGAGATCTTAAAAATACAGGAAGGGAAAGAATAGATTACTGAAAATAGGTTAGCAACTGCCATGTGGAGATTTTCTGGGATGCAGGCCAACATGTTAAAGTGCGTCTCTCTAACAATTGTTTTAATGCATGAAAAAATGGATTAATCAGACCGCCAGCAAAAGGTTGTCATTAACTATCATTACTCAGGCCTTATCACTCCAGCCAGCACTATAATCGTAACTTCCCAAAGGAGATAAACTTGGTTCTAATTGCGCCCATGATTTTTAACTAATCTGACAGTCGGGGGAAGTAGTTGGTGCCGGACTCTCCATCCCGTCGCACCAGTTTTCGGGTATGGCGTCCCCCTCCCCCCGCCAGCAGCGGAATTTTCCGTTCCGCCAGCCGGCCAGTGGGGTTTGCCACTGTGGGCAGCCGCACGCTGTCGGGAAATCCCCAGACGTGGGTGTGCTGCTGGCGTAACAGAGAATCCCGACAGCAGAGAGTCTTTGATGCTACTGTGAGAAGAGACAATGGTGAATCCCATTTAACACCCTACCAGACACCAAATAAAAGAACAGAAAGGGTTCTAATGAAATAACCCTTGGGTGGCAAAGTGGCACAGTGGTTAGTACTGCTGTCCTTCAGTGCCAGGGACCCGGGTTCAATTCCAGCCTTGGGTAACTATCTGTGTTCTCCTGTGTCTGAGTGGGTTTTCTCCGGGTTCTCTAATTTCCTCCCACAGTCCAATGATATGCAGGTTAGGTGGATTGGCCATGCTAAAGGCAGCACGGTAGCATAGTGGTTAGCATAAATGCTTCACAGCTCCAGGGTCCCAGGGTCCCAGGTTCAGTTCCCGGCTGGGTCACTGTCTGTGCGGAGTCTGCACGTCCTCCCCGTGTGTGCGTGGGTTTCCTCCGGGTGCTCCGGTTTCCTCCCACAGTCCAAAGATGTGCGGGTTAGGTGGATTGGCCATGCTAAATTGCCCGTAGTGTCCTAAAAAAAAGTAAGGTTAAGTGGGGTTGTTGGGTTACAGGTATAGGGTGGATACGTGGGTTTGAGTAGGGTGATCATTGCTCGGCACAACATCGAGGGCCGAAGGGCCTGTTCTGTGCTGTACTGTTCTATGTTCTATAAATTTCCCTTAGTGTCCAGGGATGTGAGGTGGATGTGGTGGTATGATTAGCATAGCTGCCTGCCATTGGTGCAGAACACCGGCTTACCATTGGCCCTGGTCGGTCATGTGCCTCTCGACCGGTTGGTTCAGACCAGTCATGTGACGGCTCCCCGATTGGTCGAGAGGCTGAGTTAACCCCGCCTCCAGGGCGGGGTATAAATACCCAGTCCTCCCGGCGGTTGTCCTTCTACTGTAATCGACCGCAGGGCTAACATCTAGTAGATTAAAGCCATACTTTTGTTCAGCATCTCGTCTCGCGTTCAATTGATGGTACATCAGTGGGATCATGGGGATAGGGCAGGTGAGTGGGCCTCCGTAAGGTCTGGTTCCAGAGGGTCAATGCAGATTCAATGAGCCAAATGGTCTCCGTCTTCATTGTAGGGATTCTATGGAAAGCTCAATGACCTGAAATGCTAACTCTTGTTTCTTTCTCCGCAGGGTTAACATCTAGTAGATTAAAGCCATACTTTTGTTCAGCAACTCGTCTCGTGCTCAATTGATGGTACATCAATTTAATCTACTAGAAATTTGAAGATGAAGCTCCGGATCAAGCCCAAATGCCTCCGCATCAGCCCGCAAACTCCGAACGCATCGGAAATCTTCAAGCATTGGCTGCCGTGTTTCGATAGCTATCTGGCGACCGCAAGCAGCCCCCCCACCATGGCACAGAAGCTTCATATTCTCCATTCCAGCGTGGGCATGGCGGCCTACGCGATGATAGGGGAAGAAAAGGAATACGACGTGGCCATGGATAAGCTAAAAGGACAATTTCTTAAGCCGGTAAACCGAGTGTTTGCCCGACATCTGCTGGCTACCAGACAACAGCTCCCCGGTGAGTCCTTATAAGATTTTTACCGGGCCCTCGCTGTCCTGGGGAGGAATTGCACCTGCCTCCAAGTTTCAGCCACTGAGCACATGGAGCTTTTAATCAGAGATGCTTACGTGGCTGGGATGCAGTCTGCCGCTATCCACCAGCGGATGCTGGAAAAAGACGACCTCAGCCTAACTGAGGCACGGACTCTCTCCACCTCCCTGGAGGTCGCCGATTTAAACGCCCGCGCCTATGTCCCCAGCCGCGCTGCAGCACCCTGGGCCTCCTGGCACGCTTCCCCACCGCCATCCGCCGTTCCCGACCCCCCTCAGGCCTGCGCCGCGGGACACCCCGACAAGTCCGCGGGGCCCCGCTGCTATTTCTGTGGGTTCACCAAACACCCTCACCCGCGCTGCCCGGCCCGCTCCGCCCTTTGTAAGAGCTGCGGGACGAAGGGCCATTTTTCGTCGGTTTGCCAGGCCAAATCGGTCGCTGCTGTGCTGCGCAGCGACCGGGGATCTCCTCCTCCAGGCCCTTCCGGGCCCTTCCAGCGCACCGCGCCAATCTCCCCCCCCCACGCGCCCGGGCCCCTGCGACAGGCCTGCGCGCCTCTCTGGCCCCGCTCTCAGCCGCTCCGATCGGCCCGCCGGCACCGCTAACCCCGCCCCCAGCAACCACGAGGGTTCTGCGGGCGCCGCCATCTTGGGCCCCGGACGCCAGGTGCGGGTCCTGGGCGCCGCCATCTTTGGGCCCCGACTCCACGTGCGGGTCCTGGGCGCCTCCATCTTTGGGCCCCGACCACACGTGCGGGTCCTAGGCGCCGCCATCTTGGGGCCCCGACTCCACGTGTGGGTCCTGGCCGCCGCCATCTCGGGGCCCCGACTCCACGTGCGGGTCCTGGGCATCGCCATCCTGGACTGGCACACAAGGTCCTGCCAGCACCTACTCGGCCGACGACGACGACTATGGAACTTCTCCACGGCTCGCGGCCATTCAGCTCGACCAGTCACGTCCACGCACGCTCGCCAAGACGACGATGCAAATCCACCTCAACGGGCACGAGGCGGGCTGCCTGCTGGACTCCGGGAGCACGGAAAGCTTCGTACACCCTGACACGGTAAGACGCTGCGCGCTCCCTGTCCACCCTGTAAAACACAAAATCGGGTTAGCCTCAGGTTCGCACTCCGTCCGCATCTCCGGGTGCTGCATCGCGAACCTCACGGTCCAAGGGAAGGTATTTAAAAATTATAAACTCCTTATCCTCCCCGACCTTTGCGCACCGGCACTCCTAGGACTGGACTTCCAGTGCAACCTGCAGAGCTTGACCTTCCAATTCGGCGGCCCTATACCCCCCATCGCTGTCTGCAGCCTCGCGTCCCTCAAAGTGGACCCTCCCTCCTTGTTTGCTAATCTCACCCCCGATTGCAAACCCGTCGCGACCCGGAGCAGACAGTACAGTGCCCAGGACCGGACCTTCATCAGGTCCGAGGTCCAGAGGTTGCTGAAGGAAGGGGTCATCCAGCAACAGTCCATGGCGAGCCCAAGTGCTGGTGGTCCGGACTGGGGAGAAAAACCGGATGGTCATCGACTACAGCCAGACCATCAACCGGTTTACGCAACTGGACGCGTATCCTCTCCCCCGTATTTCCGCCATGGTAAACGAGATTGCGAAATACAAAGTCTTCTCCACGGTGGACCTCAAGTCCGCTTATCACCATCTCCCCATCCGCGCGAGTGACCGCAAGTACACCACGTTCGAGGCAGATGGGCGCCTCTACCACTTCCTCAGGGTTCCTTTAGCCGCATCAAAGCGGACATCGCAAAGGCCACGATGCGCTCCATCGACAAGTCCCTCCCCTTCCAGGTCGAGAGCGACGCATCAGAAGTAGCTCTGGCGGCTACCCTGAACCAAGCGGGCAGTCCCGTGGCCTTCTTCTTCAGAACCCTCCAGTCTTCCGAACTCCGCCACGCCTCAGTGGAAAAGGAAGCCCAGGCCATAGTCGAAGCTGTGCGACATTGGAGGCACTATTTGGCCGGCAGGAAGTTTACCCTCCTCACAGACCAACGGTCAGTAGCCTTCATGTTCGATAATGCACAGAGGGGCAAGATTAAGAACGTCAAGATCTTGCGGTGGCGGATCGAGTTGTCCACGTACAACTACGATATCTTGTATCGTCCTGGGGAGCTCAATGAGCCTCCTGATGCCCTGTCCCGCGGTACCTGCGCCAGCGCACAGATAGACCGCCTCCGCTCCCTCCACGCGGACCTCTGCCATCCAGGGGTGACCCGTTTCTATAATTTCATAAAGACCTGCAACCTGCCCTACTCCATCTAGGAAGTCAGGACAGTAACCCGTGACTGCCACATCTGCGCATAGTGCAAACCGCACTTCTACCGCCCCGAGCGCGCGCATCTGATCAAAGCATCCCGCCCCTTCAAACGTCTCAGCATTGACTTCAAGGGGCCCCTTCCCTCTAGCAGCCGCAACATTTACTTCCTGACGGTGATCGATGAATACTCCCGCTTTCCCTTCGCCATTCCCTGCCCCGACATGAGCATATCGACCGTCGTTAAGGCCCTCCTCTCCATCTTCTCCCTGTTCGGCTACCCAGCGTACATACACAGCGATCAGGGGTCCTCCTTTATGAGCGACGAGCTGCGTCAATTCCTGCTCAGCAGGGGCATGGTCTCTAGCAGGATGACCAGCTATAACCCCCGGGGTAACGGACAGGTCGAGCGGGAGAATGGTACCATCTGGAAGACCATACTACTGGCCCTCCGGTCCAGAGATCTCCCTATTTCCTGATGGCAAGAGGTTATCCCCAATGCCCTACATTCTATCCGCTCACTCCTCTGTACCACAACAAATCAGACACCTCATGAACGTCTTCTTGTTTTCCCCAGGAAGTCGTCCTCTGGATCCCCTCTCCCGACCTGGCTGGCCACCCCCAGGCCCATCTTGCTCCGGAAGCATGTGCGGGTGCACAAGTCCGATCCGTTGGTGGAACAAGTCCAGTTACTCCACGCTAACCCGCAGTATGCGTACGTGGAGTACCCCGACGGTCAGCACGACACGGTCTCCCTCCGGGACCTGGCACCCACCGGTGTGCGGCCCTCCCCCCCTTCACCACAGACCCCCCCCTGTCCTTTTTCCCCCAGCGCCCCACCCAGGTCACCTCTCCCCCATCCATGGCGTCTCCCCCACCAGCCCGGGGTACGGAGACAGTTCAAGGACCAATTAATTCCGATCCATTTTGAGTGACTCATGAAGACTACTTTCACTCCCATTAAAATTTTTGAAACCATGGGTAGGATTTGGGACTTTGGCCGGGATTCACTGGCCTAGTTCGCCCAGTGACCGGAGAATCCTGCCCGAGGTCAATGGATTTTTCCATTATCGGCGTCTCGCCCGTGTCATTCTTGCAGCGAGCGGGGCGGGAGAATCCAGCCCGTTGGGTCAAATGGGGTCACAACCCTGCACAGCATGGGAAACAATCCCACAACAGTGACTTGACCCCAAATGGCCAATGGGCGGAGAGAGGGCGGGCTCGCTCTCCATTTTGAGACACACTGACCACAACGTTTACAAATTTGAAATCAAAAAGGAAGTGGCCTCAGCACCTGGACTACCATTGTGGAGGGGGGACCTCTCCACAGGCAGCCCGAGGCTGTGATTCTCGCCAGGTAGATGGGAGGTTTCACAGCCAGTCTGAGTGCTAAACCCCTACTCTGCCACCAGAAGGCTGCCTCCAGGCCACTGGCCTGTTCCTGCTGCTGTGAGGGGCACACTTAACTGGAACTTTCCAGTGGGCTTCTGGCAGTAGGTCTTGGCAGACCATTATCTTATTTCAATTGACTACCTGTGGACAGGTAGCCTGTGTGACCCATAACGAGATGGTGCCAGCAAACCGGCACGACGGCTACAACACCTCTATACAAGATCCTCATCTAAGCACAGAATTTCAGCTCCAGGAGAGGAGTTTTAAATCCCAAGAACAGGCAGAGGACGGGATGGGATTGGTGCAGGGGTGAAGGTGCTTTAAAATTAACCTGCTCTCGTCAGGCAGGACAGTTATTTCAATATGTTAACGAGGCTAAGTGTTTCAAACTCTATCAGCGTCTCATTTTTATGTCCTTGGGCCAGGTTTCCCAGGGTTTGAGAAAGAAGACACGCAGCAGGAACATACTTCCCCCACCTCATCAACTTAACCTTACTGGTAATCTGTTCACACCACCCCCTACAAACCATCCTCCCATCCCCAGTCGTCTCCATCTCCCAAAGGCCTTTCTGACTTCTCTCCCTCCCTCTGCTTCTCCTACTATGGTCAACCAGCCCAGCTTTCAGTAAGGCCGTCCCGCAGCCTGCCAGTCTGGCTGGATTCTGCAGGGCGGAAATTAATGATAAAAATGTACATGGTGGCAGGATTTCTGGGTGGACTACCCTGCGCTTCTGGGTTTTTGGCCTGAATTATCAATCCACCGGGCATCATCCCTCCTCCCTCTTTACCTACAAGTCATGGATCTTAACACAGTTATTGGAAATTTATATCTTCGGTTTAAAAAGCCAGTTTTCTTGCTTTGAACCATTAACACTGCAGCTACAGTACAGAGTTAACAGTTTACGACTACTCTAAAGACTGGCGTGAACCAATCCAAACACGTAATTAATTGGGAAATTAAATAACACACAGCAAGCACTTTAAACCCCTTATGGTCCAGTTAGTAAGCATGGATTGTCACAACACGAAAAAAAGACTGTGGCCAGATTATTACTTCACTGTTAAATAGGGTCGCATCAGATGATGTTTTTGGTTATGAACCAATAAGTTAGCATTTTACAGGCATTGAGATGTCATGAATTACAAAGCTTCTGAACCTTCAGTACCACACGCTGATAGCTGAATCATTATGTGCAGATATATTGACTTGTAAAACGATACTGTAATGATACTGTAACAATAAGTCGACGTATATTTTACAGTCGTTAAGGTTAGTAGCACTGGAGCAGAACAGGTGCTGGGGAGCCATATATATTCTGTTAATAAAAATGTTGGAGCTTTTATCTCTTTATCCCAACAGTGCGTAATGTCTATGTGGGTCCTAAATAATCAACCATTCTCTGTTAATTAGCTGGAACAGGCAACAGTAATTAGTCCGAACCAGTGGCCTGTGCACACCGCATTAAAAGTTTTTTTAAAGTTCTGAAAACATTGTGCCAAGCACTACACCCACTTGACTACAAGTTGTAAACTTGATTTGTTTTTTAATGGGTTAGCTTGGCTTCTGGATGTTCTGTGCATCTGCAAAGTGAGACCTGTTGCACATTCTTCGTCGCGCTCTACAACAATATTGTAGCCTGTTCACCGGGTTTAAAAGGATTGCCTGTTTATTAACAAGAAGCCAGGGATTGATCGGTTTCCAAGGTGCTGCAAAGCCTAGACTTGCCAATTCCGGCGTTCCTGACTGGGAATAGGATGGAGGACATCATGAGTGCTGTCCACTGCTGCGGTAATTTTGACGGTCAGCTCTGCGAAACTGCTTTGGGTGCGCAGCAAGTATCAACAACTCCTCTGATATAGGAGGTCACCTGTTGAGCAGCCCTCAACACACTCCCATCTTTGAAGAGCTATGTAAAAACAGTCATTGTAACAGAACATATCTATATAATGTATGATTTGGATTTGGTTTATTGTCACGTGTACCGAGGTACAGTGAAAAGTATTTTTCTGCAAGCAGCTCTACAGATCATTAAGTACAAGAAAAGAAAAGGAAATAAAAGATAATATAAAATAGGGCAACACAAGGTGCACAATGTAACTACATAAACACCGGCATCGGGTGAAGCATACAGGGTGTAGTGTTAATGAGGTCAGTCCAGAAGAGGGTCGTTTAGGAGTCTTGTAACAGCAGGGAAAAATCATTCAACAAAGACTACGCTGAGGTTGCCTTCATGACTACCTTTTGTTTCATATACTGAAGAATTTCACTGTTTCCTTCAGGTGACCAACTCACACTCCCTCTGCTATTTGATTGGAAAGAAAATAAAAGTAGTCCACACTGACCAATGCACCAGCCAGCTGTCTGACACACATTTGGGCAACACATTGGTTCCTACATCAGGCGAGTGCTAATCTGGCGTGAACGGTGGCAAAGGCAGAGGAATTCAGGGTAAGCTAACTGCCATGGGCTGTGCTGCTTCTACAGTACAGGCTTGCCACAGATATTATTCCAACATGTAGCACAGTCTTCCAACTAGTTCCACAGCTTGGAAAGCCAGATCCACATGGTCATTGTCCAGCAGCGCAGAGACACTTACCTCGGTGGGAAATGTTTGTTGACAGGCTTCTGGGGCACATTGTGGTGAGCACCACACAGTTGCTGATGCACATCAGGTGGGGGCAGGAACCCCCAGGCGAGACAGCAGTCGGAGGTCTGCTGGATCCCAGGACCCAGTTGTGTCCCATCCAGATGCTGAGCCTCTGGACCAGGTTTACCCAGAGCTGATGGAGACGATAGGATGCAGCCGTGATATACAGTGGAAGTTGTCAGTGACACTCCAGCAGTTCCATAGCCATTTGGAGGAGTCCCAGAGGCTATGGGCGCAAGAGATGGTGCCGGCAATGCGTGACACTGAGGGTGGCAACCGTAGTGGAGAGCCTGGCAACGTCGGCAGCATGAATGGAGGAGTCCAAAGCGGAGCTCAATCAGTGGCAACCATGACTGAGTGACTCAAGAGTACGGCCCAGTCGCTGGGGGACGGGGCCCTGTAGAGCGTTGACCTTGATGAGGCACAGCGAGGCACGCCCCAGTTGCAGGTGGGCATTACTGGGGCGCTCCAGAGCATGTTCCAGTTACTGAGGAGCATCGCCAAGCGCATCAACACTCTGCTGCAAACATTGGGGAGCCACCAGGGCTGGCAGGGCTAAATGACACAGGGCAGCCGGGGCTCGATCCAGCTGCCCCTCCGTCCCGAGGTGAACCCAGAGCCCAATGGGCACTGACTGGGAAGAAGGGGCACTGAGTGCCAACCTGGAGGCACCCAATGGAGTGGCGACAGTGCCCACCAGCTCCCCTGAGACCCAACCCCCTGACAAAGGTGCATCTCAGAGTCATCACCTGGAACAGGGTGCACGGTGGGGCATGTGCCACTGGCAAGTGTCCTGGGGTCCTCTGGGACTAGGGCCCCCAGAGAACGCTCACCAGGGGATTCGAAGGCCACAGGATGTGGTAAGCAGCTGGATGCCTCCACCTCTCATGTGCATCCTGGGGACACATTTAGGCGTAGTGGGAGAGCACGGAAGGCTAAGCAGATCGAGCATCATTGAGATGTCACTGGGGGGGAGCGAGTTAGGGGTGAGGGTGCGTTGCGGGGGGAGATATGGGGGAATGGGGCGGCACCATTGGGAGATTGGAGCACGAGGGTATTGAATTTTTAAAAGTTGAACTCGGTCAATATGACGCCTTTGGGTGGGGGTGGTGAGATGAGGGGGAAGACTGAGGGATGGGGGGAGGTATGGTGGGAAGGCGGGAGGTGATGGAGGATGAGGTCACATCCTATGTGAAGCAGGGGAGGATGAGGGTCTCCATGGCCCTCCGGGTTTGCCGGACGTTTGCTGCTGCCTTTGTCCTCCATTCACTGGCTGGTCCTCCCTGGGCTCATCTTCCAGCCCCTCCTGGTTCGGTGCCTCCTCATCCCCCTCCTCCACTTCCAGCACGTAACGTCGCTGCTGTGCCAGGTTGTGGAGAGAACAGCAGACCACCACAAAATGGGCGACCTCTGGGAGGTGTACTGCAGTGCACCACCAGAGAGGTCGAGGCATTGGAACCACATCTTGAAGAGTCCGATGCACCACTTAATGATCGGGTGGTCACATGGGCCTCGTTGTATCAGGTGTCCGCATCGGTCACCGACCTCCGTACTGGTGTCTTTAGCCAGGTCCTCAGCAGGTACCCCTTATCCCCCCAACAGCCAATCGGGGATGGCTGAATGACCCAGGATGTAGCCAACCTGCACACTCCCTGGGAAGTGTGCACACATGTGAATGATCTTCATGTGGTGGTTGCACACAAGCTGGACGTTCTGGGAGTGGAATCCCTTTCGGTTGATGTAGGGCACTCCCAGATGGCCCAGTGAGCATGCTTGTCATCTATTAACCCCTGAACCTTCGGCATCCAGTTAATGGCGAAGAATCCAGCTGCCTGGGCATCTTGTTGAGCCTGGTCCATGTCAAAGTCTATATAGTTCACTGTCTGGGCAAATAGGGCATCCGTGACTCCATGGATGCATTGTGGGCTGCAGCTTGTGAAATGCCGCACAAGTTCCCGGTCAAGCTGAGGAATGATCCTGAGGCATAGATGTTCAGTGCTGCAGTGACCTTGATGGCCACGTGGGATGGGAATCCTCCTCCTTCACGTGGCACCATGTCCGCGAGGACATGGCACAGGTGCTGCACCTTCCCCTTGTTGAACAAAGAACAAAGTACAGCACAGGAACAGGCGCTTCGGTCCTCCAAGCCTGCACCGACCATGCTGCCCGTTTAAACTAAAATCTTCTACACTTCCAGGTCCATATCCCTCTATTCCCATCCTGATTATGTATTTGTTAAGATGCCCCTTAAACGTCACTATTGTCCCTGGTTCCACCACCTCCTCTGGCAGCGAGTTCCAGGCACCCACTACCCTCTATGTAAAAAACTTGCCTCGCACATCTCCTCTAAACATTACCCCTCGCACCTTAAACCTATGCCCCCTAGTAATTGACCCCTCTACCCTGGGAAAAAGTCTCTGACTATCCAGTCTGTCTCTGCCCCTCATAATTTTGTAGACCCCTATCAGGTCGCCCCTCAACCTCCATTCCAGTGAGAACAAACCAAGTTTATTCAACATCTCCTCATAGGTATGCTTTCCATACCAGGCAACATCCTGGTAAACCTCTTCTGCACCCTCTCTAAAGCCTCCACATCCTTTTGGTAGTGTGGCGAATGCAGCACACGCTGTCTGTCATCTGTTCGAAAGACCAGCATCGCCTGTACATCTTGGGCCATCGCCGGCCTCCCTCGGGTCTGTCGACGCTACTGCTGCATCTCCTCTGGTGTCTGACCACCTGGCCTGCCAGCAGCACCACAAGGGCAGCTTCCACGGGGTCCAAGATATCATCCATCCCGTGTAACTGTCAGGAATTTGGAGAGGGCGTGAGACTGGCAACCAGTGGTGTCCCCCAGCCCGGGACTCTCCATTTCCCCACTGCACTACCCCATACCCCCATTGCACCCCCCCTCCCCCCCCCCCCCGCATTCATGCATTCCCCCATTGCTGCAGCGGGGGACCTGGTCACAGGACCCCAAATCTTGTACCCCAGACACCCACACGTAGCTACTTGGACCGGGTGCTGGTCCCCTCGCTGGTGCACATGCCCACCCTCTGGTCGCTGAAATATCCCTGGGTGTTCGATTGTTGGTTGCTGCATCTGTGGTGTTGCCTACCACAGTGTCCAGGCATCACAGTCTGATTGGGATGCTTGACAATGACTCCCACATGCTTCGTGGCCCGCCCACCCACAGGAATCTACTTAGGAGGTGTAAAGTGCTCACTTAACAATGATTGCCAATTCCCAATTAACAATAGCCTTTAACTGCGCAGCCAAAGGCTTCCGCGGTCAGTGGGAGTTCTGGATGATTGGTGGGTCTGGCGGGCTATGACTGTGGTTGCCCCAGGAACGGAACTCACAATCCAGGGGTCGCATGGTGGACCCGCAGGTGCTGAGACACCCATCTTTTCTCCCATCTGAGGCCATGGGCAACTACCCCCTGCTCAGCAAATCCCTCCCGATGCCAGCCCACCCCGACTGTGGTTGGCTCTCTGGGGGATACCCCATCCCCCTCCGAGCACCGGGGCAGCAATCCAAGTGCCCCCAGGCTCATTTCCCGGCAGCCAAGATGTCTATTTTCATGACAACCTCATTGCGGTGTTAACATAAGCCCATTTGTGACACTAATAAAGATTATTATTATTACTCACTTCCTCGGACATCCTCAGCAGCCCTTCCACCAGCTTCACGTTTTTAAAAAGGTGCACGAAGCGGCACCCTCAGTGCCACTTGCGGGGGACGCCGTTAGATGGGGGTTGCTCCCTTTAATTGTTTGGTGATTGGCCGTGTTTGGTGATTGGCCGTAAGTGGTGATTATTGGTTTCTCCCCAATGCCAAGGCAGGATCCTGTTTTGGCCAATGGGAGCAGGCTGGTCAGATCGCAAAGAGATCGGCGGCCGCCGCCCATCGCGGTTCTCAATTTTGGCCTCTCCCGCAATCTAACAGCCTCCTCGTACTCTCACTTAAGCACAACATGGCCATTAAATCGTGCCCCTTGATTCAGCTCACTGAGCTTTCCTCACAACGGGCTGGACGCAGTTTGTCTTTTCATGTCCCAGAGTTATTTAAATATTTCAAATTTCTCACCCTACATTGTGAGACTCAAATGTGATAATATGACAATAACTTATATTCAGTAGTGCCTTTTGATGTGGTGAAGCATTCCAGTTTTGGGAGAAAGACTGGGAGGCCGTCAGAAAAATGAGCCTGAAAGAGTCCAAGGCGCACAGACGAGATCATAGGCTGTGGTCACCGTGAGCCAGGGGAAGAGATGTTCTTTACTTCAAAAGGTGAAAAAGGGCAGCGTAAATGATGGACTAGCTCTGAAAGTTGAGGCTTGCTCAGAATGAAGCAGGGCAGTTATGCGTCTAGGTTATAAACAGTAGAGCACAGGGAAGAACTGGAGTGCCGAGCTTGTGGCAACAAAATTATATACATTTTCCCTAATTCTGGAATGCAATTGGGTGGATATTTCAAATTTCAATATTATATTCCTGACTGGTTGCATTCCATCAATATTTTTGTAGCCTTCGCAGCCCAGTAAACGTTACCTGTTTCATCATTTCTCTTACCTATGGTCTGGCGCTTAACAAAATAATCTTCCGGCTCCTTTTTGAAAGAGTCAGTCAATAAAACACGAAATGGATTTTGCTGTGATTCCATCCCTGTGATGTGGAAAATAATTTTCCAACATGCCATTACTCCTGTCAATTTTGTGATCTTGTTCTCCAGTCCCATGATCACACTTGAACTGAAGCAAAATGTTTACAGCGAGCTACATCGCTAGTATTTGTCAAGCTTAGTTTGAAAGCTCAAGGCCCTGATCTATCAACAGGGTGTACATCGAAACAGCAACTTCTCCCCTCTTGTTCAAAATAATAGAAAGACAATTTCGTTTTCAGAACTCAAGGATAATTCCCCGAATTTTGACAACAAATTGATGAATAAAGTCAATGCTGCGGAATTCCATTATCGAATGAATTAGAGGTTAAAGAACAAATCCGTTTCTAAATCATGACCATGTAACTAAGGATAGTGGCACGTGATGTCACTTGCTGCAGCCTGATCAGGTTTACTCAGCTGCATTCATGACACCATCTGGCATTTCTTTTCGACCCAAGTATTGAGTGGGAATGATTCCAATCTCTGGTCTTTAACTTTGTTTACATTGAGGTGTAGAATTAAAGCTAAATCAGTGTTGGCAAATTGTTTTATTTGCCTTAATTGCAAGAAAAGCAATGAACTGCGAGGTACGAGAGTTAGTGAAAGAATCGCACGTGAAACAGCTGAAATAATTAATTTAGCTTCCCCGAGCACAATTTATCTGGCTGCTGTTAGTTTTGCATATAAAAATGACATCTTTTATTGGCTTGAAGCTCACCAGACCATATGCCATTACCACAAGTCCATGAACGGACTAGACCCACTGTAATTTCTTTGCATCTCCCTTGAAAAGAAAATATTGAATTGCAAGGTCATAAGCCTTTGACAATTACAGTAAACATTGCACTACAACTTTGTAAACACGGCCAAAAAAACCCACAAATACATCCAACAATAAAAATCAGGTTCATAATAAAAATTTCTGCCAGTGAAGAATTTAAACCTTTCAAGGACTGTATGTGAAGCGGAATGGAACGTGGAATGATGTCATTAGTTGCCAAGGCAACAGCCAGCACAGGACCATGTATCTGTCGGAAAACAAAATCTAATTTGTATTCCTGAAGAATACACAGCATATGTGCACAGGATTTAAAATCCATGTACTTGCTAAATTTAGCCAGAATCACATTTAGGTTACTGTTAGGACATCTGTAAAGCATTTTCAAAGATATACATCGTTGCTTAAAAAAAAACTACATGGTGGAGATCAAATAGAAATGCAATTAGTTCCCTTTCGATATTCATTAACATAACCACATTGTCAATACCTACGGTGCAAAACAACAATCTGCTGTCATCATCGATTGATTGATTGAGCCTTACTATCTCACTAACTATTTTTGATTTTATAAATTTGCTAATAATAACATGGGCTCCACTACTACTGCAGCAGCAGAACTGACAACTGAAACATGCAACTACATATTTTCAGAGACCGCCCATACCCAGCCATGGCTTTCAAAGGCCCCAAATAAAAGACAAAATTCAAGAAGCATTTTTGAAGTTTTACTTAATCATGTGTCTACTTGCACCACAAACTCAGTAAGAGCCACAGAGGAGGAAACATTTATTGGGATAGATTTTGCTGTGCCACGGGGCACCTACTGGTGCCTGCATCAGTTAGACTTGCCCCTACACCCTTCAGCTCAAATTTCATTGGCCAGAAATTTGCTGAGAGCGTGAGCCGATGACGGTGCAGTGAGGAGGAACAGGGCATTCCCGGCCTGACAGCACATTATAGGCAACTCCTTAACCAATAGGATTTAAAGGACCTGGAAAAGGGGGAAGAGAAAAAAAAACTGAGCAGGAAAATGAATTACGGGAATAAAGGGCGGTGTTTTCTACCACACCCCTGTGGTGTTAAGGAATGGGTTAAGAAACATTCCAATCAGATGTCTCATTGATCTAATAATTGGCACTGATATGTAAAGAGGCTACAGGTGGCCTTTGGAGCATTTGATGTGATGATAGAGTTTGGTGCTGAGTGTGTTCAAAGAAAAATAAAGGTGTTTGGGAAAAGGAGCAGATCTCTTGACTCTTTACTCAACAGCAGCTAGAGGCTAACATGGGGTTCTCTTCCTCCTGGCCCCTCTGCCTACCCCCATGATGCATTGTTTTGTGGTGACAGAGTCGACCCACCATTGACTGGCAGTGGGATCTTCCAGTCCTGTCGCCGTCAACAGGGGTTTCCTGTTGTTCGCATCCTCAGTCAGATATTTGCATTTAGCTGTAATTTACCCTGCCTGAAGTTGCTGGGACATTAATACATCAATATTGCTGGGCGGTATTATCCTCACTGCCCCTCACGTCATTTTGACAGCAAGATCAAGAGAAACAGGGAATGATATTAGTATATAGCAAGCCAGCCATCCAAGAGGAAAATGCTTTTCATGAGACCATTGCATTGAGGGTGTTAATGGAAAATTGATCTTCTTTCTCTTTCAGTAACCTGCCCTGTCTTTCCAGCACTTCATGTTTTATTTTCAGAATTTTCAATACTTAAAACTTTTCTTTTCAGGTCAGAATTGCAGCAATTAAGTCTTAATAGGCAGATTTTAGCATCCAGACAAGTGGCTTACCAGATCAAATCTGGAAAGTTAGTGGAAAATGGCTGCGTACCCATTAAAATCAGGAACATGAGGGGATGTTCCTCAGAAAAAGGTAGGTTTCACAAACATTATTCAATGAAAATTGATCGTTTAACTCTACTGATCAGTCCTGGTATTTATTCTCTATCTAATGCTAATTTATATGTTTGTTCTGTTCCTGTATCCTTCCACCCTTCCTCCTTTACCATTTATCTAATCTATTCTTAAATCTTGACAAGACCTCGGTTTCAATCACTAATTGCATTAATGAATTCCACATCCTCACCCCCCCCTTTTAAAGAAAGTTTCTTTTGCTCTTTGGCCCAAACCCCTCATTTCATTTTATTGCAATGATCTCTCATTCTGGGCTCCTCTCACTAGAAATATTCTGGCCTGAATTCTCTGGCAGCGAGAATTGCGATCGGACAGAGAATTGTCTGCAAGTGAACAATCACGATTTGCGCCCGCCGCCGATTTCGTCGCCATGCTCTGGTCCCTCACTGGTGGCGTTATCGAAGTTTGCATCCTCCACCAGCAGATCCATGCAAAACCATCATTTGCATGGATTTAAATCTCATTAGCGGTTGGACACTTCATGCTCCAGCCCCCCGCGATAAACTGCTCCTCTTGGGTAGAAATCATGCGGGTGCGAATTTGTGCACGTATTTACAAGTGGGGCCACAGCTGTTGAGGTGGAGCAGGAGGCTAAGTAAACTCTCAAAGATTGTTGGGCTTGCTGAGGGGTGGCTGCCTGGGCTGGGGGGAGTACCGGTGAATGATTTGGTGCCAAGTACGTGGACTCGGGGCGGGATTCTCCGAGCCTCCGTGCCGAAATCACGCTCCCACACCGGCAGGCGATTCTCCGTCAACCGGACAATCCGGCAGTCGCGCGTGCGCGATCGACACATTCTTCGCGGGCCAAGTGCCCGCCGAGTTCCACCGGGGTGGTTCACATCCGGGTGGCCCCACCCATCCTGGTGGAGGGGATCCGACTCTGAGAGGGGGCCTCCGCGGTGGCCAGGCCTGTGATTGGTGGCAGGGGAGGGGGGTGGCCTATGTTCCTCCGCGCGAGGGTCCTGTGGGGCGCCGCCATGTTGCGCGGGGCCGAGCGTGAAGATGGCCACTGCGCGCATGCGCAGATCCGCGGCTGGCTGCCGTGCGCATGTGCGGCCGTGCTGTCTGCAGAGCAGGGCCCCGTCGGTAGCTGGAGCTGCGGGACGCACGCCGAGGCCCAGCTGGCCCCCTTGAGGACGGAGATCTAGGAAAACGTCCGGAGTGATTCCTGCCCATTTTCTGGCAGGTGTGGGGTCTTAGTCCCCAGAAGGGAGAATCCCGCCCAGGTTGTCCCACTCGGGATCAGGGTGGCCTGGCTCAGACCATTATTGCTGCAGTATCTGGATTTAAACGCCTCCCCCTTTGGTGATATTTACATGCTCCTGGCTGCTCACACTGTTGACTGCTCACTGTGTCCTGTAAATGTTCAGAGAGCCTCTGGTGATGTACACCAACCAAGCCGCCCCTCTGAAAACCCTCATACTGCAGCTGTATCATCAAGGACATGGCCGTGGCCAGGAATGGGCATGGCCATGCTCAATCTGTGGCCCACAAGGTGTTGGCATTTGTCAGAAGTGTTGCCCCACTGCAGAGGAGGCAGGGGATTAGCAGAGCTCACCCCAGACAAAGGACACCTGTACCATGGCCTTTGAAACGCTCCCTGGTACTCTGCCATTCTCAGGGCAGAATCCTCACCAGTGGCCTCCACCCGTATGGTTCATGAGCTGTCTCCTCCTGGTGAGGCTGACTGCCTCTGCCATCACCTGCCAAGCGCTGTTCAGGAGGATGGTCCGAAGCTGTTCCACCTCTCCCCATTGGCATTGAGTACTGGGTCTACCTCAGACTCTGAGTGAGCAGTGAGTGGAGCACTGAAAAGCAGCTCCAGCTCGTCGGCCCTTGAGCACTAATTCCGACCCCAGCGGTTACACCGTGTGCTGGACCAGGAATTGCTTCCAATTCTCACCAGCAGAGTGCTGGCCTATTTGTATGTCCTGACTCATGGAACGAATAGTGCCCGCAACGGAAAGACAAATTGCATGCTGTTCAATCCCGGCGGCAACACTTATTGCGCAATTTAACCGGAAAAAATTCTAAGTGTGGTAGTGAGCGAGAATTGCCGCAAGCTTCCCAGCGTTCGGCCCTGCGAGGCCGACAATGCAATTCAACATTAATTGGTCAACTTAACGATGTCCCACAGACTTCCTGCCACAAATGAAGGCTCGCCGGCTGATTTGCCACGACCGCCCTCGCTAACCCCCCCCCCGCTGACAAGGTTCAGCACACAGAGGGCTGCCGGACTTATGAATCCTTTGAGGAGCATGCCCTGGGGGTGACTGGAGTGACCGAGTTCAGAACGGTCACCCACACGGAGGCTGGCGGATGCCGCAGAGGTGAGGAACCACCGGGCTCCACCTGGGGGACCTGTCAAACGTGTTATTGCCTTACTGACTGACCCATCCCTCCCACTGACCACATGTCCATTCTCTCGCAGGTCGTCCAGTCAGCAGCACCGTCCCTTCCGGTACTGCCTCCCAGGAGACCACCCTGCACCAGCGCAGATTGACACACCTCGGTGGGAGATGTTAGTGGTCAGGCTGCTGGGGCACACTCTGGTGAGCACCACACTGCTGCTGATGTACATCAGGTGGAGGCAGGAACCCCCAGGCGAGACAGCAGTCAGAGCGTTTCTGGATCCCAGGACCCAGCTGGGTCCCAGCCTGATGCTGAGCCTCTGGAACAGGGTTACCCGGAGCTGATGAAGACGATAGGGAGCAGCCGGGACATTCAGAAGCGGGTGTCAGTATCACTCTAGCAGATCCATAGCCGATTAGAGGAGTCCCAGGGGCTATGGGTGCAGGAGATGTCATCGGCAATGTGTGGCACTGAGGCAAACACTGTTAGGGTGGTGACTGCAGTGGAGAACCTGGTGCATGACTTTGGCACCATGAGCTAGGAAGGCAAAGCACATCGAGGATCACATCGGGGTGGGTGGGGGGGTTCCATCGGGAGAGTCGAGACTTGTATCACCCATTAAACACCCTTGTGCACAACCACTATGACGTCTCTATCACTTTCTTCTGCAATGCAGGCCCATCTGTCCAGACATCCCCCCCCTCCCTGGGCACACCACGTGCAAGTGATGGGTGTAAACAAGCACTCAGCAGACAGGCAAGGGTCAGACTGGCATAGATTGAGGAGCACCGGCGCTCAGCTCTATGGAGGTTATCATCACCCCTCTGCCCTCGACACTGACCCGCTGACAGTGCCGACACAATCCCAGCATCCTGGATTGATGTGATTCATACCCTGGGAGTGTGGGAAATGGGAGTGGGGGGGGGCGGTCACGTCCTCAGTGAATCTGGTGGGTATGAGAGCCTTCCTGGCCCTCCATGGTTGCTGGACCTTCGATGCCTGCCCTGCAGCCTTTGGCTGGGCCTCAGGTTCCTCCCCGGCCTCATCCTCCAGACTCTGGTGGTCTGGTGCCACCTCATCATCCTTGTCCTCCTTGGAGGTGGCCACATGTTCCTCATCACCAACCTCCAGCTTATCGCCATGCTGTTGTGCAAGGGTGTGGAGGGCACGGCAGGCCACCACAAAATGGCCGACCCTCCGGGCAGTGTACTGCAGGGCACCCCCCAAGCGGTTGATGCATTGGAAACGCATCTTGAGCAGTCTGATGCACTACTTGATCGGGTGCTCACGTGGGCCTCATTCTACTGGGTCTCGCTTTGATCACCAGGCTCTGCACTGGCATCAATAGTCAGGTCCTCAGCAGATACCCCTTATCCCCCAAGAGCCAACCGCCCATCCTGGGGTGCTCCTCGGAGAGGGCGGGGATGACCAACTGCCCCAGGATGTAGCGGTCATGCACACTCCCGGGAAGTGGGCACGCACGTGCATTATCTTCATCCCGTGGTCGCACACGAGCTGTATGTTGAGGGAGTGGAACCCCTTTTGGTTAACATAGTGCACCCCCAGATGGCCTGGTGAGCGCAGGGTAACATGCGTGGACTAGCAATGGCAATGTATGGTGAGAGACTGGGAAGTGATCATGTTTTCATCGTTGCCCTTGGTCTTCTAGAAGGTGGATTCCACGGATGTGAGAGGTGCTGCCAAATCAAGTCTTGGTAAGTTGCTGCAGTGTCAGCTGTAGAAAGTATAGATAGCAGCCGCGAGATGTTGATGAAGGGGATGGATGCTTAGGTGAGTGTACAAACTGCTGATCAAACTGCTTTGTATTGGATTGTGTTCACGCAAAGTAAGATTATGATGCACTTTAAGAAAGGCCTTTTGAAAGCCCACATCCACAAAATCAACTGCACTCCCTTTACCATCCCTCTTGGTATTTCATCAAAGAACTCAATCAAATTTGTCAGTCGTAACTTGTGTTTAATCAAGTCCAACTGGGACATTTAATTCATCCAAATCAGTGGCTGCTCAGACATTTGATCGCAACCTAACAAAGCCCGCGTAATACCTACCGATACCCTGAATGATACATGTTAAACCGTTCGGAACACCCAAAACACAACCTCTTCTTTGTGCAAATTTTGCATTTTCCTTGTATAAATGAATGCCTCTTCTTTGCAATCTTCCTCTGAAGGCAACAGATTAGCGTTGCTGCTTTCACCAGCTTTACCAGCTCATTGTTAGAAGGTACAATAATTCTTTTGAATAACCTATTTGTGGCTGTATGTAAAAGCAGGCCAATATGCAAAACAGTTTCAAAGCAGAATTGAGAAAATATACCCATTATTGTCTGTAATTTAGAAAATATTGAAGAAAAACACATTGCTGTTATACATTCATGAATAATTCCTCACAGACAGTTTCAGTCTGCTCTAGTAAACTAAATAATCAACAAAATACATCGATTGGGGTTATTTGCATGATAATAGATATTATAGGAAGATAAGAACAGAACAAGGCCATTTATTCCCTTGAACCTGCTCCATTCAATTCAACCATTCATTTAGATCATAGCTGATCTGTATCTCTGCTCTATTTCCCTGCCTTTGATCCATATTCCATGATACCTTAAGAAACATCTATCGATCTCAGTCTTAAATATTTCAAATGAGCCACATCCTTTTGGAAGGAAAGTTTTCTAGATTTTTACTACCCTTTGTGGTAAAAAAGTGTTTTACGATTTTACCTCTTTCTTCTGGGTTCCTTTATCAGCAGAAGTAGGCTCTCGACATCTAACCTAACAAATCCCTTCATAATTTCAAAGTCTTTATTTAGCTCATCTGTCAACTTTCCAAAGTCAAAGGAATAGGCAACCACATAATTCAACTCTTAATAATGAACTTGATATGCACACTTTTCCCTCCTTAGCCAATATGTTGGTGTGCAAAACTGAACTTGTCCTCCAGATGGGGTCTGACCAAGGTTCTAGGCAACTGATGAGCACTTTCTCATTTTTTAAATTCCAACCTACATCCATTAGCCTTTTAGACATCACTGATGCTCACGATATAGGGAGCAGGAGTAGGCAATTCAGACCATTTTGAACCATCTGATGCATTTCCAGACTGGTCTATAAATGTGAAAGACTGTTTATATACACATATAAGGGGTGCGATTTAATGGCCTCATCACGCCTGACTTGGTGTTGGGACGAGGCTATTGAATCTCATGAAAGGCTTCTCGTGAGATTCGCAACGTTCACAACATCTCGCCAGGTGTTGCAAGCTGGATTTCGTCCTGGACTCACACCAGTTGATAATGGGGGGGGAGGGGTGGATTTTAATACAATTATGGGTCCAAAGTTGGATCGGTTGAGTCCGAGGTCAGAGAGAGTATCAGCGGTGGCGAAGGAGCTGAGGGGGTTTATGGAACACATTGGGGGGGGGGGGGGGGGGGGGGGGGATTCGTGGAGGTTTGACAGGCCAAGGACGAAGGAATTTTCGTTTTTCTCCCACATGCATAGGGTGTACACCCGAATCGACGATTTTGTGTTGGACAGGATGTTGTTGGCAGTGGTGGTCAGTTCGGAGTATTCGGCAATTGTAGTATCGGACCATGCGCCGCATTGGGTGGACTTGCAGGAGGGTGGGGGGGCAGCGACCGCAGTGGAGGTTGGATGTGGTACTGTTGGCAGATGAGGAGGTCTGTGAGCGGGTGAAGGCTGCCATTCGAGAATAGTCGGAGCTGAACGACATGGGGGAGATTATGGCTGCCACGTTGTGGGAGGCATTGAAGGCGGCAGTGAGGGGGGAATTTATTTTGATACAGGCACACAGGGATAAGACGGAGCGGGCGGAGATGGCGAGGTTAGTGGAGGTGATCTTGCAGGTGGACAGGAGGTATTTGGAGGCCCCGGAGGGGATGTTGCTGAGGTAGCGGCAGAAACTGCAGATGATGTTTGGGTTATTATCTACCGAGAAGGCAGTAGGGCAGCTGAGGAGAGCGAACGTGCAGTCTATGAATATGGGGAAAAGGCAAGTAGGATGTTGGCGCATCGACTGAAGAAACAGGAGGCAGTAAGGGAGATCAGAAATGTGAAGGATAGGGGGGGGGGGGCGGAGGACATGGTCTTGGGGCTGGTGGGGGTGAATGGGGTGTTTGGGGGTTTTTACGGGAGGCTGTAGGAGTCAGAACCCCCAGCCGGGGTGGAGGGACTGAGGCGAATTTTGGAGGGGTTGGAGTTCCTGAGGGTGGAGGAAGACCTGATGGAGGGGCTGGGGGCCCCATTGGGCTGATAGAGGGTCTTGGGCGATGCAGTTGGGGAAAGCCCCGGACCCGGACAGATTTCCAGTGGAATGTCTCAAAAAGGTTTTGGGGGTCCTGATGCGTCTGCTGATGAGGGTGTTTGATGAGGCAAAGGAGAAGGGGAAGCTTCCCCGACAAGCCTCGATCTCCTTAATTTTAAAGAGGGGCAAGGTTCCAGAGCAGTGTGGGTCCTCGAGGCCAATTTCGCTACTAAATTTGAACGGCAAGTTACTGGTTAAGATCCTGGCCTTGAGGATCGAGGATTGTGTGCCTGGGGTGAGAGGGGAGGACCAGATGGGGTTTTTCAAGAGGAGGCATCTGTCGACCAACATTAGGAGGTTACTAAACATGATAATGATGTCCCCCGAGGGACGAGATGTGGCGGTGGTGGTCACCATGGATGTGGAGAAGTGGGACTATCTGTGGGAGGTTCTGGGGTGGTTTCGATTTGGGCAGTGATTTGTGGATTGCGTCAGATTGTTGTACCAGGCATCAGTGGCGAGTGTACGGACAAATCGGGTGCGCTCGGAATACTTCAGGCTGCAGCGGGGGACGAGGCAGGGATGTCTGCTCTCCCCATTGCTCTTTGCCTTGGCTATAGAGCCATTGGCAATGACGCTGAGAGCACCAAGGGATTAGCACTTGATGGGGGTGGAGCATAGGGTCTCGCTGTATGCGGGTGACTTGCTGCTCTATATTTCAGACCTGTTGGAAGGTATTGGGGGGATTATGTGGATTCTGAAGGAATTTGGCCGGTTCTCGGGTATAAATTGAACATGGGGAAGAGTGAGGTCTTTCCGATCTAGATGAGGGGGCGGGAGAAGAGGCTGTGGGAGTTGCCATTTAGGGTGGTCGGGGGGGAAGGTTCGGTACTTGGGCATTCAGATGGCATGGGAGTGGGAGCAGCTGCTCAAGCTGAATTTGGCCAGATTGGTGGAACATATGAAGGGGGATTTTAGGAGATGGGATGTGCTCCCGTTGTCATTGGCGGAACGGGCGCAAACGGTGAGGATGACAATCCTCCTGAGGTTCTTGATTGTGTTCCAGATCCTCCCGATTGTTATTCCTAACGCTTCTTTTAGGAGGGTGAGCACGGTGATTTCAGGGTTTGTGGGCGGGTAAAACCCCGCGGATGAAGAAGGTGCTGCTGGAGCAGGGTCGAGGGGTGAGGGGAGGTTGGCTCCCCGAAACTTCATGAATTATTACTGGGCGGCGAACATAGCTATGGTTCGGAAGTGGATAGTGAGGGAGGGGTCGGTATGGGAGCGGGTGGAGGCAGCCTCTTTTAAAGACACGAGTTTGGGAGGACTGTTAACGGCGTTTCTGCCGTTCACCCTGGCCAGGTACTCCACAAGCCCGGTGTTGGTGGTGGTCCTCAGGGTGTGGGAACAGTGGCGGAAGCACCTGCGGTTTGAGGGTCTATTGATTTTAGCACTGATATGTTGTAATCACGGTCTGCTCTGGGGGCAGGGGCGTGCAGGATGGGACTTTCAAGGGTGGCAGCGGGCGGGGATTGAGCGGTTTGGGAATCTGTTCGTCGACGGCGGCGGCTTTTCAAGTTTGGAGGAGGAATTTGTGATGCCCGTCAGGAATGGGTTCCGGTATTTGCAGGAGATGGACTTTTTCGGAGGCAGGTACCGTCCTTTCCTCACCTGCCACCCCAGGGTCTACAGGATAATGTGGTGTCAAGAACAGAGGTAGGGGAGGGGAATGTGTTGGAAATTTACAAGGTGCTGACGGATTGGGAGGAAGCCAAGTGGGAGGAAGAGTTGGGTTGGGAGTTGGAGGCTGCACTGTGGGAAGAGGCACTGAGGAGAGTTTCTCAGGTTAGAAAAGATAAAGTTTGCTGAGGGAGGGTCGGTGGAGGGGTGTGCCCGGCGGGGAGGGGGGGGGGGCTTGATTTGGTTAGTGATTATGTTTGTTTTGTTAATATATAAGTGCCTCAATAAAATATTTTTTTTTAAAAACCTATCATCTAATCCCCAATTTCCCCGTTTAACTTTCCCCACCCTTTATACACACACACATAAGACAGGCAAACACAGAAGGGAGGAGAAGGATGTAAAAGGAAAAAGCGCCATTGTTTCAGCTGGTTGTCTTTAAGGAGACCTTTCATCAAAGTAAGTTTTCAGATCCAGGTCTCTGTTTGCAGCCTGCAATGGTTTTACTGTAGATTTATTCAATCAGCTTCTCTGTAAGTCCAGGAATACATCAACTCACAGCCTTTCGAGAGAGAGAGAGAGAGAGAGAAGAGATAGAGAGAAGAGAGAAAAGAAAGAGAGAGAAAGGAGAGAGAGAATAGAGAGAGAGGAAAGAGAGAGAGAATAGAGAGAGCAAAGAGAGAGAGGGAGAGTTCCACCCCATCCCTCAAGCGCCGAGCAGTCTGGGTCTTGCTCTCCGAAGCTAACAGCACCATATATTATGTTGCAAATTCTTGAATTACTCATTCTCTCTGCTGTTTGACTTAAAGATACATGTCCATCAATCATCCATGGATCAAAAATAATCATGGCAGAAATAAAGAAAGGAGAAATAAGGGAGTCAACGGGAAGGACCCTTATGATGGAAAGAGAGTTTGATTTCGGGGCAGCGATGTCGTGCTGCAATTATACAGGGCCTTGGTGAGGCCGCATCTTCGATTTGAATTTTGTTTATTGTTACGTGTACTGAGGTACAGTGAAAAGTATTTTTCTGCATGCAGCTCAAACAGGTTATTTACTACATGTAATGAAAACAAAATACATTATTGGGCAACACAATGTAAATTCCTGGACACCGGCATCAGGTGGAGCATAAAGGGTCAGTCCATCAGAGGGTCAGTTATGAGTCAGGTAACAGCAGAGAAGAGGCTATTTATGAGTCTGTTCGGGCGTGTTATCAGACTTCTGTATCTCCTGCCCGATGGAAGAAGTTGGAAGAGTGAGTAAGGCGGGTAGGAGGGGTCTTTGATTATGCTGCCCACTTTCCCCAGGCAGCTGGAGGTCTAGATGGAGTCAATGAATGGGAGGCAGGTTCGTATGGTGGACTGGGCTGTGTTCAAGACTCTCTAAGTTCCTTGCGGTCTTGGGCCAAGCAGTTGCCATATCAGGCTGTGAAGCAGCCAGATAGGATGTTTTCTATAGAGCACCTGTAAATATCTGGAATATTAGGTGCAGTTTTGGTCTCCTTATTTGAGGAAGGATGTTCTTGCTCTCGAAGGAGGACCGCAAAGGTTTATCAAACTGATTCCTGGGATGGCAGGACGGACGTATGAGGGGAGATTGAGTCAGTTAGGATTGTATTCGCTGGAGTTCAGAAGAATGAGGGGGGATCTCATCGAAACCTATAAAATTCTAACAGAACGAGACAGGGTAGATTGAAGAAGGAAGTTCCCGATGGTGCGGTGTCCAGAACCAGGGGGTACTGTCTGAGGATACAGGGCAGACCATTTAGGACAGAGATGAGGAGACGTTTCTTCACTCAGAGACTGGTGAGCCTGTGGAGTTCGTTACCACAGGAAGTAGTTGAGGCCAAAACATTATAGAAACAGTTAAAGTGAGCCCTTAGGGCAAAGTGGATCAAAGGATATGGGGGGAAGGCGGGATTAGGCGATTGAATTGGATGATCAACCATGGTCATAAAAAATGGCTCAAAGAGCCAAATGGTCTCCTCCTGCTCCTATTTTCTATGTTTCTATATCACTACTGGGGAAAGAGGAAACTGTGCTGAGCTCAATTTAAACCGTTGTTGTTACCAGTGTTCTAACGAATCAAAATGAGATTACTAGGGTCATAAAAAGGGCTATAAATGAATAAGGTAGGGTGGGGAGGAGTTCAAGTCAAAGGGAATTCATAAATCTAAAGAGAAAAGTCAAGGTCAAGGAGCAGTGCCTACATTATTCTGAAGATATGCAGAGTATAACAGGAAGGAACAGTGAGTTAATAGTGCATCAGTAAATGAGATCAGATCAGGGAAAATAGGTTAAAAATTTAAATTTTACCTGAATGCATAAAACATTCATTACAAGCTTGATGAAGTGATGGTTCAAATATAGAAGATCAATGGGTTTAGTCTAATAACCATTCTAGCAAGCTGTTTGCAAGCTGTTTGCACGGTGACCAAGGACAATAATCTTTGTTCCGAGACTGAGTACGGTAGCGAGCAGGTCCAGTGGTGCCTGTACCGCTGGCCAAAATGGCTGGAACCTCACCAGATTCGGCACTTGGACCCTCATTAATTATGTACAGGTGAGCTCCCCTCTGAGTCACCGGGTGAGCCCGCACCTGATTTGTCTGCCCGCTACAGCTGGTGGCTTTGAAGGACCCGGCGCCATATTTAAACACCGTCCAGCACACTCCTACCTCTCTCTCCAGCCCACCCGTCTTCACCACACTGTGCAGGATGTCAACAACCCAGAGGAAAAATGCTAGTAATCTCAAGAAGAAGTCTGTTCCTTGAATCACCCACCCTCTCCCCAGGCCCATGTCCCACTCGGACCTCTATCCACCCCATCCGGAATCTTTGTGCACCCTGCCGAAAACGATGGGATATCCCTTTGACTCCCTTGTTTGTGAGCTTTTTATGCAGCCTTGTCGGGCTCCAGCTCCCTTCCCCTTGATTTTCCCTCGGTCTTCTATTGTTCATCTCCTTCATCCACCACCTTGCCCTTCTGCACTCCATTGTGAGCCCTCACCCTTCACCCCACTTCTTGCACAGCCCTCTTTCCACATCGCTCCCCTTGTCTTTGTCAGACCACCTCCCCCTCAGCCTCACTTCACACTCCATCGTAGGTCGAAATTTGAAACTATGTTGTCTTGGCTGCATGTGCCCCACAGCACAGTGCTGTCCAGATAGACACTGGTGTGTCACACCAGAGGTGAAGGAGATCCCAGCACTCCCTAACTCCAGGTGCAGTACTGATCTGAGACCGTGATATAGGAGGGTCCAGGTGTCCAGCAGCATGGTGTTGTCCATGAAGACCAGTTTGGCATGGAGATGGAGGGCAGGATCTGATCTGCCCCGGCAGAGTGGTGAACAGCACATCTGGAGTGGAGCAGCACTGTGCCAGAAAAGCTTTGTTGCACTCACCTTGAAATCTCTTGAAAACTGAGGATCGCCTTGTGCTCACTGGACTTTATCAATCACGTTTTCGACCGATGTAATTTCTTGCTGGCATGATAAGAGGGTGGAAGGCCAACCGGGAAACCACTGGGCAGCTGATTTAATGATCATTCATGTGATGCAAATGAATGCAAATGGCATTCACACCACCTGCCAACGGAAAGACCGGCCTACCATTAACCCACCACTGGGAGAATGGCAACATGATTTTACGCCTGCGCCGATCTAACGCTTTGCCTCCTGATAGATTCTGTGCTCCCGCCTACCACCAAATCCATTGAGGGCGGGATGGGAGAATTCCGCCCCTGGGTTGGGAACCAAATATTTTGGGTACCTGATGGAAAATGAGGAGACGTATTAAAAGTGAATGTAAGGAGAATTGTGTGGAAGGACTTTGGATTGGAAGATCAGGACATAAAACCTCTTTGGCTGAATGGGTAACAAGGGGCAGAAAACACAGACTGAAGTAGTTTGCAGGCCTCCTAACAGGAGCTTTACTTTCGGATCAAGTAATCAAGGAATAAAAAGAGCTTCTAACAGAGATAATAATTGTAGAGCAGTTTAATCTTCGTATAGACTAGACAAATCAAAACGACAAAAATAGTTTGGAGGATAAATTCATGGAATGCATTCAAGACAGTTCCTTACAACAGCACGTCATAGAACCAGCGGGGAAGCAGTTATTTTGGAACCATGTCTTGTATATTGAGACAGCGTTGATAAGTAATCTCATAGTAAGGGATCTCTGGAGAAAAATGAGCACAGTATGATGGTTTTCATACTGAGAGCGAGATACTTAAATAAACTGAATTACATAGGCATGAGGGGTGAGTTGGTTGAGGTAGTTTAGAAAATTAGAATAAAAGGTATGGTGATCATTAAGCCATGGATAAACATTTTTAAAAATACTTCATTTTTTAAATTCCGCATATTTCTTTACTTGGCAATAACCTGCTCACGGATGCTCAGTTTCAGTTCTGCCAGGTCACTCAGCTCCTGACCTCATTAACTCTTGGTTCAAATATGGACAAAAGAGCTGAGTGTCAGAGGTGAGGTGAGAGCGACTGCCCTTGACATCAAGGCAGCATCTGACCCAGTATGGCATTAAGGAGGCCGAGCTAAACTGGAGTCAATGGGAATCAGGGGGAAAACTCTCCGCTGGTTGGAGTCACACCGGGCACAAAGGTTGTGGTGGTTGGAGGTCAATCATCTCAGCTCCAGGACATCACTGCAGGAGTTCCTCAGGGCAGTGTCCTCGGCCCAACCATTTTCAGCTGCTTCATCAATGACCTCCCTTCCATCATAAGGTCAGAAGTTGGTATGTTTGCAGATGACTGCACAATGTTCAGCACCATTCACTCCTCAGATAATGAAGAAATCCATGTCCAAATGCAGCAAGGCCTGGACAAGTTACATTTGCGCCACACAAGTGCCAGACAGTGACCATCTCCCACAAGAAACGATCTACCCATTGCCCTATGACATTCAATATATCGCCGTTCCTTTACTGTCGCTGGGGCAAAATCCTGGAACTCCCTCCCTAACAGCAAAGTGGGTGTACCTACATCTCAGAGACTACAGCGGTTCAAGAAGGCAACTCGCCGCCATCTTCTGAAGGGCCACTAAGAATGGGCAATAAATGCTGGCCTAACCAGCGACGCCCACATGCTTTAAATGAATTTTTAAAAAAAAATAATTCTCAATGAACATGAGAAATGAAAACTCCATGCAGGTAGCATTCACAATGAGGAAGCCATGTCAGCCTTCTTAAAAAAGGGTTAGAATACTGGAGTGTGGCAGACTTGCTGCAAATGTAAGGGGTTTTGGGGAAACCACACCTCGAGTACTGTGCTGTTTTGGTCTATGTACCTAAGGAAGGATTTGCCTCGAAGCGAGGGCCATGGAGGTTCACAAGAGTGAATGCTTGGCTCTGAAGGTTGTCCTTCCTTTGGTACATAGACCAAAACAGCACAGAGGAAACTGGAGTAGCCGGAGGAAACACACGCCGATACGGGGAGAACATGCAGACTCCGCACAGACAGTGACCCAACTGGGAATCGAAACCGGGACCCTGGTGCTGTGAAGCAACAGTGCTAACCACTGTGCTACCGTGCCACCCAGGAGATTGATGGCTTTTATCTATCTATGTACATAAGGAAGGATTTGCCTCGAACCGAAGGTCATGGAGGTTCACAAGAGTGAATGCTGGGCTCTGAAGGTTGTCCTTCCTTTGGTACATAGACAAATAAAAGACATCAATCAACTGGACGCCACCGTAGCACAGTGGTTAGCACTGTCGCTTCACAGCACCGTCGTCTGGGGTTCGATCCCCGCTTGGGTAACTGTCTGTGTGGAGTCTGCATGTTCTCCCCGTTTCTGCGTCTGATTCCTCCGGATGCTCCGGTTTCCTCCCACATGTCCCGAAAGACGTGCTTGTTAGGTGAATTGGTCAATCTGAATTCTCCCTCAGTGTTCCCGAACAGGCGCCAGAGTGTGGCAATTTGGGGCATTTCACAGTAACTTCATTGTAGTGTTAATGTAAGCCTACTTGTGATTCTAATAAAGATTATTATGATGGTAAAGTTCCAGGAGTTGGTATCTACAAGGCCAGAGACCAATGCCTCTTCATGAAGTTCATTTAGTCTATGTGGGAGCAAGGAGCTATTCCGCAAGAATGCAAACATGTCACCAAGTTGAAAGGACCTCAGCAATCTTGTGAGAGTCAAAGAGGAATCTCAGTCCACTCTCTCACTGTCAAAATCTTCACCAGAATCCTTCTGAACTGCTGTTTGCATTATCTCGACCAGGACTTGCTACCAGAGAACCAGTGAGATTTTAGAAAAAGTCTAAGAACCACTGACAAAGTGTTTGTAGTTAAGCCAACTGCAGCAGAAATACTAAGAACAGAACATAGACCTTTATACCATGTCTGTTGATCTGACCCAAAACCATGAGGGCTTTTGGATGCCCTGAGAAATTCATCCCACTGTTTCTATAGTTCTATGACAGCATGCTTGCATATATCCTGGATGATGGTGAATCTTCTGAGTCATTCCTCGACTAAATTAGTTAAGCAGAACTGTGTGATAGCTCCAAACCTCTTCAGCAAGGTTTCTCTGCTATGCTCTGCAATGCCTTCCATGATGGTGGTCCTGGAATCAAAATCAGATATCACGTGGACCGAAGCGGCTTACACTGAGACAACCAAGGTCTCCAAGAACATATTTGATGATTACCTGCTTGCCAAAGACTGTGCACTAGCTGCTGGAGCAGAGCTGGGCATGTAACAGAGCACAGACTTGTTCTCCAATGCATGGAAGGCACAGTAGCACAGTGGTTTGCACTGTTGCTTCACAGCTCCAGGGTCCAAGGTTCGAGTCCCGGCTTGGGTCATTGTCTGTGCATGATCTCCCCATGTCTGCGTGGGTTTCCTCCGGGTGCTCTGGTTTCCTCCCACAAGTCCCGAAAGACATGCTTTTTAGGTGAATTGGACATTCTGAATTCTCCCTCTGTGTACCTGAACAAGTGCCGGAGTGTGGCGACTAGGGGATTTTCACAGTAACTTCATTGTGGTGTTAATCTAAGCCTACTTGTGACAATAAAGATTATTATGTGACAACTTCAGCATTATGATGAGCTCGGAGAAGCTGAAGTGTTGTGCCAGCCTGCTCCAGGAAAGTCCTATCTCAAACCCAAAATTTCAGTCCATAATCAGAATCATTCAGCAGCGGATAAGTTCACTCACCTCAGAGTCATACTCTCTCGAGTTGCTCACACTGATGACAAGCCACACACTAGAATTGCCAAAGTAAGTGTAGCCTTCAGCAACCTTCAATCACCATTCTAGGAATGAAGAGCAAGTCTGTGACCAAACTGGAAGTCCGTAAAACAGTAGTCCTGCCTACTTGGCTCTACGTAGCCAGACTTGGCCTGTTTACCAGCAGGGTCAAGTCAAGAGGCTCAACCACTTTCACTTGAGCTGCATTCAGAAGCAGCGAAAGATCAGATGGCAGGACAAAATACCAGACACAAAGGTGACCACCTGAGTTGGCCAAGCATCCACACCACACCGAGCTGGTCATGTAGCCAATTTGTCAGTCACTCACTTACCAAAGCAAATCTTCTCTGGAGAGCGTGAATTAGGAGTCCTTATATCGAGCCAGGAGCTTGCCTAGGATCACTGCACCTAGTGCAATCAAATAAAAAAGGGCACGGCCTCTTTTGAAAGCTAGTGTTCATCAGAGGCAGACAAATAATGCAAGGAGAGGAGATCCAGAAGCAGCAATTTGTGTAAAACTTCATCTCCTGTGGCATCATGTCCTGTTTCAGCAGTATCTCCCAGGTGTAGATTGACCTTAACAATCTATTCACCAACTAAAAGCGTGTCAATCACCCCAGGAGATGGACATGGTCACTTTTGCCTCAAAGGACAAAGTAGATGGCAGGAGATTGAGAAGAATGGGCCTATATTGACGAGAGTTTAGAAGGATGAGAGGTGATTTCACTCAATAATAATAATAAAGATTATTATTATGATCTCATTGGAATGTATAAGATTCTGAGAAGGATTTAGCCAGTAAATGCTGACAGGTTGTTTTCCCTGGCTGGAGAACCAGGGGCCATAGTCTCGGGGTGAAGGGTTGGCCAAATAGAAATGGGAAGAGGAGCAACCTATTCACCTGAGCCTTTTGAGTCTTTGGTATTCTTTATCTCGGAGGACTTCAGTTGTTGAACATATTCAATACTGAGAGTGGGTGACCTTTGGATTCTTAAGTGAATCAAGGGTTATGAGGATTGGGTGGGAAAGTAGAATTGAGGTCAAAGATCAGCCATGATCTTATTGAAAGCTGGAGGTGGGTCCAGGGGTTCATGGCTGACCATGCTCCTATTTCTTAGACTCTTATGTTAACCTCTAAGAATGGGTCAGAAATCAGTCAGTTGATCTTTAATTCCAGGTGAAGGATAATCGTCAGTTGCTGTAATTGGATACATGGTACGGTTCTGTTTTTGAGAGCAGATTGTACTTTGCCACAAATTCTCAATCAAAAGTTTTGATTTCAACACGCAACAGCCAACAATCCCATATCCAAGGGGAACGGGGTGCGAGTTAAAATTGGGGCTGTGTACTCACCTCTCCATTTGCTCTGCATTCCACCCCAACACCATTTTTATTCCAGGGTTTTGGAAGATATCCAAGGAGTTTACTGCAGGTGGGAGAGAACCTCATAAATTTGTAAAGACAGGGTCCTATTGTACATTTAGGAAACCAAGCAATTTGGCATTGTGAGTTGAGCTGACAATTATAGACAGAGCTATTCAGAGTGGTTGGCTTGAACTGCTTTAACATTTCAGTGGCTAAAATATAACTGGTGCAAAGTGAAAGTGAGATTTTGCATCAGAGTTTGGACAATATTAAAAGTTTCTGATGAAAGCTCATTAACTTGCATTTTATGAGGTCTCATATTCCACCCCCAGAAACATTGGGCGGGAATGCGCCCACCAAAAAGTTAGCTGTCTAGTGGGCATTTTACACTGGAAGTGTAATTGCCTAATGTTGAATCTTGCACTCCCACCGGGGGAGGAGGTCGCTTTAGAGAGCTGCTAGCTAATCTGATTGACCGCCAAATCTGTAATCCCAGCAGCAGCAGGTTTGAGCCATGATCACTGATGGAACTGCGGGCAGTTTCTGAACAAAAGGATGTTATTGTTATGACCCCCTTGGAGGTCACAGGGTATGCACTATCCGTTCCCCCATGATTCCCTCAGAATATGAACATCCCTGGTGAATGGGGTGGGGCTTCCCCCTTAACAAGGGGGGCCTCTCAGTATAAAAACCTCGACTTGGTGCAGGCCGAGGTGGGAGACCCTTCAGGGAGTGGACAGTTGTTGCTTTGTGATAAATAATGTCCAACTCTGTGTTCCTGTGTGGTCACTTCGTCGGATTCTGCAGTCAGAATTCAAGGTAAGTCCAAAGCATCAACAGGGCCTGGCTGATAGATCTGAGAGGGGGAAGGGATGGGGAGGAGGGGAGCGGGGTGAGGTGGTGAGGGGGACGGGGTGGGTGAGAAGGTGAAGGGTGTTGTATTTGAGAGGCCGGGGCTGAGGAGGGGAGGATCAAAGGAGTTAATAACCTTGAGGATGGGGGTAGGTCCCCTTGCCAGACACCAGCCCAAAATGCTGCTAGGCTATCTATCCTGCATGGGCCTCCCCCTGCCGTGGGTAAAATAGTGGCAGAAGCAGGATAAGGCTCTTAGGTGACCATTAGTTGGCCGTTTAAGGGCCTTAATAGACCCAAGGTTGGGTGGGTGCCCGACGCCTCTCACTCCTACTGTAAAATGGGATCTTGGTTGGGGTCTGGCAGGTAGGCCTCGTGCTGCTTTTGACGAATCAATTCCAGCAGGGGGGTGTAAAATCCAGCCCATTAACTCTGCTTTGCTCTCCACAGGTGTTGCCGTAAGTATTTCCAGTGTTAACTGTTTTTATTTCAGATTTCCAGCATCTGCTGGGTGAACGGTAAAGAGTGTGCTTCACAGATGCTTCAGCAAATGTATCCATTGAGTAGTTGAATCAACATTCCAAGAAGGTCAAGAAAATAGTTCCCAAGAAAACAGGCTGTGGTGAATTAGCTGATGACGGTTGTCATGACAGTGGGTCTGCAATTAGACTCGATCAGCATTCATCATTGAGGGAGGGATGGGAGATGGACGGACGGACGGACGGGGGTGAAATCACCCTCATTCAGCGTTCATCTGGGAATCTTACTGACAGTGCAGGTGTGTGGAATTTGGGCGCATATAAAACCATGCTTTTAAACAGCCAATTAATTTCAAAACACGATAAACTATCAAAAACAAATACCTGAGAAAGTTAGAGTACCATCACAGGCTGGGTGGTGAGATTCTACCAGAGATCGCAACCATTCATTTATTCTTTAAGGATCTGGACACGTTAGAGTGCTGTTGGGGGGGGGGAGGGGAGGAGGCTGGGGGAAGGGGCGTAGAGGTGGGTAGGCTAGTGTTTGGTTGTTTATGAAAGTTATATTGTGTGTATATTTTTGTCAATATGAATATTATTGTCTATATTTGATAACTCAATAAAATGTTTATTAAAAAACAAATACTTGAAATTAATAAAGTCTTCTGAAACAAAAACAATTCTTGTTTTTAGTATAATGTTTAATAAATTCCCAGTTTGAATTCAACAGCAAAGGAACACACCTTACTGCACAGAACTGACAGCATTCAGTTTTCATGGATTCAGTAATTACACATTGTGTACATTTATTAAAAACTAGAACTGAAGGGCGGCATGTGGCACATGGTTAGCACTGGGACTGCGCGCTGAGAATCCCGGCCCTGGGTCACCGTCCGTGTGGAGTTTACACATTCTCCCCATGTCTGCGTGGGTTTCACTCCCACAACCCAAAGATGTGCAGGTTAGGTGGGTAGGCCACGCTAAATTGCCCCTTAAACTGGAGAAAAAAGAATTGGGTACTCTAAATGTTAAAAAAAAACTAGAACTGCTTAGATCAGAACTTCTATTGGCCCTACTTGTGATATGGGATTTTTGAAGTTGCAGAGATATAAAACAATAACTACTTACACTGTTCTGGTGCTGATAATGCAATAAAAAAATCCCAAGGCAGTAGGCACAACCAGACATAAAATAAATAAAGACAAAAGAGAGTGCAAGGAGAGATCAAAGGCTTGCTCATATAGGTGTGCTTTATACATGACAAATACATGAATAGGATGGGAATAGAGGGATACGGACCCAGGAAGTGTGGAAGATTGTAGTTTAGTCAGGCAGCATGGTCGGCACGGGATGGAGGGCCGAAGGGCCTGTTCCTGTGCTGCACTTTTCTTTGTTCTTTGTTCTTTTGTTCTAGGGGAGACGGCATGGAGACAGCCAGACGTTTAAGGAGTAAGTTCTAAAGTGCAGGGCCTTGACTGTTGATGGCCTGTCCACCAAAGATGGTACAAAGGCTGCAATGCACAGAGTCTGAGGAATGCTGCGTTAGTGAAGACTTTGAGGACTAGAGGAGGTTACAGAGATAGAAAGGGGGTGAGAGCATAAAGGGGCTTAAATACAAGGGATGACAATGTTAAACAGGAGGTGTTAGGGGACTGGTAGCCAATGTGAGTCAACAAGGACAGTGATCTTGGGTGAGTAGAACCAAATGCAAGTTAGGATATGGGTAGCAGAGTTTTGGTTGAGCTGATGTGTACATACATTGGAAGATGGCTGGCCAGCGAGAAGACCATTTCAGTAGTCAAATCTAGAGAGCAAAAGGGTAAGGGTGAGGGTTACAAGGTAGATTGGCTGTTTTAGGGACAGAGGCGGACAATGTTACGGTGTGGAACTAGAAGGACTTTGTGCTGAAGGTTAAGTGGGTTGGAAGTTCTGCCTGGAGTTGAATAATGTAGTGAAATTGCAAACTGTCTGATTTAGTCTGAAACAAGCCTTGAAATAGTTTCTGAAATAGATTTAAAGGGCCACAGCTGTAATACTTGGCATATGCAACAGTGGGTTTGATTTTCACCCTGAACGCAGGGATCAGAAGTCAGGGAAATTCTCATCTTGCTCCGCCCACCTCAGGGGAAAGTGCCCATAAAGACTGGAGTTCATTCCTGGAGGTGGAGGTGGAGGATGGGGATGGCTGCAGGCTGCAGTTAGACCAGTCGACTCAAGAAATAGTTTGGAGGCAAACACAGAGGCTGTGGGACTTAATTCCCAGTTATAACAACAGAAAGACTCTCCAGCCCTCATTTCTCACCCCACACACTCCCCATGCCACCTCATATCCTCCACCCGCCTCCCATTGCCCCCCCCCATACCACTCATACAAAGCTAAGCCACTCTCATCCAGCCTTGAGGCCCTCATATCCCCATGCCAAGCAATGCCCCCCACCAATGCCCCATGCATCCTCATGCCTTTGTATTCTCATTCATCCACTGTACACTGTATAGGACCCATGAACGCATGGGTTCTTTACTAAAGGCTAATAAAAGTGTCAACCATCCAGATCCTTTAAAGTATCAATAGCAGAAACTGCAAGTTCTTCAAACCTCTTTGTGTTGTTCCTCGTTTCTGAATAAAGCTCGTAGTCTCAAAGTTGGAGAAGATGCTTTATTGTGAATTTGTTCTGTCTTCAGAGCTCAACTTACGGTTACCTCAAATGCTGCCTGCTTGTGTGTCTGTGTCCTGCTACCAGTTCTGCCTTCCGTGAAGTGTGTCCTCACTTCCTGTCCCGGTGTATTTATAGCTCTCCCGTGCTCCCTCTAGTGCTTGCTCAATTGTATTGCATCTACTCAGATCTACAATCACCACATCCCCCTTTTTTTCTTTACATATTTTCTGTACATCGTTAAAGAAAATTGTACAAAACAGTTACTTATGATATGTGTATCTATACAAGTGATGGTGCTATTGCATATTTTACAAAGCCAATTTATATTTATGAGTCCACTCTTAATAAAAACATTTATGAGTCCAAACTTGATGAATTTGTTCACTGAGTTTTTTCTTTTGTTGGTGTTGACGTGGTGAATGTTGTCGGTGTTCTTGTTATTTTAAGTAACCAATGCGTCATCCCGAAGTGTTTGCATGGTCGAACCACTGATGTTGACTGACATGGGCTTTTTTCTGTGCTTGTGGTATCGATTTATTATGTCATCTGCCTTGAAAGCTGGTGTGCTTCCTTGTTCTGGAGCAGATGTGAGTTTGTGCGATTCGTTGTCATCCCATGGCATGTTTGTAGTCTTGTCATTGTTTTGCAGTGTGCTGTGGCATTGTCCTTCATGTGCAGATTTGTACCATTTTGTATAAGTCGTTGTTTCATTGCTGTTGTTTCTGTCGTTCCTGTCTTTGTTGTTTTCGTTGCCGTTCTTGTTGCTGTTTTTGTCATTTCTGTCTTTGTTGTTGTCGCTATCTTTGTTATGCTTCTTGTTGGTTCTGTTGTTCTTCTTGTAGTTTTTGTCGTTGTGCTTGTAGTTTTTGTTGGTGCTGTTGTTGTTTCTGCAGTGCTTCTTGCGATTTTTGTTGTTCTTGTCGCGCTTCATGTTGCTTTTGTTCTTGCTGTTGTTGTTCTCGTTTCTGCTGTGCCTCTTGTGGCTTTTGTTTTTCTTGTTATGCTCAATGAGTGTCCCGTGTGGATAATTTGAGTCATTGAACGTTTCGTCTCGAGAATGGTGAGAATGATCTGATGTTGCATTGATGCTGGTAACATCAGTCATTTGTTGTGGATTTGATTCGTCGTCTTTGCTTTCTTGGTGCTCCTCTTCTGGAGTCAAATTCTTCGCAATTTCATTTGACGCGGTCTCTCTGGACTCTTGGTGCTCCTCTTCCGGAGTCAAAATCTTCATGGTTTCTGTTGATGTGGTCTCACTGGACTCTTGGTGCTCCTCTTCTGGAGTCAAAATCTGCATGGTTTCTATTGGCGTGGTCTCTCTGGACTCTTGGTGCTCCTCCTCTGGAGGCAAAATCTGCATGGTTTCTATTGGCGTTGTCTCTCTGGACTCTTGGGTGTCCGACTCTGTGCTTCTGTACAGACAAGCTGAGAACTGTCAGTCTCGCTGTGATCCTGTACCTCCTGTATGTCGAGTGTGATCACCTTGTCACTGTTTTCGCATGCAGTGGGTAGATGTACATTGTCTTCTTCTTGATTATGTGAGCTTGGTAGACTTTCATAGTCTGCTTGCGGTGGCTCAGATACGGCGGGTTGACCTTCATGGTCTTGTTCATGCATGGTGTTCGCCAGGGAGTGTTTGCTTGCTTCCCTTTTGGAGTCTTTCATCACTCTCACTGTGGAGCCTGTCATCGCTCTCTCTGTGGAGTCTTTCTGTGCTCTCTGTGTGGCGTCGTCTTCGTTTTGGGTATTGCTGTCATCCAATGTATCGACGATCAGCCATGGCACCATGGTGTTGGATTCATCTACCACGAGTAGATTCGTGCTGAGCTTTGCGACCGTGTCGCTGATGCTGTGATCAGCATATCTGAATAACTCAGCCATGTCAGAGTAGTATTCTTCGAAAAACAAATCATCTTTTTTTGTTTCGGATTTCTTTTTGTTCTCTTCACTTTGGGTGGTGCATACTTCTTTTTCCAGGGTGTTGTGCAAGTTGTTTTCAACTGCTGGTTTAAGTTCAGGCGGTTTTTTTGTCTTCTGAGGCAAGAAAGTTTGGTTTTACCGCTTTAAGTATCTTGTTTTCAATTATCGGGCATTTCCCTTTTAAGTAGGCGTGGTCCGGATGCTCAGACGTCAGGACGCTCGTGACGTCATGCGTAGGAATGAATTGCGCATGCGCAAATCGGCCTTCCTTTACTGTGCGGTTTTGTGTCCAATGCGCATGCATTACGATCTGCATAACGATCTGCAACCAAAACGTTTTGAGACTGCGCATGCGCGACTTGCGAATGCGCATAACGATCAACAACACAAACTTTTTAAAACTGCGCATGCGCGGCTGGCGCATGCGCAGAACGATAAACGGATGATTGTAACTGCGCATGCGCGGCTTCTGTTTCCTGCGCATGCGCAGACACAGATATTAGTTCTTTGTCTGCCCAAGACTCTAAAATGTGGTCAGACGCCATTTTCTCGTGGATTTCAGCGTTCTTTCTTTCTGAAAGTTGTAAGTTACCTTTTCCTTTCGATCTGGACTGGATTTCAGCGTTTCGGCTTTGTAAAAAATGTAAGTTATTTCTTCTTTTTGATTTGTACTTTTCACTGCGATTTCTTGACTGAACCCTTTCTTTTTGTAGAGTTTTGCATCACTCAGTCTCTGTGCAGTTTGGCCTCTGAGCATACCGTGCTGTTCAAATTCCTTACAGTACTCTTCAAATTTGTTTAGTCTTGTTTGTAAGTTGTTGCTGTCTTCATCTTTTGAGTATTTAAATCCATTATATACTTTCCTAGCTTCATGTCCTGCGATGAGCATTGCTATTTTAATTTCGGCTGAGGCTGCTGCTGCATCATTAGCTATGATATATAAATCGAACATTTGTTTAAACATTTTCCAGACATTTCTTACATTGCCGGTCATGTCCAGCTGAGGTGGGGTTCCATGCCACATCCTCGAATAAGCGATGTCTTCCCAAGTCCAATGTCCAGTAGGGGATTTCCATGCCATTTTGTTCTTCCTGTGTCTGCAGCTGAGTTGTCCTGTAGTAAGCGTCTGAAGCCACTCTTGGTACCATGTGTTGTTCCCCGTGTCTTAATAAAGCTTGTCGTCTCAAAGTTGGAGAAGATGCTTTATTGTGAATTTGTTCTGTCTTCAGAGCTCAACTTACGGCTACCTCAAATGCTGCCTGCTTGTGTGTCTGTGTCCTGCTACCAGTTCTGCCTTGCGTGAAGTGTGTCCTCACTTCCTGTCCCGGTGTATTTATAGCTCTCCCGTGCTCCCTCTAGTGCTTGCTCAGTTGTATTGCATCTACTCAGATGTACAATCACCACACTCTTTATCTTGTGCAAATAAACATTGTAGAATTTACAGCACAGACCATAGAGACAGAGCTATTTGGCAATGTTTTCCTTTGGGTGCAGGTGTTTCAGTACTCTATTGGATTTCTGGGTTTTCTGCCAAGAATGCACAATGATTAGTTTACTGAAGCACCCGAGCCCCAGGGGAAACATTGCTTATCTCGTATTGATTTTGTCAATTGCACAATGTTTATTTACGTATGAAAAAGGGGTTTTGAATGTTTTCAATTTCTGCAATTGATACTTTAAGAGCCTGGATAATAGAAATCTTTACTGATCTATAGCAAAAAGAAGTTTTTCTTTCAGAACGTGGCAAGTTATCAATGTATTTTTTTAAAGTTTTTTTTACACATCTGATTGTCACCTTAGAGTTTATTGATTCTATAAATTGTATAGTGGCTAGATGAACATGGGAGTGCTATTGCTTGGTAAGGGGGAACATGAGGGGCCTTTGGGGATATCTGGGGGTCAGAACTTGGGTTAGTGGGCATGGGGGGGGCCATAGGGGATGAGTATGGGAAGCCTTTGCATGGAGGGTATGAGGAGGACCGTTTGAATTTCCCCTTCAAAGATTCCCCCATGCAGTCAATGGTTCACGACACCTCTAAGCTGCTCTGAACCGTGATTCTCTAGAAAGCTGGCTTGACAGCATGAAAATTGTGGAGGACGAGGACATGCATATCCCTGCAACAGAGCTGACCAAGTCAGGAATGTAGGGTGCGATCTTGTGACCCAAACCCCTAAACGTCACTGTTAAAAATCCGTGGAATTCATTACCCCAGAGTACGGTGGATGCTGGGACATTGAATAAATTTGAGGAGATAGACAGATTTTTAATTAGTAATGGGTTGAATGGTGAACGGGCGGGAAAGTGGAGTTGAGTCCGAGGTGAAATCAGCCATGATCGTATTGAATGGCTGAGTGGATTCAAGGGGCTGAATTGCCGACTCATAGTTCTTATGTTCTTATGAATAGGGTCAGGAATCCCAGAATTGGATCCCCGCCAAGATTTTTAAAGGTTCATGGAGTCTCCCCAACTCCGTGAAAATCCAGCCGAGCTTCTGGAGTCTTATTAACACCTTCCATCAATTGCATAAATAACATGCACCTCTTATCAGAATGCTGTTTATCCTAATAGGTGCTAGTCCTTTCAAGTGAAATTATTCACATTGTGTGGGCTGCATCAACCAGAATTCTTAGGTGATTTAGGCAATGGTACAGAAATACTGAGAAGTTCCTCTGTGAATTTCAACATTTTAGAAATAGCAGATTGGGTCCCACTGATGTAATATTTTAAAAAAAGATTCCTGCAAGCTTGTGTCTGAATCAGCTGTACAAAAGAGCAAGTTAATATTCAGACTTGTCTAGAAGGCAGTGGAATTGGATGGGGCGAGTTGTGCTTCTTATTTTAACAGACCCGCACACTGGGCTGGGATTTTCCCGGATATCCGCCAAGACCAATGTCGGGTGCGAAAAGCGGCATTGAAGTCGCTGACAGCAATGGCGGCGTTCTCCATCATATAGGGCTGGACTTAGATTTAAAAATTCAAAAGACGGGCCCCAATTCAAAGCACGGGGGGCAGCACGGTAGTACAGTGGTGTGGTGATCCACTGTGTGCACCTGTATTAGGGGATGTAAGGTAGGATCTGCACTACAGGTTCGCCGGTAGCCCCTGCCGGCTAGCTCCGCCCACAAGGAGCCGTATAAATATGCATGACCTCCTCCTGATCAGCCATTTCGCCAGCTGCAGCAGGAGACAACGCATCTGACTGTAATAAAGCCACAGTTGTACCAATCTGAGTTTTACGTGCAATTGATCGTGCATCAAGTTATTACAGTCAGATTTTTCTACATTATGGACATCAGGATCAAACCAGATCGCCTGCAGCTGGATCCGCACTCACCAGACGCCAGAGAGGACTTTAATCACTGGCTGGCTTGTTTTGAGGCCTACATCAACGCTGCGACCCCCACGCCGACGGAAGCTCAGGAGATCCAAGTCCTTTACTCCAGGTTGAGCTCCAGCGTGTTCCCGTTGATCCAGGACGCCCCGAGTTACGCGGAAGCGATGGCACTCCTTAAAGAGAACTAAGTTCAGAAGACAAACACACTCTTCGCAAGGCAAGTACTCGCCACTCGCGTACAACTACCTGGTGAGTCGATCAAAGACTTCTGGCGGGCTCTTATCCCACTCATACGGGACTGTGATTGTCAGGCTGTCATGGCTGCTGAACATTCCAATCTCCTCATGCGTGACGCATTCGTGACGGGGACCCCATCCGACAACGACTGCTGGAAGGGGCCACGCTCGACCTAGCGGAGACGAAAGCTTTGCGCTCTCCATGACGGTCGCATCTTGCAACGTCCAATCATACCCCGCTCGCCGCGCGGTCAACCCCTCCTGGACCCCGCAAACGACCCCCCCCGGCTGGGGCCTCCCCTACTCAATATGCCTGCGCCGCTCACCACACCACGCACCCTGGGGGTGGTTGCTACTCCGCTACTCCGCTGCTACTTCTGCGGCCAGCAGAAATACCCCCGCCAGCGCTCCCCCGCCAGCGCTGCCCAGCCCGCGCTGCCACTTGCAAATCCTGCGATAAGAAGGGCCACTTTGCGGCTGTGTGCCAGGCCCGCGCAGTCGTCGCTATCACGCCAGCAATCGCCCCCTTCCCCCAGCCGATCGCACAATGGGCGCTGTCATCTTCTGCTCCCCGGGCCACGTGCGACCAGTGGGCGCCGCCATCTTCTCCCCCCAGATCCACGTGCAGCCCGTGGGCGCCGCCATCTTGCTCTGCCCCCACAACGAGCACACCACAGGCGCCGCCATCTTGCCCCACCCCCGCAACGTGCGCTCCATGGACGCCACCATCTTGCCCCGCCCCTACAATGTGCGCAGCATGGGCGCCGCCATCTTCTCCGCCGCCATTTTGTCTCCCCCACGGGACTGGAACGCTGGATCCGGGTCGCCGACGCACCCCATCTGAATCATCGGACGACCACCCGCAGCTTGCCTCTATGACACCAGACAAGTCCCGTCCTCACAACCTGGCCACCGCTTCGACGACAGTGGAAATCAACGGCCACACAACCTCTTGCCTACTGGACTCCGGGAGCACCAAAAGCTTCATCGACCTGGACACGGTAAGGCGCTGCTCCCTCGCGGTCCACCCCGCCAACCAACGGATCTCCCTGGCCTCCGGATCACACTCTGTCTCAATCCGAGGTTTCTGTGTGGCCAATCTCACTGTCCAGGGCGTAGAATTCAGCAGTTTCCGCCTCTACATCCTCCCCAACCTCTGTGCTGCACTATTGCTGGGTCTGGATTTTCAGTGTAATCTCCAGAGCTTCACCCTCAAATTCGGCGGGCCCTTACCCCCACTCACCGTTTGCGGCCTCATGACCCTCAAGGTTGACCCCCCTCCCTCTTTGCCAATCTAACTGCGGATTGCAAGCCCGTCACCACCAGGAGATGACGGTACAGCGCCCAGGACAAGGCCTTCATCAGGTCCGAAGTCCAGCGGCTGCTTCGGGAGGGTATCATCGAGGCCAGCAATAGCCCCTGGAGAGCCCAAGTGGTAGTGGTTAAAACTGGGGAGAAACACAGAATGGTCGTGGACTACAGCCAGACCATTAATCGATACAGCAGCTCGACGCGTACCCCCTCCCTCGCCAGGCCGGCTCAAGGCACCGGCAACTCGGGCAGTCGCCCGGGGCGCCATGTGCTGGGGGGCGCCAGAGACTCGGGTCCCGCGCATGCGCAGTTGGGCCGGTGCCAACCAGCGCATGCGCGGTGGCCGCCCTCCCCCAAGGCGCCCCCCCCGGTCCGCCCCGCTCGGTCCGCCCCCCCCGCTCAGTCCGCTCCCCCCGCTCAGTCCGCTCCCCCCCCCGCCCCCCCCCTCGGGTCCACCCCCCCCTCGGGTCCGCCCCCCCCGCCCCGCCTCGGGTCCGCCCCCCCTCGGGTCCGCCCCCCCCCGCGGGTCCGCGCCCCCCCCCCCCCGCGGGTCCGTCCCCCCCGTCGGGTCTGTCCCCCTGTCGAGTCCGCCCCCCCTCGGCCCCGCCCCCCCCGCCCCTCGGTCCCGCCCCCCTCGCCCCCCCCCCCCTGCCCCTCGGCGCCGCCCCCCCGCCCCCCACGGCCCCGCCCCCCCCAAAGGCGCCGAAGTTCAGCTTGCCCGGGGCGCCAGCAACCCTAGGGCCGGCGCTGTCCCTCGCATATCTGATATGGTCAATCAGATTGCACAGTACCGGGTCTTCTCAACGATTGACCTTAAATCCGCCTACCACCAGCTCCCCATCTGTAAATCGGACCGACCCTACACTGCCTTCGAGGCAGACGGTCGCCTCTATCACTTTCTTAGGGTTCCCTTCGGCGTCACTAACGGGGTCTCGGTATTCCAAAGAGAAATGGACCGAATGGTTGATCGGTACGGACTGCGGGCCACGTTTCCGTACCTGGACAATGTCACCATCTGCGGCCACGATCAGCAGGACCACGACGCCAACCGTGCCAAATTTCTCCACACCGCCACTCTCCTCAAGCTCACCTACAACAAGGAGCAGTGCGTGTTGAGCACCAACCGCTTAGCCATCCTCGGCTACGTAGTCTAAAACGGACTCCTGGGGCCCGATTCCGACCGCATGCGCCCCCTCATGGAGCTCCCCCTCCCCCACTGCCCCAAGGCCCTCAACGCTGCCTTGGGTTCTTCTTCTACTACGCCCAGTGGGTCCCAAACTACGCAGACAAGGCCCGCCCACTTATACAGTCCACTCAATTTCCCCTCACGGCTGAGGCACAACATGCCTTCGCCCGTATTAGAGCAGACATAGCCAAGGCCGGGGTGCACGCAGTAGAGGAGACACTGCACTTCCAAGTAGAGAGCGATGCTTCAGATGTCGCCCTCGCCGCCACTCTATACCAGGCAGGCAGACCCGTGGCATTCTTTTCCCGCACTCTTCATGCCTCCGAAATTCGACACTAGTCTGTTGAAAAGGAGGCCCAGGCTATCGTTGAAACAGTGCGGCATTGGAGGCATTACCTGGCCGGCAGGAGATTCACTCTCCTCACTGACGAACGGTCGGTAGTTTCCATGTTTAACAACACGCAGCGGGGCAAGATCACAAATGATAAAATCTTGCGGTGCAGAATCGAGCTCTCCACCTATAATTACGAGATTTTGTATCGCCCCGGCAAGCTCAACATGCCCCCAGACACCCTCTCTCGAGGTACATGTGCCAGTGCACAAGTAAACCAACTCCGTGCCCTGCACGGCAGCCTTTGTCACCCGGGGGGTCACTCGATTGTACCACCTCGTCAAAGCCCGCAATCTTCCCTACTCCGTCGAGGAAGTACGGACAGTCACCAGAGACTGCCAGGTCTGTGCGGAGTGCAAGCCGCACTTCTACCGGCCGGTCCGTGCGTGCCTGGTGAAAGCGTCCCGCCCCTTTGAACCCCTCAGCCTGGATTTCAAAGGGCCCCTCCCTCCACCGACCGCAACACATATATCCTCAGTGTGGTCGATGAATTCTCCAGGTTCCCCTTCGCCATCCCATATGACGTCTGCCACAGTCATCAAGGCCCTCAACTCCATCTTCGCTCTATTCGGTTTCCCCGCCTACATCCACAGTGACAGGGGATCCTCATTCATGAGTGATGAGCTGCGTCAATTCCTGCTCAGCAGGGGTATCACCTCCAGCAGGACGACCAGCTACAATCCCCGGGGAAACGGGCAGGTAGAGAGGGAGAACGGGACGGTTTGGAGGGCCGTCCAGCTGGCCCTACGGTCCAGAAACCTCCCAGCCGCTCGCTGGCAGCAGGTCCTCTCGGATGCACTGTACTCCATCCGGTCACTACTGTGCACCGCCACAAATAACACACCCCATGAACGTGTTTTTACCTTCCCTAGGAAGTCCACATCTGGGGTGTCGCTCCTGACTTGGCTCGCAGCTCCAGGACCGGTTCCTCTACGTAGGCATGTCCGACTCCACAAGGCGGACCCCTTGGTGGACACGCCAACCCCCAGTATGCCTATGTGGAGTTCCCCAACGGCCGCCAGGATATGGTCTCACTTAGGGACCTGGCTCCCTCGGGTGCCAATCCCACACACTTCCCCACCCACGCACCACCCTCCCCTCCCCCGGTGCTCCCAGCATTAGCCCCACCAGGTCCATCCCTCCTTCCCCTGCCCATGCTAGAGGGTGAGGAAGATTTCGATATGCTCCCGGAGTCATCCAACTACTGGCCAGCACCAACACTGCAGCACCGATGTCGTTGACGCCGACACCGCCAGCACCGACATCGCCACCACCGCTACGTCGCTCCCAGCGAACCATCAAACCACCGGACAGACTTAACCTCTGACGGGCACCAGACTACAAGATGGACATATATTTTTTCCCCCTCCACTCTGTAAATTATTTGTAAATTTATATATAATTCCACGCCACCCCCACCGGACTCATTTTTAACTGGGGGTGAATGTGGCGATCCACTGTGTGCATCTGTATTAGGGGATGTAAGGTAGGACCTGCACTACAGGTTCGCCGGTAGCCCCTGCCGGCTACCTCCGCCCACAAGGAGCCGTATAAATATGCATGACCTCCTCCTGATCAGCCATTTCGCCAGCTGCAGCAGGAGGCCACGCATCTGACTGTAATAAAGCCACAGTTGTACTAATCTGAGTCTTTCGTGCAATTGATCGCGCATCAAGTGGTTAGCATTGTTGCTTCACAGCGCCAGGGTCCCGGGTTCGATTCCCGGCTTGTGTCACTGTCACTGTCGGTGCGGAGTCTGCACGTTCTCCCCGTGTCTGCGTGGGTTTCCTCCGGGTACTCCGGTTTCCTCCCACAAGTCCTGAAAGTCGTGCTGTTAGACAATTTGGAAATTCTAAATTCTCCCTCTGTGTACCTGAACAGGCGCTGGACTGTGGCGACTTGGGAATTTTCACAGTAACTTCATTGCACTGTTAATGCTAGCCTACTTGTGACAACAAAGATTGTTATTATACGTATTGCTGGCTGGGAAGCCTCTGATTTACTCGCCCCACCAGCAACTTAGAAACTCGAGAATCCAGGGTGCTGTATTTGAAGACCACCCTAGCACACAGCAACCAAATCAGTTCAACCTGGAACCCTCGGCAACCCACAAGCACTGCCTGGACACTATTCCGGCACCATCTGGGCACCAGGCTAGTGCCCGGGCATGAGCTTCTTCCCCAGGGCAGCAAGAGGGATGAGACAATCACGTCATGCATTCATGCCGACGTAAAATACATCTCACGACATTTTACACTCCCGCCACTGAACCCACCTGATGCGAAAGGGAGCGGAAAGTCCCTGCCCTGGTTTCTGCCTGGTGGGCTAATTAAAATTGGGGTCACCGTTTCGGCAATTCTAATCAAAATAATTTCAGGGTCGACCCAATTATTGCAAAGATGGAATTTAGTAACCCCAGTGCAGTACATGGATGCAAGCGCAGAACGAGAATGTAAATGGAAAATTAATGTTAATACTAATATATGTGAGGTGGTTCAATTTTGCAGGAGGACTAAGGGGGCCACCTCTGCTCGGCAACTAACAGACTAGAGAGAAACCAGAGGGGAGAAAAAGCAAAACCAGCAAAGAAAAAAAACAAAATGGGGAAAAATGAGATTACAATCGAAAATTGTTGAGACCAACCTAGTTGAAAAATGAAATGCCGTGGCCCTCAGCTCGCCTTGGACTTTGTTGGGCATCGCAGGAGACTATGGACAGAAAGCTTAGAGTGGGAGCAAGGCGAAGGATTAAGATGATACGTGCCTGGGAGTTCGGGGTTATGCTTGCAGACTAAAAAGAAATGCTTCGTAAAGCGGTCACCCAATCTGACTTTGGTCTCATCAATATAAAGGAGATGGTGCCATCTGAATACAGTATACTAAATTGAAAGAGGTGCAAGTAAATTGCTGTTTCACCTGAAGACTGTGCTTGGAACCTTGTACAATGAGGAAAGAGAAGGTAAAACGGCAGGTGTTACATCTCTTGCATTGAAATATGCAGTTGGGGGTGATTGACGAGTGGACCAGGGTATGACGGAGAAATGTGCTTGATGGTTGTATCATGCTGGAGGTGACAGGGATGGTGACAGTTGACCTGTTGATTACAGAGAATGGTGGGGTGGAAGGTGAGTTCAAGGGGAACCCTAACATTGTCCTCAGAGACAGGGGAAGGGACTGAGACCAAAAGTGAAGGAAATGGAAAAATAGAAAATAGGGGCAGGAGTAGGCCCTTGGAATGGGACTGGTTGGGGGACCGTCAATCCTGGTGGAGGGAATTTTTGCTTTCAGGAAGAGGACATATCTGAAGTGCTGGTGTGGAAAGTTGTATCATGAGAACAGGTGTAATGGAGATGGAGAAAATACCAGGGGACAGAGCCAGGGTGGGACCGAGTGGGAGTCACATGGGAGGGGGGGGTGCATATATATGCATGGTGGGTGGGGGGTGCAGGGAGCGAACATTTAGGGGGGGGGGGAAGAGGCCGGTGATGAATGTCGGGGGTTGGTTGGGCTGTTAGACTACACCGCTGGTGAGGGAACCATTTAAATATGGTGCCACGATATATTTGGAGCCAGTTCCCGCTCCAAGAGACCCCACCCCGCCAAGAGTGACTGTGTAATGCACGTCCTCTCACATTTTTTGACAAGGAGGCTCAACATTCCGTGAGAATTCAGGGGGATTTTCACCATTTTTGTAACCGGAACTGACACTTTGCCATTTTTTGGTAAGAATCCACCCATTGAATCAAACCTTCTCCTATGCCTGGGAGCTGCAGAATAATATAGAAACTTGGTAAGTGCCATGTCCTAGTGTTGGAACCAACAATTCTACGGACACGTGCTTGTAGGATTAGAATAGCGGTTTTAATGTACTCACAACAGACGCAGCCGGTTAGCCATTGAACTTACAGTGAACTGGCCGGCTGACCATGTGGCAGTGACATTTATACAGCAGCTTGCGGGGGAGGAGCCCTGGGCAGAGCCAAGGGATAAGCCCCCATAGAACTCGAGCATTCCCAGAGCTACTCCCCCTGGAGGACAGGTAGTGTAACTGCACTTACAATACAGACATGTATGTATAGATTACAATCCGGTGTGAATCACATTCACCACACCTAGAATACTTTTATATTTTAAAACTAAACCACAAAAGGCTGCAAAAATGATGGCTGCCCAAGGATCAGCTGGCTACTCTTCTGGATTGAAACCATCCTCCTGTCTCAAGAGGCAACAAGACCAATCACCTTTCCTGAAACTAATTCAAAAGTGTATTATCAAATTAAATGGCTTTTTCAAACACAAAGACACTGGCTGTCTCAAACTCTCAAGGTGTAGAATCAACCTCATTTGGAAAAAGACTTTGAACGTGAGAAAGTCACATGATGAGGAAGCCATTTTGCTGTCTGCTTTTTTAAAAAAAGCAAGAAGCTGTTCTGCAGACAGAATTCCACCAGAGAGCTATCTAATTTGCTATAAATCATATAAGCAACCGAGGTAATAAACAGCAATACCTTGAAAGTGGGAGAAGTCCTCTGTCACCGTGTCCCAACTTCAAACTCAAGTATCCCATGTTCTCAGTGCAATTTGAGCCTGCTGTCAGATACTCACACAGCAGTGGGGGTGGGAACCCTGCATTGATGCTGCAGTTGTTAAAAAGACTGCACCACATATTTAAAGGCAAGTTCATCTGCTGCAAAGTTAAAGGAGCACAGGCTGAAACTTTAAAAATGAAGATTTAGGGAACTGCATCAAGGAAGAGATGCATAATTTATCGATACTAAACTGGAGCATATGCTGCTAGATGTTAAGCTCCAATGGTCACTCTTTTATAAGAACAAGGAATCAAATCTTGACATCTTTGCCTCCAAGTTTATTGTGTTCAGTACTCCAACAAATCAGTGCCGCCTGATTCCCTTTATATATTGGTGCAGTCTATTAAAAAAAATGCAATCTATTAAACAATTAAACCCCAATTCCAACTTAAGTATCGTTCCTAACATTAAAGGTGTGCCAAAGGAGAGCAGCTCTCATCGGCATTCCAGTGTTCTCTCTCCATTGATGAAGTCCAGGAAATGATCATGTCCAACCACTGTACGTCACAAAAGGAAATAGAACTTTTCAGCCATCACATAATCTGCCACGTGACGACTATGCCAACATTTCCTTTAGCAAGGCAAATATGAATGTTTCCCCAACCTTGTTCCACATGAACTGGAACTGCACACAAAACAACTGCTTTGTTCCTTTACATATATGCCAATGTTATAACAGAGGTCAATGTCCAGCAGCAAACTAGGTGTTTCCTGAAGAAGTTAATCCAATATAAAAGAATGATACAAGCCCACACTCTGAGATATAGACAGACAATTGGAAGTTATGATTTGTGTCCTTCAGCCTTCCAAACAGTCCGCACTGTTCCTGCAGGGTGGAGCTCTATATATGGTGGTATATATATATGAGAGAGAGAGATATGTGGAGATATATATGGAGCTATAAATATATGTACATATATGTGGAGCTCTGCCCCTCAATTTTATGGCTGTGTGCCACTTTCAGGAAGTAACAATAGAAGACACTGTGGATCAATGGGGAATGGGTGGAGTTAGATTCATCATCCTTTTTCTCTTATTTTCTTTCTCTCCGCAATAACTGATAAATACACAGATATGTTCTCAAAGACAATAGTGCAGTATTACCATGTTATGCAACATTTGTTCCTTTTCAATTTCTGTAGATGTTCTGTTAGAATCTCATCAGGTTGGAATATTAAAGCCTGCAACCTAAAAAGCATAATTTTCTGCAGTACCTTTATATTGTACACAGTACCCTGCAAGGTCCAGTATTAATTGTGGAAAAGTCAACTACCTGTAACTGTGCAAAAGCGATTATCAGGGCCGCAGTCTATTCCATTTCCAGCATACATTTGCAATTGAATCTTGGCTTCTGAATCCAGTCAGTGTCTCTCTTGTGAACGTTCAGACAGTTGTTATCGCAACCTTGGCCCCCAGTGTACAATAAGCTCTTTCGTTGGCCTCCAACATGTTGGTGGGTTGGATTGCAAAAGATGTTACATAGAGCTTCATAACCTCCCTGCTTCCCATAGATCCGATTTCATACAAGTCAGTTGACAGGCTAAAGGACAAGTTGAGTGAAGAAGGAATGGATAAAGCTGCCTTGGAGCAATGCCGCAGCCAATAAATCTCTCCTTTAAGTCTCTTCTTAAAACCGACCAGTTTTGACAAAACAATTAGTTACCTGTTCTAACATTTAATTCAGTGGCTCAGTTCAATTGCTGTCTGATTATACACTTGGGAAGTGACTCAAGATGTTTTTATACGTAGAAGACACTGTTTAAAAATGAGTTATTTTTGTTGCTGCATATGTAAGCAATGGGGAATGAGCAACTGTTAAAAAAAACTAAGCAAACACAAAAATAATATCTGTCATAATATACATCTATGTATATAATGGAGTGCAGACAGGCAGTGATTGACACACAGGATGACCAGTAAGCACACAGAACAGAGCAGCCAATCACCAGACAGGACACGGCCACTATAAAGCCAGAGGACACTAGGTTTCCCGCTCTCTCTGGACCCAGCCTCTGAGACAGTCAGAGCCCGTGAGCTAGCCAGTGCAAACACCATGTGGTAGCTAGTAAGTCTGGTCAGGCTACTGTCAAGTCTCCATTCAAGTCAGCATAGTGTCAACCCACAGTTAAACATGTATAATAGTTTAGATGTTAAATAAAATCGTGTTGCAACTCATCAAGTGTTGGAAGTCTGTCTCTCGCCACACTGCATCAAGTGCAGTCCACATCGACCCAGCCAGCCCAACACATCAATATCCACTGAAAACATTGAACGATACATTCAACAGATTCATTCTGAGTATTATCACAAAATATTAGTGTATAATGTAAATGATGGTTAGGCACTGTGGCATTTTGCAGCACACTCAAACCACAAGAAACAGTGACCTTACCAATGACAAAGTTCCATTAAACCTGCTTAGTCCTGAGTAGCATACTGTAGTGAGGGAATGAATTGCAAACAGCCTTCAACGTCCCTGCAGTAGAGGACACTTTCTACTTTTGCCACTTTTAAGGGCTCAATCCATACTATATCTACACCTAACAGAAATAACTTTTCTGATTTGAAACAAATCAATTTCAAGTGAGACAATCATTGGTTAAAATGGCACGGAATTGTCAAGTTCTAATAAAGGATCTCACAAAATTACAGGCTCCGGGGAGGTCCAAACCTTTAATTTCCAGCTCATGCAAAGAAAACTGATCATAAAGACTAAAATCATGGTTTATGTGACATTTCAGATCACTTTCACAGTGTGAAACTGTTACACTTTTGAAATGAGTCCTCAGAGACACAAAATAATAACCCAGATAATAATAGACATTATATTTCCATGGCATTACACAGTGTCAGGGTTCCAGGTTCAATTCTCGGCTTGGGTCACTGTCTGTGTTGCACAGGCACAGGACATATTGGCCCATTCAGTCTATGCCAATAATTCTGCTCCAATGAACCCTCCTTCACCTCAAACCAGCATCAGACCTTTCAATCCCTTTCTCTTTCATCTATTATTTCTCATGTATTCCCTTTGATCCAACTACATTATTTGCCTCCACTACTCCATGTAGTAGCCAGTTCCACATTGTAGCCACAGTGTAAATACCAATGAGATTGGGAATGGTTTATAAAATGGTCCCAATCAGTCCCAAAACATAGAGGAGGAAAAAAAATCAACAAAGCCCAGAAATCGGCACAGGGATCCGAATCTGTGATTGCTGTGGAGGCAGCATGCACATTTCGTGCTGCCTGCTAATTAATAGTAGCAACGAGCAGGCTGACATTAAGTGCACTGCTGAATGACTGCACACCTCAATTTGAGCAAGGTTCACACCAACTAAAGCAAACCTACTTAAAGCCAGCCTGCAACTGCTGGAAGTGGCTGGGGAAGATATACTAAGCAGGACTAATAGTGAAAATAGCACAACAGGGCAGAGAATGTGCTGCAACCTTCTCTGATGCAGCACTGGAGGCCTTGATGCAGGAGGTGGAAAGGAGAAAGGTCCCTCCCCACAGGGGGCCCCCTCTAGACAAGACACTGAAAAGGCAGTGGGAGCAGAGTGCCATCGCTGTTAATACAAGAGGTCTAGCCCTGAACCTTCAGATGCAGTGCAAGTTGTTTAATACCCTTATGACTGGTCAAGACCGATGAGTGCATCTTCAAATGTTAAACCCTTATAAGTAAAGTAACAGACTGCTCCATCCACTCACCTGTCAGCATTCTCTATTTAGCACAACTCATATCTAATATTCATAGCCTTAACTCACCCTCACACACTTAATACTTCTGCAAGCCTCACACCCACATCTCTTAACTTGCACACACTGCCAGCTATTCAACTATGACAGCCCCAACACACTCCACTCAGTGAAGCATTTCCCTCACTGGAGTGGTGCAACACACAGCTGATCCAGCCAGTAGGGGTCAGGCACGACTGCTTGTCCACAACTCCAGAGAGAAGATAGTTCTTACCATTACTGGAATGACCAGAGGTGGGGCTGCTACAGGGCCCAAGCCATTTGCTCACCATGCAAGCTTGATGCTGAAGCAGAACCCATCAAAGACATTCTGTGGGATAATAGCTACCATGGTTCGATAATTTTGCTCTATATATTACGCAGACCCATGAACAAGTCTAAGGCCGTCACTTTCAGCCCTGACAGGTACTCAATCTCAAGTGCAGTCCACATCGACCCAGCTTGCCCAACACATTATGGTACCAGGTAGTGATGCTGAAAATTGACGGACCTACCTTGAGTGAATCAGCGTTGACCAGCAAACAGCCATCTGGTGACATGGAAAACGTTCGCCCTCCTCCGCAGCTCCGCATCGCCGGCAACCTCGGTGCAAATTGGAAGATCTTCAAACAGAAGTTCCAACTCTATCTCAAAGCCACCGACCTCGAGGCCGCATCAGACGCCAGGAAGATTGCACTATTCCTCTCCACAGCCGGGGACCATGCCATCCACATCTACAATCCCTTACATTCACTGAAGGCAAAGACAAGACAAAATTTAAAACAGTCCTGCTGAAGTTCGACAGCCACTGCGACATTGAGGTGAATGAGAGCTTTGAATGGTATGTTTTCCAGCAGAGGCTTCAGGATAAGGATGAACCTTTTCAATCCTTCTTGACCCATCTCCGCATCCTCGCGCAGTCATGTAACTATGACTCGACAACTGATTCCATGATCCGGGATCAGATCGTTTTCGGCGTCCACTCCGATTCCCTTCGCCAGCAGCTCCTGAAAGTCAAGCAGCTCACCCTCACCATCGAAACATGCATTCTCCACGAACATGCGAACAATCGGTACTCCCACATCAGGGCGGCAGAAACGGAAAAGCAAACCTCCTACGAGGCGTAACGGGTGCAGGCCATCGCACAAATGCAGGGCCTAAATATCGACGAGAGTGGCCATTTTGCACGCTTTTCCCGGGCCCCTGCGCATGCGCGCCACGACCAAGGGGACGGCGGGGCAGACGACCAGCCTGCGCCCGTGCATACGTCGTTGGACCGCACTGTGCATGCAAGTTGGCACACGGAACGCGCTGATGTTGGCTTCATTACCTGTCCGAATTGTGGCTCCGCCCATTTAAAGCGGCAAAGTCTGGCAAAATGACGACGGTGTCTACAGTATGACAAGCTGGCCACTACGCAGCCCTTTGCAGATCTGCTCCACTGCCCACCATCCAGCGATCCCAGCCACGGCGCAGAAGCGTCCGTTCAATACGCAGGTCATGCCAGACTCTGACCCCGACAGCCCAACAGATCCTGAGGCTGAGTGCCTCAAATCCCCATACTGGGTGGGCATCATTACGAAGCATGCGCTGCCTCTCTCCAAGATAGTGAAGCACCTCCCGATCCTCAGCGTGGATCCTGATGACAGGTGGTGTGCTGTCCTCACAGTCAACAAGGCTCGCATCCGGTTTCAACTGGACACCAGCGCATTGGCGAACCTCATCTCGAAATCCGATCTCGACACCATCCGCGTCAAACCAAGCATTCTTCCACCGATCTACCAGCAATCCTGCCGACCTCTGTGACCACCGCATTGGCGGCAGTCCCGCCTATCCAAGTGCAGGCGGCCCCTGATCCATCCTTGAGGCGGTCAACCAGAATTCGTCGCCCGCCACAAAGATTAAACTTATAGACTGACCTTTTCCACAATTTTGTTACCTCATCGTTTTAACCTCGGTAAATATAGTTTCTACCGTTTCATCTGCCTTATATCTGCACTAGCGACATCTTCCTATGTATATAAGTTCATTTTCGCACATTCTGTATATAGTCACGCAAATATACACGTCCACACGCACATGCACCTTGCTATTTATTATCTGAACACAAACAATGTAAAAACAAAAAGGGGGAATATGTCATAATATACATCTATGTATATAATGGAGTGCACAGGCAGTGATTGACACACAGGATGACCAGTAAGCACACAGAACAGAGCAGCCAATCACCAGACAGGACACGACCACTAGAAAGCCAGAGGGCACCAGTTTTCCCGCTCTCCCGGGACCAAGCCTCTGAGACAGTCAGAGCTCGTGAGCTAGCCAGTGCAAACACCATGTGGTAGCTAGTAAGTCTGGTCAGGCTGGTGTCAGGTCTCCATTCAAGTCAGCATAGTGCCAACCCACAGTTAAACATGTATAATAGTTGAGATGTTAAATAAAATCGTGTTGCATCTCATCAAGTGTTGGAAGTCTTTCTCTCGCCACACTGCATCAAGTGCAGTCCACATCGACCCAGCCAGCCCAACACATCAATATCCACTGAAAACATTGAACGATACATTCAACAGATTCATTCTGAGTATTATCACAAAATATTAGTGTGTAATGTAATTGATGGTTAGGCACTGTGGCATTTTACAGCACACTCAAACCACAAGAAACAGTGACCTTACCAATGACAAAGTTCCATTAAGCCTGCTTAGTCCTGAGTAGCATACTGTAGTAAGGGAATAAATTGCAAACAGCCTTCAACGTCCCTGCAGTAGAGGACACTTTCTACTTTTGCCACTTTTAAGGGCTCAATCCATACTATAGCTACACCTAACAGAAATAGCTTTTCTGATTTGAAACAAATCAATTTCAAGTGAGACAATCATTGGTTAAAATGGCACGGAATTGTCAAGTTCTAATAAAGGATTTCACAAAATTACAGGCTCCGGGGAGGTCCAAACCATTAATTTCCAGCTCATGCAAAGAAAACTGATCATAAAGACTAAAATCATGGTTTATGTGACATTTTAAACCACTTTCACAGTGTGAAACTGTTACACTTTAGAAATGAGTCCTCAGAGATACAAATAATAACCCAGATAATAATAAAGGTGATATTTCCATGGCATTATACAGCGCCAGGGTTCCAGGTTCAATTCTCGGCTTGGGTCACTGTCTGTGCGGAGTCTGCACGTCCTCCCCGTGTCTGCGTGGGTTTCTTCCAGGTGTTCCGGTTTCCTCCCATAAGTCCCGAAAGACGTGCTGTTAGGTGAATTGGACATTCTGATTTCTCCCTCTGTGTACCCGAACAGGCGCCTGAGTGTGGCGACTCGGGGCTTTTCACAGTAACTTCATTGCAGTGTTAATGTAAGCCTACTTGTGACAATAAAGATTATTATCATTTATCGCACAGGCACGGGACATATTGGCCCATTCAGTCTATGCCAATAATTCTGCTCCAATGAACCCTCAAACCAGCATCAGACCTTTCAATCCCTTTCTCTCTTAAGTATTATTTCTCATGTATTCCCTTTGATCCAACTACATTATTTGCCTCCACTACTCCATGTAGTAGCCAGTTCCACATTGTAAACACCAATGATTTAAAATACCAATGAGATTGGGAATGGTTTATAAAATGGTCCCAAACAGTCCCAAAACATGGAGGAGGAAATAAAATCAACAAAGCCCAAATATCGGCACAGGGATCCGAATCTGTGATTGCTGTGGAGGCAGCATGCACATTTCGTGCTGCCTGCTAATTAATAGTAGCAACGAGCAGGCTGACATTAAGTGCACTGCTGAATGACTGCACACCTCAATTTGTGCAAGGTTCTCACCAACTAAAGCAAACCTACTTAAAGCCAGCCTGCAACTGCTGGAAGTGGCTGGGGAAGATATACTAAGCAGGACTAATAGTGAAAATAGCACAACAGGGCAGAGAGTATGCTGCAACCTTCTCTGATGCAGCACTGGAGGCCTTGATGCAGGAGGTGGAAAGGAGAAAGGTCCCTCCCCACAGGAGGCCCTCTCTAGACAAGACACTGAAAAGGCAGTGGGAGCAGAGTGCCATCGCTGTTAATACAAGAGGTCTAGCCCTGAACCTTCAGATGTAGTGCAAGTTGTTTAATACCCTTATGACTGGTCAAGACCGATGAATGCATCTTCAAAAGTTAAACCCTTATAAGTAAAATAACAGACTGCTCCATCCACTCACCTGTCAGCATTCTCTATTTAGCACAACTCATACCTAATATTCATAGCCTTAACTCACCCTCACACACTTAATACTTCTGCAAGCCTCACACCCACATCTCTTAACTTGCACACACTTCCAGCTATTCAACTATGACAGTCCCAACACACTCCACTCAGTGAAGCATTTCCCTCACTGGAGTGGTGCAACACACAGCTGCATCCAGCCAGTAGGGGTCAGGCACGACTGCTTGCCCACAACTCCAGAGAGAAGATAGTTCTTACCATTACTGGAGTGACCAGAGGTGGGGCTGCTACAGGGCCCAAGCCATTTACTCACCATGCAAGCTAAATGCTAAAGCAGAACCCATCAAAGACATTCTGTGGGATAATGGCTACCATGGTTCGATAATTTTGCTCTATATATTACGCAGACTAATGAACAAGTCTGAGGCCGTCACTTTCAGCCCTGAAAGGTACCCAGTCTACCTCAGATTACCCTGGAAGGACAGGGTACCTCAAACATTTGAGCAACTGGTGAAGTTAGCTGTTCCACGCTGCTTCTATGCTGTAGCAATATAAGTGGTATTCATCACCAACAGAATACTGCCATCAAACCAAAAACACATTCGGTCTATCACACAAATGAGTAATGTGGTCTATGAATTTGATTGCCAGTGCGATGCCAAGTATGTAGGCAGAACATCTCAAAGATGGGTTGCATCAAACAGCATGTCCTTCCACTGTTCACAACGGACAAGGTACAGGCCATACCCAACCAGCCCATGCTTGCAAAATGTAAAACACAGTGCCCAACATTAGATGCAATTCCGCAATTGGACAAAATTTGCAAAATAATCCACAGTGTGCTAAGAATTATATGCACAACCAATTTAAGATTGTCAGTCAGGCTCGCAGTATGTTGCATGTGTATGTCCTGGAAGCTACATATATTACTATATATAGGGCCCTGTTATTTGCAGACAGAAAGAACATGTACACACCAATGTGACTGCTTCGGCTAAACAAAATAATTATCAGGTTTCACTGATTTATTCCTCAAGGCAATGCCTTGTCCATTCAGTCAAGCTGTCTGAATTAAGTTTCAAACAATTCTTGGCAGTTAACTGTCAGTCACAATCAACTGGTGCATTCTCCATGGCAACCTCTCTGCCAATCTGAGTCCACTTGCCACCAATGAGTACTCTCTTCTCACACGTATATTTGTGCCTCCCTTGGATTTATATTCTTGCGAAATGTCCTTATGAGTGCAAACTGAAAAGTTTTTTCAAAAGTCTCTTTTCTCAGCAATACTAAAGTCATGTGTGTGCAATCTATGGCACCTTGCAGTATCGGGAAGCCCAAAGTCATGTGTACACTCGGCCTGTTTCTCTCATGCCAGAGAGAACATCACATACTCCCCTCTTGTGCCATAAAGTGCATCAGCCACACCCATTCCACCCCTTAGAGAGCAGAGGATAATAAATAGGAATATGATAGAGATGTCAGCTGCTCCAGCCTGGAGGATCTGAACACACAGAAAGTTATGATCACATTACTCATGTATATGGATATCAGAAAATCGGACAGAGTTCTGCTGGAGCCTTGCTCAACTTACATTTGCTGACCTTTTCCCAGCGTAAATTGAATGCATTGGTGAATCATTGTAATCATTATAAACCATTTGAAAATGAGATCAGGTGACAATTTTGTTCTTTAAAATGGGATTCCATTGTGTATACAACCTGCCCGAATGCAATTGTGCTGTTTGACATGCAGACAATTTCCACCATGGGTCAGCATTGCTGGCGTCAATCAAGATCACCTCTGTGAGCTTTTAGATTTCTGGCTCTTCTCAAGCTACCGCAGGTATGTTTACAGCATCAGTCAATACTCCATGCACATGCCGGTCAAACATACATCTGAGGTATTGTTAGGCAGGGCAAACAGACTCACTACTTTCCCCACAGGAAAACAACAAGGATTTGAAGGGCATGGCAGTTCATTGATTTTCTAGTTTTCTAGTGTCAGAGGAAACCAAACAGTCATCAAGATCTCTAGGTACAATGTCACGGTGCTCATGACCCTCTGACTTTCATTTTGTCAATATTTAGGTGGTCACCGAATAGCAAGACATGACCCTGCAGCAAAATGTCCACTTCCCCTTCCATGGTTTTTCAATAAGAAGCAGGAGTGTTCTTCCTGGCCCCACAACACTCCTGTGAGCCACTGTCAGTCGCCGATCTTCCTCACCTGTTCTTCCCCTTCACACCTGCCGTCCACCTTGACCTCCACCCAAACCCATGGCCTACCTGCGGGCTGGGAAGGCAGTCAGCCTGAATCAACCCTGGTCAATCTGATGAGCTGTGTCTAGGTATCCAATTGGTGCCTGTATCTCATCAGAAACACGCTAATAAAGCACAAGGGCCCGTTTCCAATGGCCTTACGAGGGTGTGGAGGGGTGGGATACAGACCCACCCCTGTCAGCCGCCAGCATTGGTGTGAACAGGTCAGTGAGAGGGAAATTGAGATCTGATCAATTAGCCGCGCTATTCAGAATATCATTCTACCCGATTCCGTAAAATCAAATAATAATTTTTTTTTAAAAATTCATTCATGGGGTGTGGGCCAGCATTTATTGCCCATCCAGGAAGGTATTTAAGTGTCAACCACGTTGCTGTGGGTCTGGAAACACATGTAGGTCAGACCAGGCAATTTCCTTCCCTAAAGGACATTAATGAGCCAGATGGGTTTGTAATACAACCAACAATGGGTTCAGACTTTCCATTCCAGATTTTTCTTGAATTCAAATTTCACCATCTGCCATGGCGGGATTCGAACCTGCGTTCCCAGAGCATGAACTCTGGGTCTCTGGATTACTAGTCCAGAGACAATACCACTATGCCACCATCTCCCCAGCCCAGGAGGACAACATTTGACCCATTGTGTCTGTGTCAGCTCCTGGATAGAACTCTTTGTGGTGGAATAGCAGAGGTAAATCCATGCCAAAGACAGAAACAGGAAAAATATTTTGTGGGGATATAACTCAGCTTTATGAACAAGAACCCAAGAAGTCTAACACCTACATGCTAATTAATTCATAGATTTAGTTAATAGTTTTCATTTGGACTACTCTGATTTCTGAATTGGTTTGACTTACTGTGATCTCTTTCACCTAATCCCAGCAGCTCACATTTGAAAACATATCTTGACGACAGATATATTTAACAAGGTGGTAGTTCGACAAATGCAAATTATTTATTTGAGTTAAATATTATAGGTTTGAAATTGTTGATAGTGATAGTAGCAGATAGATATTTAATACGTTCATCTGGCATTCCTTTGTCTGTTATTTCAACAAATACATCAACTACTTAATATTAAATGGGTGAATGCCTTCAATAAATTAGCAAATATTATACTTCAGTCTGCTAATATTGCTGACAGTAATATGTAGTCTTCTAAGTGAACTGTCACGCAACCTGGTCTGAATAAAGATAGGATTCAGACATTCAATATGAGCATTTTGGAATAATTGTCTCGATTGTTTGGAGAGCATAAAATCACTACAGATCCTGAATACAAAATGTCTTTATTAACACCATTCTGAAACAAGACTACCCCACAATACACTCACTGGAAATATATGCTGAAGTTTTAGGTTAATGTTTACAGCAGAATCTTCTGCTCTCACGTCAAATAGAAAACAAACAGGGCAAGAGTGGGTTGCATCTAAGAGCACAGCCTTGAGCGCTGAGAACTGTTCTTTTGACATAGTGTACAAATGTAAAAGCGAAACTATTAATAATAAGGTTGTTCTTTTAACAGTGAAAGTGACTCACCTTGCTTTCCAGCGTGTTGGCAAAGTAACAACATTTGTTAATAAAAGTGTGCATATCCTTTTTGTTTGGAAATGTGATGCAGTGATTAGTGGCATGCTGCTTATAACATGGACAAAAACTGTTGGCTGCAATGACAGAAATATGATCACATTAACCTCTGGAAAATTTCTAATGGGCAATGCAGTGTGCAGTTGAAAGCCCACACTGTTTAATGGAACTTAATCCACCCACTTTGCACTTGAATGTTGTGATAACTCGATGACTATGAAAACAGTGCTAATGCTCACTTGCACAGTATTCCCCATTACTCAGCCTTCAAACAAAGTCAGGCAATAAGTAGCACTGATGCTGCAAACATTAATATCCTTCTGAAAGTGTTGTTCGCTATCCAAGGCCACAATGTGTATGGTGTTACCTGTCATTGGAACAAACACGGTAAACAAACAGGAAATAATAAACTGGGAGTAGACATTGTACTGTGATCATAAAACAGCAGCTGACAAGACGTGAGGTGCACGCCTGTAACATGATCTCAGTGAATTTGCTGATTACAGTCTAATTTGTACTGATGGAAGATATGATGTGGCTCCATGAGCAAGCCATTGGCAGCAGCAACACTGTAATCTAAACTGCTTTGTTTAAACTAAATGGCTCTGCTCCCACCTTGCTGCGGAATAAAGCAGCTTGTGACTTGAACCATATTTTGCTTCATCTAATGAATTTGTTCTGCCGATGATGATTGAAAAAAAAACCACAAGCATGTATCCTGTTCAGATTGTAACAAATGTTTTAATTTAAACATCCCCTGGTTATGCTGATGTACAAGTAGATACAGGGCTGTGTCAGTCAATGACCAGAAAACCACGATGCTCACACATCTTATGGGAATCACTGATGCCACTGAATTTTGCAGGTAGCCGACTCAAATTCATTACAATAATTAACCTCCATGAATAAAAAAGAATAAAAGGGCATCTTGTTTTCGAACACCAATAGCTCCCCAGTGAACCTAAGATTCACAAATATTTCCCTGGGTTTTGAAATGTACCCTGATGGGTAGTCACTGCTGTTTGCAGCTCTGGCACTTCTCACCTCTTGTCCGCCCACACAGGGTTGGAGCCCTAAAGGGAAGAGAGCATTCCTGGTATCTTAATGGATAGTGAGCAGCCCTATCAAGGTCACCTCCAAACATTGCCATTTCACTAGTCCCTGGACCTGTGTCCCATCTGACCACTTGGGTTGGTTAGTCTCGTGGCAGCTAAAACCCCGAGATAAAAATCCTAAGAGGCAGCTGCCCACATCTTGGCCCATTGTGAGCAGAACCCACCAGACACCCAAGGCACCCACCGTGAGCAGCACCCGCCAGACACAAAGAACAAAGAAAAGTACAGCACAGGAACAGGCCCTTTGTCCCTCCAAGCCTGTGCCGACCATGCTGCCCGTCTAAACTAAAATCTTCTACACTTCCTGGGTCCGTATCCCTCTATTCCCATCCTATTCATGTATTTGTCAAGATGTCCCTTAAATGTCACTATCATCCCTGCTTCCACCACCTCCTCCGGCAGCAAGTTCCAAGCATCCACTACCCTCTGTGTAAAAAACTTGACTCGGACATCTCCTCTAAACCTTGCCCCTCGCACCTTAAACCTATGCCCCCTAGTAATTGACCCCTCTACCCTGGGAAAAAGCTTCTGACTATCCACTCTATCTATGCCCCTCATAATTTTGTAGACCTCTATCAGGTCGCCCCTCAACCTCCGCCGTTCCAGTGAGAACGAACCGAGTTTATTCAACCGCTCATCATAGCTAATGCCCTCCATACCAGACAACATCCTAGTAAATCTCTTCTGCACCCTCTCTGAAGCCTCCACATCCTTCTGGTAGTGTGGCAACCAGAATTGAACACTATACTCCTAGTGTGGCCTAACTAAGTTTCTATACAGCTGCAACATGACTTGCCACTTCTCCAGACTCAACATCCACCAATTCCTTCTCTTTGATGAATGCGCATGCAAAGTATTCATTTAGTACCTCACCCATTTCCTCTGGCTCCACACATAGATTCCCTTGCCTATCCTTCAGTGGGCCAACCCTTTCCCTGGCTACCCTCTTGCTTTTTATGTACATGTAAAAAGCCTTGGGATATTCCTTAACCATATTTGCCAATGACTTTTCGTGACCCCTTTTAGCCCTCCTGACTTCTTGCTTAAGTTCCTTCCTACTTTCTTTATATTCCACACAGGCTTCATCTGTTCCCAGCCTTCTAGCCCTGACAAATGGCTCCTTTTTCTTTTTGACGATGCCTACAATATGTCTCGTTATCCAAGATTCCCGAAATTTACCGTATTTATCCTTCTTCCGCACAGGAACATGCCAGTCCTGAATTCCTTTCAACTGACATTTGAAAGCCTCCCACATGTCAGATGTTGATTTACCCTCACCCATCCGCCCCCAATCTTGGTTCTTCAGTTCCCGCCTAATATTGTTATAATTAGCCTTCCCCCAATTTAGCACATTCACCCTAGGACCACTCCCGAGGCACCCACTCTGAGCAGCAGCCACCAGACACCCAAGGCACCCACCCTGAGCAGCACCCGTCAGACACCCGAGGCACCCACCCTGAGCAGCACCCGTCAGACACCCGAGGCACCCACCCTGAGCAGCACCCACCAGATACCCAATGCGCCCACCCTGAGCAGCACCCATCAGACACCCGAGGCACCCACCATGAGCAGCACCCGCCAGACACCCGAGGCACCCACCCTGAGCAGCACCCACCAGATACCCAATGTGCCCACCCTGAGCAGCACCCACCAGACACCCAAGGCACCCACCATGAGCAGCACCCGCCAGACACCCGAGGCACCCACCATGAGCAGCACCCGCCAGACACCCGAGGCACCCACCCTGAGCAGCACCCACCAGATACCCAATGCGCCCACCCTGAGCAGCACCCATCAGACACCCGAGGCACCCACCATGAGCAGCACCCACTACACACCACGGGCACCCAGAAGACACCAGAGACACCGACCATGAACAGCTTCCACTACATACCTGAGGCACCCACTGTGAGCAGTACCCATTGGATACACGAGACACTCAGAGTGAGCAGCACACAATACACACCCGAGGCACCCACTGTGAGCAGCACCCAATATATACCCGAAAGACCCACCGTGAGCAGCACCCACTAGACACCCATGGCATCGATCATGAACAGCACCCACGAGATAGCCGAGGTACCCACTGTGAGCAGCACTCACTAGATACCCGAGACACCCACCATGAACATCACGCATTGGACCTCCGAAGCACCCATCGTGTGCAGCATCACTAAATACCTAAGATCCACGGGACACAAGGGGCACCTACTATGGGCAGCACCCACCAGACATCTCCACCAGTCTTGCCCGATACAGCAGCTTTGGTATCGCTGACAACTCAGAGCAGTGCTATTGCAGATTGACTGTGAATGTTGCTCTCACTTTGAAATCACATACAAAGTGAAGGTGGACAGCTCCAGGCGACTTATATCTGGTGGTGATTCAGAGCGGCAAGGTGGCACAGTGTAGAGATTCTCTGATTCTTTCATTCTATGTATTTCCCGCCGGCATGGCAGGTAATTGGGAGGGAGAATGCCAATCTAGAGATTTACATATTCATTGAGTATTCAGACTTTGGGACTCACGCTTAATTTTCTGCACATGCCCACCACTGGAGATTTAATAAGGCACAACATTTTGGAGCATTGAGGATGAATCATCTAGATCAGCATACGAACATGAGTCTGCCAAAGAAACACCCATTTCCAGAAAATTCCGGTTGACCAGACCAGGTTTTTGCTGCAGAACTTCAATTGTACTTTGAGTGCAGTGCATGTTTGTGTGTCTGTATGACTCTGCAGGTGAGTCTGATCGCATATATATTTAGATGTTGAACAATAAAAAATTATCATTCTTTTGAAAAATGTTTGAGAAAATCTGCCACATGCCAGTTGCTGACAGTTATCGTACTCATGGGGTTGGAACACTTCTTTCTCTTCAACACTGACTTCAGTCAATCAAGAGGTGGAAAAAGGAGAACTATCCTTATCAACCCTCCCCTGTCCAAACAATACTGGAGATGCATTAACGGAGAAGGGAGACAAGCAGATGAGAGAGGCGAGAATAGAGGGTCACAATGCAAGATTTAGATGAAAAAATATGGGAGGATTGAGTGGAGCATAAAGGCTGGCTGAATGGCCTGTTTCTGTGCTACATAGCCAAATGCAATCCTAAATGCTTTGATAGCCAAACAAGAGCGTGAATTGTCTTTTAATCTGAAATGTTATAAACTTTGGCGCTAAATATTCAAAGTATACAATCAAAAAATGTCCAGGGAAAGACATTCAGTGGTACCTAAATGGAATTTCTCACTGTTGAACTATTGACTGGGTCAGTGTATTTTCTGCAAATGAATAACAGAAATTGAAAGATAAATAACTGCCTCATTACCTCTCAGAATCCAAGGCATCATCTTGAGAACACCAGCATCCACCACAATATGTTGGGCTGGTCAATGTTGCACCAGATTGCTATGATGTTTAGGAACAAGTTAATTCTACTCGCTCCCTTGATAGTCAATTGGTTAAAGCAGTGTGGTGATAAACACACATTCCAAGAAGATTGCTGGTTCAATTCCTCAGCTGAGTAAACTATTCCCAGCATATTTAGCATCAACGAAAGCTGTTCAATTGGCAATATTATTGTTAAGCAAGGATATCTTGAAACCACACCACAGAGACATCAGGTGGGGATCAAATTGGATTCTGCTATATTGATGCACAAGGTTGAATACCTAACACCACAGACAGTCGAGACTCAGAAATGAAGAAATGTGGGAGCAGCCGCTCAGTGAGTTGAACAAGGTTAGACAGTGGGGGGGGGGGGGGGGGGGGGAACACAATGAAACGGGGGCTGGAGGAAGGGGGTAAAAGAAAAAATTGAAATAGACTGTGTAAAACCAAGAACTGCATGTGGTAATACCAGCGCAGACCTCAAGTCCAATGGTCGATGTACCATTTGTCAATGTTCCCTGTTGATTATTCTTGTGATGTGGAGATGCCGGCGTTGGACTGGGGTGAGCACAGTAAGAAGTCTTACAACACCAGGTTAAAGTCCAACAGGTTTGTTTCAAACACGAGCTTTCGGAGCACGGCTCCTTCTTCAGGTGAATGGAAAGGCTTGTTCCAGAAATGTTTATACAGACACAGTCAGAGATGCCCCGGAATGCGAGCACCTGCAGGCAATCAAATCATCAAAGATGCAGAGAGAGAGGTAACTCCAGGTGAAAGAGGTGTGAATTGTCCCAAGCCAGTTCAGTCGGTAGGCCTCTGCAAGTCCAGGCTTGTTGGTGGGGGCCGAATGTAATGCGACATGAATCCCAGATCCCGGTTGAGTCCGCATTCATGCGTGCGGAACTTAGCTATAAGTTTTTGCTCAGCAATTTTGCGTTGTCGCGTCTCCTGAAGGCCTCCTTGTAGAATGCTGACCCGGAGATCAGAGGCTGAATGTCCTTGACTGCTGAAGTGTTCCCCAACTGGAAGGGAACAGTCCTGCCCGTTGATAGTCGCACGATGCCCGTTTATTCGTTGTCGCAGTGTCTGCATGGTCTCGCCAATGTACCACGCTTCGGGACATCCTTTCCTGCAGCGTATGAGGTAGACTACATTGGTCGAGTCGCACGAGTATGCGCCGCGTACCTGGTGGGTGGTGTTTCCACGTGTAATGGTGGTGTCCATGTCGATGATCTGGCATGTCTTGCAGAGATTACCCTGGCAGGGTTTTGTGGTGTTGTGGTTGCTGTTCTGAAGGCTGGGTAATTTGCTGCAAACAATGGTTTGTTTGAGGTTGCGCGGTTGTTTGAAGGCCAGTAGTGGGGGTGTGGGGATGACCTTGGCAAGATGTCCATCCTCGCTGATGATGTGTTGGAGGCTGCGAAGAAGATGTCGTAGTTTCTCCGCCCCAGGAAAGTACTGGACGACGAAGGGTACTCTGTCAGTGGTGTCCCGTGTTTGTCTTCTGAGGAGGTCGGTGCGGTTTTTTGCTGTGACGCGGTGGAACTGTCGATCAATGAGTCGAGCGCCATATCCCGTTCGTACGAGGGCATCTTTCAGCATCTGTAGGTGTCTGTTGCGCTCCTCCTTGTCTGAGCAGATCCTGTGTATACGGAGGGCTTGTCCATAGGGGATGGCTTCTTTAATGTGTTTCGGGTGAAAGCTGGAGAAGTGGAGCATCGTGAGATTATCTGTGGGCTTGCGGTAAAGCGAGGTGCTGAGGTGACCGTCCTTGATGGAGACGAGTGTGTCCAAGAGTGGAACTGAATTTGGAGAATAGTCCATGGTGAGTTTGATGGTGGGATGGAACTTATTGATGTCATCGTGTAGTCGTTTCAGTGATGTCTCGCCGTGGGTCCAAAGGAAAAAAATGTCATCGATGTATCTGGTGTATAGCATCGGTTGAAAGTCCTGTGTGGTGAGGAAGTCCTGTTCAAACTTGTGCATGAAGATGTTGGCATATTGAGGTGCAAATTTGGTCCCCATGGCTGTTCCGTGCGTCTGGATGAAGAATTTGTTGTCGAAGGTGAAGACGTTGTGGTCTAGAATGAAACGGATGAGTTGCAGAATTGCGTCTGGAGATTGGCAGTTGTCGGTGTTGAGGACTGAGGCTGTTGCAGCAATGCCGTCGTCATGGGGGATGCTGGTGTAGAGTGCCGAGACATCCATTGTGACGAGGAATGTTCCTGGTTCAACTGGTCCATGGGTGCTGAGTTTCTGTAGGAAGTCCGTCGTGTCGCGACAGAAGCTGGGTGTACCTTGTACGATGGGTTTCAAGATGCCCTCGATGTGGCCAGAGAGGTTCTCACACAGGGTCCCATTGCCTGAAACGATAGGACGGCCTGGTGTGTTGGCCTTGTGTATTTTCGGGAGGCAGTAGAGATCTCCAATGCGGGGATTACGTGGGATGAGAGCACGTAGGGTGTACCGAAGGTCTGGATCTAAGGTCTTGATCAGTCTGCTGAGTTGGCGGATGTGTTCCTTGGTTGGATCTGCGGGTAACTGCCTGTAGTGTTCCTGGTTGTCGAGTTGTCGGTATACTTCTTTGCAGTAGTCTGTTCTGTTCAGTATGACGGTGGCCCCTCCTTTGTCTGCTGGTTTGATGACGATGTTGCGGTTGGTCTTGAGAGTGCGGATGGCGTTGCGTTGTGCTTGGGTGACGTTTGAGGCTGCCTTGTGATTGCGAGTGATGAATCTGGCATTGACACGACTTCTGACGGCTTGAGCATACATGTCGAGTCTAGGGCAGCGGCCTTCCGGAGGGGTCCAATTTGACTCTTTCCTTTTCGGTTGCTGCACTGCAGATCTCGCGGTCTGCTGTTCCGGTTCATTGGTCGTGTCCCTGGGTTCGCTGTCGGCCTCTTGGGGTCTGTGGAAGAATTCCCGGAGCCTCATTCGCCTGATGAATTCCTCCGTATCTGCCGCGAGACTGATGGGGTCCATTTTGGTGGTGGTGCAGAAATTGAGCCCTCTGCTGAGGACTTCGATTTCGTCTGGTTGAAGGGTGTAGTCTGACAAGTTGACAATGGATTTCCCTGTATTGTTTTCGACTGTTGTACCGGGAGAAGCTTGATTGCTGCTGGTGGTGATGCCAAGTTTCTCAAGCTTCCTGTTCTTGGTGTGCATGTAGGTGGCATAGTATTGCTGTCTCATCTGTTTGGCGGTGTTCCGCAGCTGGTCTGCTGTGTCCTGAGCGCAAGTTGAGAATATGGCCTCTCTCTTGTGAGGCCCCACTACTGGCCTTCAAACAACCGCGCAACCTCAAACAAACCATTGTTTGCAGCAAATTACCCAGCCTTCAGAACAGCAACCACAACACCACAAAACCCTGCCAGGGTAATCTCTGCAAGACATGCCAGATCATCGACATGGACACCACCATTACACGTGGAAACACCACCCACCAGGTACGCGGCGCATACTCGTGCGACTCGACCAATGTAGTCTACCTCATACGCTGCAGGAAAGGATGTCCCGAAGCGTGGTACATTGGCGAGACCATGCAGACACTGCGACAACGAATAAACGGGCATCGTGCAACTATCAACAGGCAGGACTGTTCCCTTCCAGTTGGGGAACACTTCAGCAGTCAAGGACATTCAGCCTCTGATCTCCGGGTCAGCATTCTACAAGGAGGCCTTCAGGAGACGCGACAACGCAAAATTGCTGAGCAAAAACTTATAGCTAAGTTCCGCACGCATGAATGCGGACTCAACCGGGATCTGGGATTCATGTCGCATTACATTCGGCCCCCACCAACAAGCCTGGACTTGCAGAGGCCTACCGACTGAACTGGCTTGGGACAATTCACACCTCTTTAACCTGGAGTTACCTCTCTCTCTGCATCTTTGATGATTTGATTGCCTGCAGGTGCTCGCATTCCGGGGCATCTCTGACTGTGTCTATATAAACATTTCTGGAACAAGCCTTTCCATTCACCTGAAGAAGGAGCCGTGCTCCGAAAGCTCGTGTTTGAAACAAACCTGTTGGACTTTAACCTGGTGATTATTCTTGTGTCTACTATGTACGTACTGTGTACGTTCCTTGGCCGCAGAAAATTACTTTTCACTGTACTTCGGTACATGTGACAATAAATCAAATCAAAAATCAAAATCAAAGTGCTTTACGCATATGTGAAGACCATTCAGTCTTTACTGAGCAGACATTTCATTGCAGGTTTTAGATGTGGATCCAGCAAGGATAAATCAAAAATGTCTGCAATGCAACACTTTCAGTTAATAATTGTCTCTGCAATTGCAACCACTTCACCATGTACATCAATAAGAAGCAATACGATAATTACCATCCATATTTGGAAAGTAGCAAATTATTCCGACATCCCAACACTTAATGATCAGAGCTGAGTTTTTTCAGAAATTATTTGCAGGCCTCAACACATTTCATTGCTCTCAAAATCCCAGTAGTTTAAATATTCACAACACAAGAGGAACAAATGTGTAAATAAGCTGCAAAACTTGTGATTCTGTTCTTACAGCACAGAATAATTTTGAGCTTAATTAAACCAAAATGCAATTTAGCAGAGTTTAGGAGTACAAAATGATTCAAATCCGTAAATTATCGCAACACAGTATTAATTTGAAACTGGGCTAACCAAGCTATTTGCCTTTTGACTTGCTGCAAATCTAGGATGATATTTAAGTAAAAGGTCAAGTGGATTGTGATCCTGAAAAAGGCGAACAAAACATTCTGGGCGGGATTCTCTGATCCTGAGGCTAGGTGTTGACGCCGTCGTAAATGCCGTCGCGTTTCCCGACAGCGTCAACATGGTCTCAGGATCAGCAATTCTGGCCCCTACAGGGAGCCGGCATGGCACTGGAGTGCCCATGCTGCTCCAGCTGCCAATCCCGGCATCAGATGGGCGCCGCGGGGTCCGCACATGTGCAGTGGCACCGGCGCCAACGCACACATGCGCAGTGGGACTGGCACGATTTCCGCGCATGCGCGGTGTCTCCCTTCTCTGCGTCTCAGAGTCATCAACAGTGCTATCAAGCAGCACTTACTCAACAATAACCTGCTGGCGGACGCTCAGTTTGGGTTCCGCCAGGGTCACTCAGCTCCTGACCTCATCACAGCCTTGGTTCAAACACGGACAAAAGAGCTTGAATGCCAGAGGTGAGGTGAGAGTGACTGCCCTTCACATCAAGACAGCATTTGACTGAGTATGGCATCAAGGAGCCAGAGTATGGCATCATTGATCAGAAACTGAACTGGACTAGCCATATTAATACTGTGGTTAAAATGCCTCGGTGTGGGCACCGATCTGCAATGACCATAGTTTTGCGCCAAGGGGGTCGGACGCGAGATTTTGTGGGTGTTGGCAAGCGGGGATAAAGCGATTTGGTGACTTGTTTATAGAGGGCAAGTATGCGAGGTTAGAGAATCTGGAGGAAGAGTACGAGCTGCCATGGGAAACAATTGTAGGCACCTGCAGGTCCGGGAATTATTAAAGAGAGAGGTGCCGTCCTTTCCTCATCTGCCACCCATGGGATTGCAGGATAAGGTGCTGGCGAGGGATGAGCGAGGGGAGGGGAAGGTGCCTGAGTCTATAAGGAATTGTTGGACTGGGAGGGAGCCCGAGTGGGGAGCAGAAAGCATTAAGTGGAGGAGGAGTTGGGACATGGGCTGAGGCCCTGCAGAGAGTGAATGCATCCTCGTTGTGTGTGAGGCTAGGCCTCATTCAGTTTAAAATGTCCATAGGGCACAGATGACGGTAGGAAGGATGGCTAGGTTTTTGAAGGGGTAGAGGATTGGGGTGGGCAGTGAGCGGGGAGGCCTGCGAATCACGTCCACATGTTTTGGGCATGTCCGAAACTGAAGGGGTTCTGACAAGGGCTTGCAGAAGTAATGTCCGAGGTGCCGGGGGTGAAGGTGGCCCCAAGGACAGAGGTGCTGATATTCGCGATGTTGGAAGACCTGGGAGTCTAGGGGGTGAGAGAAGCCAATGTTTTGGCTTTTGCCTCTCTGATAGCCCGGAGACGGATCTTGTTTGGGTGGAGCGCCTCTGAGCCGAGGTGTGTGGGTGAGCGACCTGACAGAATTCTAGAGGCTGGAGAAGGATAAGTTTGTCTTGAGGGGGTCGGTTGATCGGTTCACTCGGAAGTGAAAGCCGTTTATTGATTTCTTTAAGGAGGTTTGAGGGGTCAGCAAAGAGGGTTAAAATGGGGAAGACATGTTGGGAGAGGGGGCCGGTATTGGGGGAGCGGGGGTGTAGTGGATGTTGGTTGTTTATAAAGTTGTATGGATGTTCTTCTATAATAATAATAATAACCTTTTACTGTCACAAGTATGAAGTTACTGTGAACAGCCCCTAGTCACCACATTCCGGCACCTGTTTGGGTAAGCTGGTACGGGAAATGCAGCTTCTGTGTTTGTTTGTTTATATGAAAATGCCTTGAATAAAATATTTTTAAAAACTACTGTCAAAGGCACGTCAAAGGCTAGGAATCCTACGGTGAGTAACTCACCTCCAGACACCCCAAAGCCTGTCCACCATCTACAAGCACAGGTCAGGAATATAATGGAATACTCTCCACTTGCCAGGATGAGTGCAGCTCCAACAACACTCAAGAAGCGCGATGCCAACCAGGACAAAGCAGCCCGCTTGATTGCTCCCTCTTCCGCCTACATTAAAACCCTCCACCACTGACAAACAGTGACAGCCGTGTGCACCATCTACAAGATGCACTGCAGTAACTTGCCAAGGTTCCTTAGACAGCACCTTCCAAATCCATGACCACTACCATCTAGAAGGACAAGAGCAGCAGATACCTGGGAGCACTACCACCTAGAGGTTACCCTCCAAGTCACTCACCATCCTGACTTGGAAATTGGGTTGGATAAAAAGACAACATCTGTCCTAGTCCTCCAAACGCGCCCCAAAGAAAACAGAAATGGGTGTAAGCCATTTAGCCACTCCAGCCTGCTCCCCATTCAAAGCGATCATGGTCTATCTGCGACCTAACTCTGTCCTCCTGCCTTTATCCCATATCTCTTAATATCTTTTGATAACAAAAATCAATCTCAGATTTTAAATCAAACAATTCAAATAGCATCATTTCCTGCCTGCAGAAGAGAATCCCAAACTTCTACCATCTTTGCACATAGAAATGTTTCCCTACCTCACTTCCGAAAGGCCTGGTTCCAATGTCCACAGCCCTAAACACCCAATAGAAATAGTTTCCCCTTGTCTACCTATCAGTCCCTTCAGTATCATTAACAAATCGCCTCTTCATGGACGGCATGTGGTGCAGTGGTTAGCACTGGGACTACGGTTCTGAGGACGTGGGTTCGAATGCTGGCCCTGGGTCACTGTCCGTGTGGAGTTTGCACATTCTCCCCACGTCTGCATGGGTTTCATCCCCACGACCCAAAAGATGTGCATTATAGGTGGATTGGCCACGCTAAATTGCCCCTTAATTGGAAAAAAAAATAATTGGGGACGCTAAATTCTTTTAAAAAATCGCTTCTTCATTATTTGGATTCCAGGGAATGCGGCTCTAGTTTGGGTAATCCCTCCTTGGGCAAACATGCCACATTCTGGCTAATCAAGGCTAATAAACCCTTCCTAAAGTGTCATTCTCAGAGCAGCTCAGTTTAACAGGCGTGGTCTAACTCGCCCTTTTTATGCCTGGAGCATACATTTTACCACCTTGTACCCCTGGTCTTTACATATAATAGTCTGCTTTCCATTAGTTATTTTGATTATTTTCTGTATCTGTTCATATTATAATGATCTGATTTCCCCATTTAGAAAGTATACCGTTCAATCCGTCCTCACTCTGAACTGGCAACCGTATTTTTTTTACACAGAAATTCATTTTCCAGTTTGGCCCATTCACTTCATCTATTAATATATCACTGCAATTGTACACTTTCAACCACATTGCTTACAATCTTGTCCATCTCTGTGTTGTCAGAAAATTTGGAGATGTAGCTTTCTATTCCGTCATCTAAACTGTTTCAAATACGGTGAATAATTGAGGCCATTACAGTACCTTGCAGGATAAAACAGGTCACATTATATTAATTAAGAGTACCCGTCATTATCCCCATCCACTATAGCCTGTTGCCCAGTCAATTTCTTAACCAGGTCAATAATTATTTCAATTTAATGCACTTCAAATTCAGCAAACAGTTTTTTTTTTGAGAGGCTTATTTAATACCTTCTGGAAGCCATATAAAAAACATCCATAGATATTCCCCTGTTCACCTGTGCTAACCAAGTCTTCAGAAATTAAGAAATAGCAACTGCACACACATGTTTTGTGTACTGTATACTGCAGACCCACAGGATCAGCGGAAATCATTAATATTTCAGGGAGTGTCCATGTATGTTTGTGAATTTTGCAATCATGAAATATTGAATCCCAGTCTGCAGAAGGCACACAATACCTAGTTGGTGAAAAAAGACAAGAATGAATCCACTGCATGTGTAAAACAAAATTACAAAGCCACTCACGTTGGTTTAGAAGCTTCAGCTTGATCAGTTTGCAATTTCTCTCCTCCCTCCACTTCCATTGTGCAATACACAATGCGATTTGGTGCTAAAGACTTGAGACCCTGCACTTCCATGATCACGACCTGGAAAACAAAATAATTTAACACCATAACTTTAATCTTTCAAATCATTTCTCCTTTTCATTTTGGTGTTGGTAAACGTGCAACTGCGACATGTGAAGATATCTCTGCAACGTTTGGACAGAGTATTGTGCACTCACTGGTCAGGTTCAGGTAAATTCACACCTTATTGGGACATCAGCCACTGCACCAACATGACTTTCAATTCCTCTGCTCCCCAGCCTTTGAGCCCCTTGAGAATGCAATTAATGTCAGTTTCTGAGTCACTCCACTGGCTCACACTCATTCGAACTCGTGCAAATTTACATAAACATATTTTAATAGAGATGCACAAGAGCCAGAAAGGAAATTCTTTCAATGCAGCTTGAATTAAATTAACCCATATATTCGAGAGACCTCCCAACTTCAACTTCACTTTCACTAAACCAATGCAGCAAAACTTTCATCATTTGAAAATTTCAACTGATGTCTTCTCAGAGCTTGTCGTCATTTATTTTAATTCAACTTCTTGAAATGCAACAGAGTTTGTGGTGGAGTCAAAGACAACTGCTTCAGATTTCCAAATATGCAGCTGTGGGAAAACATTTCACCCGAGGAGTTGGGGTGTGTCAAATAGTAGGTAAGTTACCGACAATGTTGGCCACCCAACCAGAGGCCTGCAATACACTACCTGTCCAGTCAGTTTGTCTTAGAAGGACCTAATTATGCTGCAAACAACGATGTAAAGTGGGAAGATCAAGGAAAGCTTACTTGACAAATTACATTATTGCAGCTTTACAAATTACAATACCAAATAATATTTGCTATCCACTCACCTCAAGTGTAAAAGACAGTACAACATCAGATTTGGACAGCTGATTTTCATTTTCCTCTCCCATGTCAATGATGGAGGTATTGTGACTGCGTTTCAGCTTCTGCAGTTTGAATTCCGAGCCTCCTTTAGAAACAGGCATACTTTCCAGATTTGCCATCAGTAGATTTACAGATGACTTAAGCTCCTCAATAAACATGTTCTCCATTTCTTTGGACACAAACTTTAGAAACTTGCGTTCCTACAAAACAGTGAGAATAATATTATGCAATATCATTGCATTTATTACGCAAAGCAAAAAGCATGGAATAATCCTCATTCTTCACAACAGTTGCCTCCTACATCTCATGAACCAAACATCCAGACAAGGTGGAAATCACACCAATCTTGGCATATTAAGGAACTTCAACTGTCCATCTGACTGTCTTATACCATACCCCATGAAGGATTCTTTCCCCAGAAGAAGCAATCAGCACCAGGCTTGGCAATGATATCACCGAATTCCATATTCATTACACAAAGTGACTTAACCGTTTCCAACTTTAAAACAAAATGCTGTTGTTCCCAAGAAGTCAACATGATTAGCAGGATTGGGCAATGAATATTGTCAAACATGAAGGTTGAAAAAAAATTAAAAGTGAAAACACATTCACCAAATCATTTAGATGAACTCTTGTCTAAAGTTAGTGAATGAGGTGCACAGAAAGCATACAGAGCAAGTCCTTGGATGCTGAGGAAGTCTTTGCCAATGTGCAGCGAGGCCTGGGTAATATTCAGGCTTGGGCTGATAAGTGGTAAGTAACATTTTCATCACGCAAGTGCCAGGAAATGAATATCTCCAACAAGTGGAGAATCCAACTATCGCCCCTTGACATTCAATGGAATTACCATCGCTGAATCCCCCACTATCAACATCTTGGGGGTTACCATTGACCATGAACTGAACTGGACCAGCCAAGTAAATACTGAGCAGGTCAGAGGCAAGTAAATCTGAGGTGATTCCCCAGTTCTGACCCCCCCCCCCCCCCAAAAGGGTTCACAACCTACAAGACACGGTTCAAGAGCATGATGTAATAGACTCCACTGAAAATCGCAATATAATTGCCTTGAGAAGGTGGCAATGGGCCTTCACATTGAACAGCTACAGTCATTGTGTCAATGGTGAATTCCTCGCGATAGCTTTCAACTAGCTGCTTGATAGGCTTCTTCAGACAACATCAAAATCAATAGTGGCATAGTAGCACAGCCTTTAGCACTGTTGCTTCACAGCACCAGGGACCTGGGTTCGATTTCCGCTTGGGTTACTGTCTGTGAGGAGTCTGCATGTTCTCCCGTATCTGCGTGGGTTTCTACAGGTGCTCCGGTTTCCTCCCACAAGTCCTGAAAGATGTGCTTGTTAGGTGAATTGGATATTTAGAATTCTCCCTCAGTGTACCCTAACAGGTGCTGTCGTGTGGCGAATAGGGGATTTTCACAGTAACTTCATTGCAGTGTTAATGTAAACCTACTTGTGACACTAATAAAGATTATTATTATTACTATTAAAAATCAATGCCATAGTTTAGAATGGGAATCACATGTCAAGTAAACTGAGCAGTGCAAGGATAATTCCTGTTAATTCCCTTATGTCCTCTTTCTTTTATTTAGCAGTTAAAATATTTGACCCATGTTTGATTGATGGACAAATATCTTTAAGTCAAGCAGCAGAGAGAATGAGGAATTCAGAAATTGCAGTTGAGAACACTCTGCTAGTTTGAACAGGAGCTTCAGACTTCTCGGCACCAGAGAGAGAATGGGCTGGGACTTGGTTTGATTGATTGGCTGGGAGCCAATGAATAGTCCCAAAAGGATGATTGGAGTGATGATTGGATCCTATCCAAGTGGGATGGTTCTCAAGAGTCCAAGGAGTTTTAGTTTGACTCCTGCACACAAAAAGACAAGGACATGCTTTCTCGCCCTCTCCAGAAAGTGTTCTTGGAGTTACAGAGAGCCTGAATGAATAAATCTGCAGGACTCCCTCTCTCTTTCTCTCCATAAAAGATATGAGTGCTCTATTCCTGAAATTACAGAGACCTCAATGAATCTACAGTAAAGACTTTGACCTGAACGCAAGGTTTGAAGAGGAGCAAGTTGCTGGGAACACCCATCTGAAACAAAGACTCCTTTTCTCTTTCCCCTTTTTACTCCCCTTTCTTCCCCTCTGTATCTGTCTGCCTTGTGTATGTGTGCAGAGGATGGAGTGGCAAGTTGAAGTGGGGAAATTAGGAAATAGTTAACGAGTTGTATTTTCTGCATTATAGTCCTTGTTATAAATAAACAGTAATTGCGTTTAAAATTACAAACCTGCTGACTGTAATTATTGGACAGGCAATAATTACAGTCAAGAGAAAAGAAAGACAAATTTTACATTTGTATTGTGATTTTCAGTGGAGTATATTCCAATGGCCAAAAACCTCAGATTTATTTTTACAAATTACTGGTTTTCACTTGTGTTGTTTCTCCGGGTCAGGTGTATGTGTGTGTGTGTGTGTGTGTGTGTTGGGGGGTGGGGGGGGGGGGGGGGGTGTAATTAACCGTGTACTAGCCTAGGGTGTTGTAACAGCAGGGTTGACAGATCCCCTTCTCTGAAGGATGATCGTACACTAGTTGGATTTTTCCAAGAATTTGATAGCTGGTGCTAACTCCAGATTTATTTAATTTAATTTCATGGGATTGGAACTCAACACAGACAATCCAGCATCATAACCACGAGGTTAACAATGTGTGTTTTATGGGTTTTAAAAATTTGTTCATGCAACCTGAGCATTGCAGGCTGCGCTAGCATTTGTTGTCCATCCCTAATCGCCCTTAAGGGGCAGCAGAAGTCAACCACATTGCTGTGAGTCTGGACTCACATGTAGACCAGATAAGGACAGCAGATTTACTTCCAGAAGGGTTTTTTTTACGACAATCAACATCACCAGTCATCACCAGTTTAATTCCAGATTTTTATTGAATTCAAATTTCACCATCTGCAGTGGTGGGATTTGAACCTGGGACCCCATAGTACTCTAGGTCTCTGGATTACTAGTCCAGTGACAATACCACTACGCCATTGCCTCCCACAGAACATATCATCCAATACCACTACGTGACCGCCTCCTGCAGAATAAAAGACTCTGATTATAGTCTACGTATCTGTGATGGGTAACAGAGGTGCTAGAATGGTTACCACTCAGTGAACAGGCTGTACTGGAGTTGAATTTCTATGGGGGTCTGCCAAACACCCACTGTAACTTTGGTAAAAGATCCACAGAAACCCCAAAGGACACAAATGCTGTGCATTCTGCAGATTTTCCACAGAGGTCATTGTAAACAACCAGGAGAACCCCGCTGTAAAGTTAATTCAGGACCATAAATGCATGTAATGATTTTATTATGAATTGTGGCACTTAGCACTGACAATAACAGAAACATATTTAGACCCAGCATTGAGATTTACTTCAATGAGTTGAACTTGGAAGGAAATGCCTCCTTTCTTTAATACTTTCATTTATTTATTCACTGTAAAGGTGCAGCTGGGAATGGGAAAAAGGGTGATTTATGGTCCCGATTGGACTTTCTGATCTTGACAACTGCAGCTTTCAAAACTATCTATCTTTAATGATGTCCTAAAAAAAATATAGCCTTTATTAGCTTCCCAATAGGATCTAACAGAACAAATACGTTCCACAAAAAGAATTAAAGCAGCAGACTTAAGTATCTTTTAGTGGAATAGCATTTCTTCAATTGATGGTGGTTTCGAAACCAGGACTTGACATAAATCAGTAAAGTTATTTTTAGTTCTAAATCAAGCAGAAACTCAATAATACTATCTGGGCCACAGCCAGGTCACATTTAAATAAATGTTCAAGCTGACTATAGAAGATTAGTCTAATTTGGTAATGGGGAGGAGAAGGACTAGTCTTTTAAATGAGAAAAAGCAGAGAGAATTATTTTGGCAATTACTAAACAAACAGGAGTCTTCATTGCATTGGCTACTTAACCCAGAATAAATGTTAAATAAAGAAGAAATTGTCATCATTGTTTATGCACACTTCTGTTATTTCGAATAGTTTATTTTAAGAAAATACATTCCCAGAAATCCCAGGTCCTTTTTAGCGTAATTGCAGGATCCATGATGTGGAAAAATAACTTCTCCAGCAGCAATATTGATGAAACAACCAATATGGAAGTTTCAGCCTCAGAATTGATTGTTACCCAAATTTTTCTGGGCTTAAGGTTCTTCCTGCAATTTGCCTGCACAAGTCAGCTCAGTTACATATTCAAAGAAGCCAATGCTTTTGTCGCTCAGTTTCCTGCTTTTACACATGCAATGTGTTTGGCATTAAGTTGGGTCCAATATCACCGTAGGCGCAACACAGCATAGATTTATAGATTTATCAGGTAACTGATATACTCTACCAGAGAGTCTTAAGCCATTCCTGAAGAGGGTGCAAGCATTCATTGCTCAGGGTCCCTTATACACTTTGAATCCCCCACTCAACATGAAATCCAACCTTCAGTATTTCTAGCTAGTAAATAATTCTTTTGTAAACAGTGCAGAATAATCATTGACTGATAGTGTAGAAGAAAAATGGTTATCCTCGATATGCATTATTGGCACATGCAAACTTTGAATAACCCATTCCAATGAGCACAATGCTCATCAATAATTATAGTTTCATTAAATTTCAATCGCTATAAAAATAGTGATTCATTGTTGTAAATAGAGATATGTTGCCAAAGCGTCTTGTCTTTTAGTCATCAGGACAAAACCAAGAATGCCAAATTTCAAACAATCCCGTTTTATTAAGGTCACGGGGAATCCACACCAAACAAAATAAAGAACTTTGATTTATTTACAATGATGGTACACACATTTCCCAGTCAGTCCCTACCAGGTCACTTTCTGATCAATGCCTTACTGGCCGGCATTTTAAGCATTGCTGAATGGAGTTCCCCCGGCCCTCAGAGGGAGCTCGTACTCCACAAGAACCACATGGAAGATAATCATTCCCACCCCCATAAGTCCTGTGCAGGGTATTACACACATCGATTTATATAGCAGGAGAAAAGGGTTTCTGAGTGGTTGGGAAGCCAAATCTGATTGACTGAGATATTGCCATGGAGAAAACAGTGGGGAACTAAGGCACCCATGCTTCTGGGTAATTCACAAAAGGTGCAAGGCTTGAACAAATTCCTTTTGTTTGCAGATAATATGCTCTTGCGTGTGTATGTTGATTCTGGTAAGCATAAATGAACAATGTTATGAGCTCCACTGACAATCTTACACTGGTTATTAGTGTAGCTATTAGCATATTCAGACTTGTTAAGTAAGTGCACCCAATTTCACAGTCACATTTAACAGTAGTTTATTTGTTTTGGGTTTTGCAAGCATGGGCTGAATGAGTATGGTCTGTAATGATCGAGCAATTGGCATGACAGAAGTGTGTCCAGTGCAAGGCTTGCCCAGTTTAATACCAGCAGCAGCGGCATTAACTGCCCATAATTTGTTGGGGATTCATTTTAAAGCTATGCCCCCTAGTTCTGCTTTCACCCGCCAGTGGAAACAACCTGCCGCATCTATCCTATCTATTCCCTTCATAATTTTATATGTTTCTCTGAGATCCCCCCTCATCCTTCTAAATTGAGGAATATAGCGAATGAATGCTTGCACCCTCTCAGGAATGGCTTAAATTAAGACTCTCTGGTAGAGTATATCAGTTACCTGATAAATCTATAAAGCTATGCTGTGTTGCGTCTCCGGTGATATTGGACCCAACTTAATCTGTTGGGGAGTTGGGGACGAAGTGCAATGTGTCCAAGTTTGCAGACGACACTAAGATGAGTGGTAAAGCAAAAAGTGCAGAGGATACCGGAAGTCTGCAGAGGGATTTGGATAGGTTAAGTGAATGGGCTAGGGTCTGGCAGATGGAATACAATGTTGATAAATGTGAGGTTATCCATTTTGGTAGGAATAACAGCAAAAGGGATTATTATTTAAATGATAAAATATTAAAGCATGCTGCTGTGCACAGAGACCTGGGTGTGCTAGTACATGAGTCGCAAAAAGTTGGTTTACAGGTGCAACAGGTGATTAAGAAGGCAAATGGAATTTTGTCCTTCATTGCTAGAGGGATGGAGTTTAAGACTAGGGAGGTTATGCTGCAATTGTATAAGGTGTTAGTGAGGCCACACCTAGAGTTCAGTTTTGGTCTCCTTACCTGAGAAAGGATGTACTGGCGCTGGAGGGTGTGCAGAGGAGATTCACTCGGTTAATCCCAGAGCTGAAGGGGTTGGATTACGAGGAGAGGTTGAGTAGACTTGGACTGTACTCGTTGGAATTTAGAAGGATGAGGGGGGATCTTATAGAAACATATATAATTATGAAGGGAATAAATAGGATAGATGCGGGCAGGTTGTTTCCACTGGCGGGTGAAAGCAGAACTAGGGGCATAGCCTCAAAATAAGGGGAAGTAGATTTAGGACTGAGTTTAGGAGGAACTTCTTCACCCAAAGGTTTGTGAATCTATGGAATTCCTTGCCCAGTGAAGCAGTTGAGGCTCCTTCATTAAATGTTTTAAGATAGAGATAGATAGTTTTTTGAGGAATAAAGGGATTAAGGGTTATGGTGTTCAGGCCGGAAAGTGGAGCTGAGTCCACAAAAGATCAGCCACGATCTAATTGAATGGCGGGGCAGGCTCGAGAGGTCAGATGGCCTACTCCTGCTCCTAGTTCTTATAATAGGGAAACAATAGGCGGTGGGGTGGGAAGGCCATCCATGGGTTTTCCCGCCATAGACTTCATTAAGGTGGAGGCGGGATGGATGTGGGATTCCCACGTGCCATCGGCCTGCCCAATTAAATGCCCTCCCTGCCTTCAAACCTGCAATAGGGGAGGGCATTAAATATTACCCATAATATGATCAGAGGAACATAGAGATTAGGAGTGGAAGTAGGCAACTCAGCTCTTCGAGCCTGCTCCGCCATTCAATCAGATCATGGCTGATCTCTATCTGGTCTCAAGTCTACCTCTTTGCCTGTTCCCCGTGTCCCTTTAACCCATTTTTTTGATCAGATCTCCATCTTGAAACCATTTAATAATTCAGACTCCACCACACTGTGAGGCAATGAGTTCCACAAATTCACAACCCTCTCCGAAAAGCAGTTCTAAATCTAGATTATCCCATAAGGGGAAACATTTGGTCTACGTTTACTTTATCAATCCCTCTTAGTATTTTATATTCCTCAATCAGATCCCCCCTCTTTCTTCCAAACTCCAGCAAGTATAAACCCAAACTGTTCAATCTCTCCTCATATGTCAACCTTTTCTTCCCCGGAATCAATCTGGTGAATCTCCTCTGAACTGTTTCCAATGCCACCATATCCTTCCTCAAATAAGGAGACCAAAACTGTGCACAATACTCTCACTAATACAATTGTAACAACACCTTTCTATTTTCATACTCCAGTCCTTTTGCAATAAGACCCAAAATTCCATTTGCCTTTTTTATTACATGCTGTACCTGCATACCGACCTTCTGCGATTCATGGACAAAGACACCCAGACCCCTCTGCCCAGACGCATTTTGAATCCACTTTCCATTTAGATAATAATTTGCCAGTCTCTTTTTCGGCATATACTTATCCACATTAAACTCCATCTGTCACATTTTGGCCCATTCTCCTCGCCTATCTTTCTCCATCTGTAAACTCTTTATTTCCTCTTCACTGCCTGCTTTTCCACCTATTTTATTATCATGTTTTGCTATGTTACACTCTGTCCCTGCTTGCAGATCAGTTATATAGATTGTAAATAGTTAAAGGCAGAGGACTGACCCCTGTGACACCCCTCTAGTTACAGTTCACCAGCCAGAGAAAGACCCATTTATCCTGACCCTCTGCTTTCTGTCAGTCATCCAATCTTCAATCCAATCTAGTACTCTACCCCCAATCACCTGTGATCTCATCTTCTGGATCAGTCTTTTATGTGGTACCTTGTCAAACGCCTTCTGGCAGTCTAGATATATCACATCCACAGGTTCCCCATTATCCACCTTGCTGGTGACATCCTCAAAGAACTCAAGCAAGTTTTTCGGGCATGACTTACCCTTCATAAAACCTTAATGTTAATATGTGACATATACATTATGATTTTCAAGGCACAAAGGGCTGAATATTTCTCTATTTTACCACCCAATGTTACTCTATTAGCATGCAAGGATTCCAAAAATTAAAACAAAAGCAAAAAAGTGATGCCACCGAAGGAGGCCAAGATTTCTGCAGAGCCGCTCTGTCTCTTCCATCGTAATTTTGCCAAAGTGCAGCAGGAACCCCACATACATATGGAAACAGGATAACTGCCCTATTTTCAATGAAGTTATGCCAATGAAGTGGGAGCAGCTTTGAGGAAGTTCCCAGCCAAGGATGAATTTGGAAATTACACTGTGTGCATGTAAAGAACTGTTGGTGCATTGGGCAGATGGGGCATTTGGATGAATGCCTAGTCAGTGATAGCCTGGCACTGATGCGGTAACGTACTGTACCACAACTTGACCAACTGCTGTTTATAATTAACATGCAGCATGATTTTATCACACACTTGAGTTATCAAGAGCTTCTCCAGTAACATCACAAACAATACAGTAAAACATGTACGATAAAGCATAGGGTGGATTATGGTTCAATTTAGTAACATGATAATGGCTTAAGATGACGTTAGAGCAATTTATTATTGTCATCTAATCCATCCATACATACTCCAGTACTGCGAATGCCATAATGCACAGTGGTGTATGGCCAGCTTCCTGGATTGAATCACTTGCTTTGAACTGAAGCACTAATAGGCTTTATTTAATTGCATGCTATGGGGAAACAGTGCATTATTATATGTCCCATGTACCAAATGATAACAGCACCACAGAAATCAACCATTACCTTTTCATCTAAAAGGCAGGAAAAAAAAAAAAGAGATTACAGACAAGAATATGAATTAGGAGCAGGAGTCGGCCATTTTGTCCCTCCAGCCTGCTCCGCTATTCAGTAAAATCATTGCTAATCTGATTGTGGTGTCAACTCCACATTCTGCCTAGGCTCGATAACTTTTGATTCGCTTTACCTGTCCAGAATCTTTCTACCTCTGCCGTAAAAATATTCATTGACCCCGCCTCTGCCGCTCTCTGAGGAAGTGAGTTCCAACCCTCTTGAGACAAAAAAAATATTCTCATCTCTTGTCTTAAATGGGAGCCCCCTTATTTTTAAAGTGAGTCTCCTAGTTCTAGTCTTCCCACAAGGGAAACATCCATTAGCATCCACCCTTTGTCAATGCCCTTCAGGATCTTATGTGTTTCAGTAGGATCACTTCTCAATCTTCAAAATTCTGAAGGACTAAGACTCAGTCTGTTCAACCTTTCCTCGTAAGATACACCCTCCCCCTTCCCCAGGTATCATTTGAGTGAACCTTCTTTGAATTGGTCCTAACGCATTTATATCCTTTTTTAAACAAGAAAACCAAAACTTACACAATACTCTAGACTGGTCTCACCAACGCCCTGTACAAATGTGGCAAAACATCCCTACCTCTCGATTCCATTCCCGTTCCAATAAACAGCAACTTTCCTTTTGCCGTCCTCATCATTTGCTGTGCCTGCATACTAACTTTTTCTGATTATTATACCAGGACACACAGATCTGTATCCCAGAGTTCTGCAATCTCTCTCCATGTAAATTATATGCTGCATTCCTAATTTTCCTGCCAAAGTGGATGAGTTTACATTTTCCCACATTATGCTCCATCTGCTAAATTGTTGCCCACTCACTTAACCTATCTATGACCCTTTGCAGATTGCAGTGTGACAACTGAATTTTAATGTCAATTTTGACAATAAATATTTGATTATTTTTTCAAATTAGGCATGATTAGGCAAATTAGATATGTGGGCAGCACGGTAGCATTGTGGATAGCACAATTGCTTCACAGCTCCAGGGTATCAGGTCCAATTCCGGCTTGGGTCACTGTCTGTGCGGAGTCTTCACATCCTCCCTGTGTGTGCGTGGGTTTCCTCCGGGTGCTCCGGTTTCCTCCCACAGTCCAAAGATGTGCAGGTTAGGTGGATTGGCCATGATAAATTGCCCTTAGTGTCCAAAATTGCCCTTAGTGTTGGGTGGGGTTACTGGGTTATGGGGATAGGGTGGAGGTGTTGACCTTGGGTAGGGTGCTCTTTCCAGGAGCCGATGCAGACTCGATGGGCCGAATGGCCTCCTTCTGCACTGTAAATTCTATGAAATATCTATGAAATACTTTTACTCGGTTAGAAATTATGCTGCAACAATGAAAACTCTGTTCACTATTAAAGGTTAAATTGAAACAGTCAGATTATATAATAGCTCACAGCATGTGTTTAGTTCCATTGGATGTCTCTGAAGCCATGATCGTCTTGCAGTACATTCACCAGAAACCACTCAAGGAATAAATCTTGACAGTGTAGTCAGTAAGCTCTACTGCGTGATATAACCTGCAGTTGAGTCATTTATTTGCTCAGGGTAATCGTCAGTGGGAAAGTCTCAGTTTTTAAATGTTGTGCTTTACAGAAATAAGCAGAGACAATTTCCATCTATTTAAATAAGTTCAGGCACTCCGAAGTTACAATGCTTAAAAAAAATCAACGGAGATAAAAATGAAACTGCTCACTATTTCTCAAAAGAAAATGGGAAAAGAGCATATGGAGGAAAACATCGCGCAAAGAATGGGAGAGAAATCTGTTGATGTTTAGTGCTGCCCTTTTACTCACCCTTGCTATTTGATCTGCCATCTGAAGACGTCCATCCAGCTCCCGCCTGATTTGAGCTGCCTGCTCATCGGGGTTATCAAGCTGGAAACACAATAGAATTCATAAATTTTAAATTTGGCATTGATTCACTGTCACTGCTGTGGAAGAGAAGGAAATTAAGAATAATAGACCAAGAAATTGGGTGGCTGTTGCAACTTTCAGAAGTGATCTGAAAGCTCCAAAATGGCACCCGCAGTGCATGTGTGCAATTCTGGAGCGAACTGCGTCGATTGATACTGAGATACAGGCATGAGTTTGCATGTGATAAACGCCCACCAGGAGTATACAGAGCAGATAGATCATAACGTTAATCAGCCCTTCACAATAATCTGACGTGAGTGGTGCCATTTTTGAGTTCAACTTCCAACCAACCTAGCACTACTTTCAGTAGTAGAAAGAATACTTTGGGGCGTAACCCACTCACCCACACCCACAGCATACAATGAGAGCCATGCTGCCACACAAAATCTGACAGAGCAGGAGGCACGAAACCTGCAAAAACCTAGACAGCTCCTTTTTGGTTGGGTTGGTTGCAAAGGACTGTCCCAAGAGTCATACTTGTACTTGCAACCCCAAATTCTACATTCAGCATCAATTCCACACATAACCTCTCTCTGTAACTGATTTTTAGACTTATTACAAAATAAGCATACCAAATGTTACGATCAAAATCATGCATTTGCACACAAATGCTCCTCTTGTATCCCCCTTGTGCCCATTACCTGTCCTAGTCTTCCTACAGAGTGCTGGTGTCTGCTGCATGGACGATTCCTGGCTTTCAGTGGAGGAAATTGCAGATGGCCTTGGAGGACTACCTCAAGCAGCTCTGGGTCTTGATGACCTAACTGCAGGTTGCACCGTGTTGGCATGGGTGGCAGTGGTCTGGGCTAGTTGACTAATATGCTACAACAAGCGCACTGGCAAAGCGGCCTAAGTGGAAGGATGACTACTGAGGTGGATTCGCCATTGTGGTTTTCCCAATTGGGCGGAGAATGGGGTGTTGGCTATAAAATGCGAAAGGCTCTCAGTGGCAGCAGCGAACTACGCGTCGGTAGGAGGATGCAAATTATCGATTTGCATCCATTTAATCCAATTAATGAGACGGAAGGCCAAGTCTCCACTCCCCAATTATGCACTGATCCCCCCAAGCGGGAAGTCCTCCTGGTGGGATTTGGTGCCAATTTTCCCAAGCGTGGCCCTGATGTGGTGGACCCTTTGGTGGGTCAAGAGGATCAGTGCATAACTGAGGTACCCCCAAGTCCACTGTAAGTACCCACTCTCCCCACAACGCAAATCCTGCCCCCCACCTGACCACCTCGACTGACCCCTCAGCCCCCATCAGACCCTCCCATCAGAGATCCCCATCAGAAAATCCCCATCAGTGATCCCCATCAGTGATCCCCATCAGCGATCCCCATCAGAGAACCCCATTAGAGACCCATGCCTGAAACCTAAAGAGGAATCCAGGCAATAGAGTGAAAACTCAATGCATTTTGATTTACCCTTCCATAGCATCTACTGCCTCATGTTTAATGCAGCAGGTGTTTCAAATGTCAGAGGCTTCCTCAAAAGCCAAGTACACTTCAAAGGGCTTCAAATCCCTTGACAGCCTTTGAAATACAAATCTCCCATTCAATTTCACACAGCAATATATTGCATTTGCCAATGATTGACAGTTTTATTACTGCAGAGACAGGTGCTTGGTGAATTGTTGATCAATGTTTCCCTTGACTCTTGAATGCATCACAAGTACCTTGCCTGAATGCTAACCACAATGCTTGTAAACACTCTTGCTAAGACTGACAGTTCCTCACCAAATCAAAAGCAGCAAAGTGCTTTCACTTCCATTTTTCACTGCAGAAATCCGTGGTGGGGTTTCTCTGAGGGGGATCTCTGATTGTGGGGCGGGGGGAGATCTCTTTTAAACATTTTTTTTCAATTAAGGGGAAATTTAGTATGGTCAATCAACCTGCCATTTACATCTTGAGGTTGTGGGGGTGAGACTCACGCAGGCACGGGGAATGTGCAAACTCCACATGGACAGTGACCCCGGGTTGGGATAGAATCCGGGTCCTTGGTGCCATGAGGCAGCAGTGCTGGGGGTGTCTGATGGAGAAGGGTTTGATGGAGGGGGGATCTGATGGAGGAGGCATCTGATGGAGGGGGCGCCTGCTGGAAGGGGATCTGATTGAGGTGGACGTCTGATGGAGGGGGTTTGATGGAGGGGGGATCTGATGTAGGGGACGTCTGATGGGAATTTGCAACTTAGGGAGGAGGTGGGGTCTTCCGATAGGCTTTGGGACACACCTCCATTTGGCACTACCCACTTGACCCACCTCGGGGGTCAAGGCCGCGCTTGAAAATACCTGCACCGAGTCCCGGCTGTGTGGCCTGTCAAATCGGACAGCCAGCCTGTTAAATGGAAGAAAATGGGTGCTAATGACCTATCTGCATGTTGCTGCTGGTGCAGGGTATGTATCTTGCTGCTGCTGCGCCAGCGGGGGTCCGGAGCAATGGAAGAGCACCGATCCTGTTTTCCAGCCACCACTTGATTCTCCGTTGGGTCAGGAAATCTACTACCGGCGGCATGCAATGGAGAATCCAACTCTATATGTCCATTGGGAGCATCAGCTTTGTAACCACAGTTTTAAATGAGACAAAATATTTTTCAACTCTGTCCTCAGTGAATTTAGGCTCTAGGTGAAGATTCTTCCATATTCTAAACCACAGCGTCGGACTCAAGACATCATACAAACTGTCTCTTCTTCCACCCATAAGAAATGCTTTTTTTTAAACCAGTTAAAACTGTCCAATTTCTTTCTCTGTTTGAAGCTCTTGGTTTCTTTTCTTATCTCTTTTCTCCCTTGCTAAGTTCTCTCCCTGGACGTCAAGTTCAAGCTTCCGCATTTCTCTTTCTTCTCTTTTTCAAGTTCAAGTTCTTCCTTTTCTCTATCTCTTTCAATCTCAAGCTGCTTCACCTTCAATTGAATTAAAGCTAATTCAAGCTGCGTTTTATCCTTGTCAGGCTTTTCTTCTTCTATTTCTTTTTTTAAAATTTAGAGTACCCAATTCATTTTCTCCAATTAAGGGGCAATTTAGCGCGGCCAATCCACCTAGCCTGCACATCTTTGGGTTGTGGGGACGAAACCCACGCAAACACGGGGAGAATGTGCAAACTCCACACAGACAGTGACCCAGAGCTGGGATCGAACCTTGGACTTTGGCGCCGTGAGGCAGCAGTGCTAACCAGTGCGCCACCATTCCGCCCTATCTTCTCCTACTTCTGAGGGCTGTTCAAAAACTTCAATTGCGTCTGCATTCTAAGCCCCTGCTTTTAATACTAGCTTCAACTTTTCTGCTCATGTGATTAACCTAACCTTGATTAACTGTTGTATATCACTGAGGGATAAATCTTTCCCTCTCCAGAAAAGTTGCAACAACAGAGCATTATTTTTCTAAGATTCACTGTGAAAATCTTATCAGCCTCATCAGTCCCAGCACCCATATTCGCCTGTGGATTTGAGAAACTGGACGAGCCACCAACTTATATTACAGATCGGTTAAACACCAGCAACATTTTGTTCAAAGCAGTCCAAGTTATGAGAATAAAACCACAAGATTCCACGGTTTTAAACAAAATAAACTTTACTGTACATGGGCAGAAAATTTAAATAATCTACCATATTTATCTTATATTTTAACATTCAGAATTAACATCAGGTAACAATGAATTAATGGCAATCTGAGGTCAAATTCTACACACTGCACAGTAAATGGCAGATACAACCAAGACAGAGTCTTTGACTCTTTGACAAAGAGTCATTGGACTCGAAATGTTAGCTCTTTTCTCTCCTTACAGATGCTGCCAGACCTGCTGAGATTTTCCAGCATTTTCTCTTTCGTTTCACAACCAAGCCAAATCCAACTGATTTCTCAGCAACCCATCTAGAAGTCAGTAATCACTGTGAGTCACAAAATTTCATGAACTCTGTCTCCTACATGAGGAATTTTAACTCCATTCGATGATCGAGCCTCTGGAATCTCTCCAAAAACTTTCCAACTTGGACTCAATTACTGTTCACCTCCCGATGGTTTAATCTCTGCTCCTGAGACCGCATCCCACAGGATACACAAAGTATTCCCACCTCCAATAACCGACATGGTTCCAACAATTGTAGTCCGCTGGCTTCGCTAGCCTGCATGGCCCCTGGGTTTCTCTGAACTCTAATTCCTGCACCAAGCTAAAATGGCTCCCATGGCTTCTTCTGAGCCCTAACTGCCTGACACAGAACTTGTGACCTTCCACCATCTTCTCAGTTCTCAGAACTTCGCTGAGTCCTCACTGCAAGAAGGCAGTTGACAGGTTCCAGCGGTTATCCGGGTGCTGCAAAGCACACAAAGTCCAAACTGCAACCAACAACCCCTCCCAGAAAAGAAGCAGAGAAATTAAAAATTTTAACTTCTCTTCAGCTCCATCCATCACCATGACAATGTAGCCTTTTAGGGTACACTGAACAACTTTAAGTTAGCTCCAACCTCTGAAACAAAATACTTCTCTGGACTGAACTTCTTTGCAAGCAGTGTAAATATCAGGGGCTGGATGGAGAGCTGACTGGTGGCATTTTAACCTGAGGATCACCACACCTCAAGTGATGGGCAAGGTTGAGAAGGTGGGGCCTTCACGAATAACCTCAGCTAGTATGTGAATTGAACCCACACTCTGCATCACACACCAGCTGTCCAGCCTACTAAGTTAAACCAGCAACTGGAGGACTCATTTTTAATTGCTGCAAGAGCCGGCAAGCCCTTGTGCATGGTGCAACCCAGTCATGATGATAGCGGTTTGACCCTCCAGGACTTAAGTCTACGTTGTCACTGCAGACATTGGCTGGTTGCTGCTCATGTTGTAATGGAAGTGGAGATGTCAGCCGTCAGAAACTGCATCATAGCTGAATCTACAAATATGCTGGAGTTGGCCACCACTTCTTTGCTAAAAGGTTTATGTTCCAAGTTTTGAAAAGCTTCCATGTTCCTTGGCATTGTACACAGCCTTTCTGGCAAGCTCTCCAATACACCAAGCATTTTGTTGTGCCGACCCATCAGTATTCTTTTTGAGTTGCCTGATCAAAGTCTTCACCTCGAAAGAAGAACGCTTAGGTGCGCTGGCATCTTTGCTATTCTTGCCTGGCTGCAAGTGCACTCTTGCCCAGTGTCTCACCAGATGTAGATCCCACTGCTAATCTATCCTTACTGTCAGTATCTGAGCTGGTGGCTGAGTGCATGAAATCAAATGATGATGTTGTGCATTAACTATCACTGCCTGGTCCGGTCGTCTGGAGGGCTTCCTCCATTCCATCCTCTTCACCAAGGCTGAAAACATTGGAGTCCACTTTCCCCTGTTGTTCCATTACTCACTCATTTCCCAGGTCAGATTATCTTCAAGCACAACTCTCCACATCTGCTTCAGCCACGAGGCACCTCCTCTTTAAGGGATGCGGGCTGGCTTTAAGTCGTGACAACCCCCCCACCCCCCGGATATTGGCTACCTGTTGGTGCAGTCAATGGACAATGTGGCTAGTGCTAGCCGGAAAAAGAGATTAAAATGATCATGCAGCGCAAAATTGGCTCCCTGCCTGCATTATAAACACCAGACATGAGTTAATCACGCACTGCGATACCCTGTGCCTGTTTTTGGGGATAAATCAAATTTCGCCCTCCGTGATTCTCAATTGTCACTGTTGAATCACATTTTGCATGCTATGCAATGCTGCCTGCTATGATTGCACTGACACTGCCTGCCCTTACATCAACAGTACACGAGTAGACAAAAATGTTAAACAAGAATTCTCTGGAACATTTCAAGACCCATAATCATTACTCTCATGACTCACTGGTTGAGAAATATGATATGATACAGAACATAGTTAAAGCAATTGAAATAGTTTTCTCCAAATATGAATTCATAATGCAACAATGATACATAATTATATTTTACATTACAGGAGGTTGTTTTCTACACATTCCCAGTTATTTCCTGACAGATTAAAATGCAGGAAAACTGTTTTTTCAAGGTTAAGAATGTTAACTTGGTGATGTATTTGCATCAAGTTCCAGTGCCAGAGATTAAGCTACTTATCAATGCAAAGGTCTTTGCTTTCCCTCAATAACATGTGGTAAATTAGTGTGACTCAGCTAATGCACAGGAAGGAAAGAAAATGGAGCATACATTTGGCTGCAGCTTGGTTCAAGACTGTGGCATTGAGATTTGATGTTGAGTGCCGTCACCGTATCCCGATGTGATAATGCCAGGAGAGGAACTAAATGAAATGTTATGGGTAGGAGTTCCTGCTTTGGGTGGAATCAGTGTTTATAGCGCAAATTGTACCAATTTTGGGAGGTACTACCCTGCCCCTTCCCATCCTGGATTTCCACTCACCCTTTTCTCAGTATCGGCCAATGGAAAATCTGTTCTAAGCCAATGGAACTGCGGTGAATTATAAAATGTGAAATTTTCGTTTTGTTTTTTTAAAAACCTTTCCTACATATTTTTAAGAGTGATATTTCGATGAAGTTTGCTGAAAATGGAATCACAAAAAAAGTGTTTGTAATCAGTGTCAATCATGCTGGAATCAGGTCCTTCCCGCAAAACTGGCCAATTCTCGAGGGGCTGAACGACATTCTGAAGACTGCTGGATTAACTGCCAAGTTGGTGTTGGTCAATTTTGCATCATGGACTCTGCTGTTGACAAGGTGGTATTTGAACATGTCCCAGAGGAGCAAATATGTAGGCAGAGCCTTCTTCCAGCAAGATGCATTTAAAACTCTCGGACAATATCACATCAACTCGAGATGCACTGAATGCAAAATGCACTTAAATACTTGGATCTTTTGTTGGTTTTGCCCGTTTGTGCTGATGAAATGAGCACAACTAATCAGAAGTCCATGCTTAGATCTTTCAAATATAATTATAATCCAGGAGAAAGCATTCTACCATTTTCTGCCCATTCCCCCTCTTAAAGCCCTAAAATGGCTTTAAAAAAAATTCTCACCACCCTTTACAGGGTATCATGATTCACATTTTTTTCTGTTGATGACATATGTGATGAATAATGATGAAGCACTGATGTCTGATCGTTGTATTTCAAACAAATATGCTAAACTTTTCTCTACCCAAATGCTAGACACACGTTTCTTCTACAGTTTGATATTTATCAAATATCTCAAAGGGCAGCTCCTTTGGATTTCTAGATGTTAACGGTGCCTTCTTCATGGAAATGGATGAAAGAGATTTGCAACCAAGGTGACTGATGTGCCTGTCACTTACAGACAACTTGTTCCATTAAATGCATAATGGTCCCCAACAAAACCAGTCAGCTTGGCTCTGCCACTACATGGCATGTCTTCATCCAGCTGGATTGGTCAGAGGTTACAATGCCTCAAAAGGCAACCGTCTAATGTCTCTCCACACAATCACTCCACCCATCCACTCCCACCCCCACCCACCTCCATGCCCCCAAATATTAGCACAAGATCTTCTGGCTATTGATTGCTGTTGGGGCAGTGTTGGGATACTCCTCTTGTGTTATGTACTCTGGGATAACACAGGCTGTAACTGGATGCAGCTTCAACCAAAAGATATTCCAGACCTTGAAGTTAGTTCAATCTGATTTACTGAACAGTTAAGTTAGCACAGTTCTCCATGAGTTCGACTCTCTGCTAACCTAAATGTGGTTACGCTGTCTGACTGGACCAGACTAGCTCTTAGCCACGTGCTGAAGGTGTGATACTGTAACTACACCCTGACTCACTCTGTAGATGTTCATCAGTGGAAAGAGGCAGAGTGTGAGTGCCTCGTGCCTTTTATAGTGAGATACCACCCCTGAGTGTCCTGCCTGCTCATTAGTCATGTCCTGTTCTCCGTGTTCATTAGCTGCCTGTCTGTGCCTGTCTGTATATCATTATCTGCATGTCTGCATACCATGACATCTCCCCTGTTTTTTATGTTTTGTTGGCATATGGGAACGTACTTACATGTGGTGGCATATATTAACATATTGACAAGCGGTGGCATATGTGAACGTATTTACATGTGAAGACAGCTGTATAATGTGAGAAAACAGAACATAGCAAACAAAACAAATGTTCATAAGTCCAGTCTCTGGGGCTTGCATCTGATCCTTGTCGACCGCCAGAGAGGTGGTGGTGGGGACGATGGCGCCTTGACAGGTGGGTGGAAGCCTGACTGGTGGCCCCTTAGTTCGAGGTATCAGGAGGTTGCAAAACAACTGATGGAAACGGAGAAGAAAGCGGTTGCAGGCAGGCAACTTTGCGCAGTGCCCGTCTGTTTCATCGCACAACAGAACCATCAGCCATACGTACAACAACGACAGCTGGAGCAGACCAGCCACCATCCGGTATCTTGATCCTGATGGTGTCTGCTGGGGATAACACGGGCAAATCGGTGGCATGCGCATTATAGCCCTGCTTTTGCTGGTTTCGGAGCTGCTGCACCTTCTGCAGCACCGGGAGGTGATCCAGGTTGGGCAAGTGTGTGGCTGGAAGTGTCGTCCGCAGGTCCCTGTTCATCAGAAGTGGAGCCGGCGACATGCCAGTGGACGGTGGGGTTGCCCTGTACGCAAGTAGCGCGAAGTAGATGTCAGAAGCAGAATCCGCGGCCTTGCAGATGAGCTGTTTCACAATGTACACCGCTTTTTCAACCTTCCCATTGGCTGCGGATAGTGTGGGCTGGAAGTGACATGTTTGAAATGGTATGACTTGGCAAACATAGACCACTCGTGGCTGTTGAAGCACGGACCACTGTCACTCATGACAGTGAGTGGGATACCATGCCTGGAGAATGTCTCCTTACAGGCCTTGATGATGGTCCGAGATGTGAGGTCTGAGAGCTTCACGCCTTCAGGGTAATTGGAGAAATAGTCAATAATCTACACGTAGTCACGACCATTTGCACGAAAGAGGTCAACGCCAACCTTGGACCACGGGGAGGTCTCGATTTCATGCTGCTGGAGCGTCTCCTTGCTCTGCACTGGCTGGAAGGGTTGACAGGTCGCACAGTTGAGGACCATGTTCGAGATGTCCTGGCTAATAGCGGGACAGTAGCCAGCCTGCCTGGCTCTACGTCTGCACTTCTCGATGCCCAGGTGTCCCTCATGGATACGGCGGAGCACCAAGCTCTGGAGACTGAGTGGAATGACAATCCAGTCCAGCTTGAGGAGGATAACATCAATCACCGTCAGGTCACCCTTCACATTGTGAAATTGAGGGCACTGCCCTTTCTGCCAGCCATTGGCGAGGTGGTGCATGACACGCTGCAAGAGGAGGTCTTTGGCTGTCCTCGCGGATACGAACCACCTTCTCATCAGATGCCGGGAGGGTGCTAGCACACAGCAACACCTGTGATTTAATCTGCCGAATGATTTCCAGCAGTTCACTAGGCAATGTGATGGAGCAGGACAATGCATCAGCGATGATGAGCTCCATGCCAGGTGTGTACACTAGTCAAAGTCGTACCTTCTGAGTTTGAGGAGGATGTGCTGCAACCGAGGCATCATGTCGTTCAGGTCCTTGTGGATAATGTGGACCAGAGGCCTATGATCCGTCTCGACAGTGAATGTCGGCAGGCTGTTGACATAGTTGTGAAACTTGAGAACGCCAGTGAGAAGACCCAGGCATTCCTTCTCTATTTGTGCATACCTTGTTTCGGTGGGCGTCATGGTCCTCGATGCGTAGGCTACCGATGCCCAGGATGAAGTGTCATCGCATTGAAGCAGCACCGCACCGATGCCATCCTGGCTCGCGTCTGTCGAGATCTTCGTCTCGCTGTCTCGGTCAAAAAATGCCAAGGGTGCAGTGGTGAGCTTGGCTTTCAGCTCCAACCACTCTGCCTGATGTGCTGCCTTCCACTCAAAGGCAGTGGACTTTTTCACCAGGTTTCGTCGGGCCGTGGTGTGTGAGGCCAGGTTTGGGATGAACTTGCCCAGAAAATTGACCATGCCCACGAAGCGCAACACCGCCTTCTTGTCTTCAGGGAACCTCATGGCTTTGATGACCTTGACCTTGTCTGTGTCAGGGCGCACGCCCTGCTGAGAGATCTGGTCACCTAGGAACCTGAGTGTTGACATGCCAAAGCAACATTTGGCCCTATTCAGCTTCAGGCCATTGGCATGGACACGGCGGAATACCTGCTGGAGACGGGAAACATGTTCTTCAGGGGTCGTGGACCATATGATGATGACGTCCACATACACACGAACCCCTTCAATGCGCTCCATCATCTGCTCCATGATGTGATGGAAGATCTCCGATGCCGAGACAATGCTAAACGGCATGTGATTATAGCAGTATCTGCCAAACGGTGTGTTGAAGGTGCAGAGCCTTCTGCTGGACTCATCCAGCTGGATTTGCCAAAATCCATGTGACGCATCTAACTTGGTGAAAAAACGTGTGTGCCATCTCACTGGTGAGTTCCTCCTGCTTCGGGATGGGGTAGTGTTCACGCATTATATTCTTATTGAGATCCTTGGGATCAATGCAGATGCGCAGGTTTCTCGAAGGCTTTCAAACACATACCATCGAGCTGACCCAGTCAGTCGGTTCGGTTACCTTGGAAATGATGCCCTCTTGCTGAAGGTCCTTGAGCTGTGCCTGCAGGCAATCCCTCAGCAGAGCCGGGACCTGGCACGGTGCGTGGACCACTGGCTTGGCATCAGGCCATAGCAGAATCTTACATCGATATGGCAACGTGCCCATCCCATCGAACACACCCGGATACTGAGCGAGGATGTCGTCAATGCCGGCCTGAAGATCCACATTGGAGGATGTCTTTGTTTTAACCCCCCTGCACGAGGTTCAGCTGCTTGCAGGCATGCGCGCCAAGTAGGGATTCCCTGTCTGGCTTGACAATTTCAAACCGTAACCGTACATGGGTGCTCCGGTTGGAGATGAGTAGATGGCAGGATCCCAATGCCATGATGGCATTTCCGTTGTAGTCTAGGAGCCTGCAGGCTGCTGGAAGGACCTTGAGGGGGGGCTTCTTGATGAGTTTGAAATCTGCCTGTGATAGGAGATTGGCAGAAGCACCTGTGTCCAGCTTAAACTGGATGGAGCAGCGGTTGACCTGCATCACTGCACGCCATACGTCCGCAGAATCCACAGCGAGGATGGATTGACTTTGTGATGAGTTGGATGTGGTATATTCACATTTGGTAATGATGCCCACACAGTAGGCGGAGTCCAGGCAGTCTTCCTCTGGATCCGTTGTGCTGCCAGGATCAGAATCCTGTAATCATTGTTGCACACTCTGAATGCGCCGTCGTCGGAATTGGGAGCGCTGGCCCCTGACTGGTGGCGCAGACCTGCACAAGGCTGCAGTGTCCAGGCTTCCCGCAGTTTAAACATCATCTGCCTCTTGCAGGGCAGTGTTTCTTTAAGTGGGCGTTGCCGCAGTTCGAGCACGTCATGACGTCGGCGTCCTGACGCTCCGCGCATCGTTGCACATGCGCAGTGCGGGTGTCGGCCGCTTCGTTATCCCGTTCGCATCGCGCATGCGTGGGGCCCCAGGAAAAGCGCGTGAGATGGCCGCTTTCATCAATGCTGAGGCGCTGCATCCGGGAGATGGCCTGCACACTCTCTGCCTCATGGGAGGCAAGTTTCTCATTTTCAGCCAATCTGTACTGGGAATAGCGATTTTTGGCGTTCTCATGCACTGTGCATGTTTCAATTGCGATTGGCAGGGTCATATACTTGATTTTGAGCCGCTGCTCTCTCAGAGGATCAGAGTGAATTCCAAAAATGATTTAGTTTCTGATCATGGAATCAGCAATATCACCAAAGTTGCAGGACAGCGCTAGCAGGCGGAGGTTAGTTAAGAAGGAGTTGAAAGATTCATCTTTACCTTGTAGACGCTGTTTGAATATCTCGCGCTCGAAGATTTCATTGGTGTCCACTTCACAGTGACTGTCAAACTTGTCCAGGATGGTCTGAAACGTTGTCTTGTCCTGGCCTTCGGTGAAGTGAAAAAAGTTGAAGAGTTCGATGGCTTGATCACCCGCTGTTGAGAGGAGAAGCGCAATCTTCCTTACATCAGACGCACCCACGAGATCTGAAGCTTCGATGTACAGCAGAAACTTTTGCTTGAATGTCCGCCAGTTGCACTGAGATTGCCGGAGGTCCTGAGCTGGTGAGGAGCCTGAATCATCTCCATGGTGCCGGGATACATTCGCTGGTCGTCACGGAACGGACTGAGGTAAACCACCTAGATTAAGCAGTCTCCTGGTAGCATGTTGTGTTATGTACTCTGGGAGAACACAGGCTGCAACTGGATGCAGCTTTAACCAAAAGATATTCCAGACCTTGAAGTTAGTTCAATCTGATTTATTGAATCAGTAGCAGTTAGCACAGTTCTCCATGAGTTCGACTCTCTGCTAACCTAAGTGTGGTTACTCTGTCTGACTAAACCAGACTAGCTCTGAGCCACGTGCTGAAGGTGTGATACTGTAAATACACCCTGACTCACTCTATAGATGTTCATCAGTGGAAAGAGGCGGAGTGTGAGCGCCTCGTGACTTTTATAGTGAGATACCACCCCTGAGTGTCCTGCCTGCTCATTGGTCATGTCCTGTCCTCTGAGTTCATTAGCTGCCAGTCTGTGCCTGTCTGTATATCATTATCTGCATGTCTGCATATCAGGACAACTCCCAAGGCCATGCTTATAGCTTGGGACAGATATTTCTGGACATAATATCAGAAGCCAACTTTGGTTCGCCCTGCTCCTGTCTAGGGGTGTGGGAGGGACAGGAAAATCTGTCCCTCGTTTTATATGCAGCTGTACTGCACTCGGTGATGCTTTTCACGATCCATCCTGTAACACTCCAAATAAATCAATCTGCTCATTAATTGAATAATAAAAAGCACCAATGCAATACACCTGGCAGACACGAGCATGAATATTTGGATCAGATTCAACTCACCTTTACAGGAAACGAGATTTTAGGACTTATAATAAAGATTTATAAGCTGATAATTACCTAAATCTGTAGAAATTAATTTGTGCAAACATGACTCAGACAAACTACACAGGGCAGTGAACCCACTCAGTGAGCTTTGCTTAACATTACAAATTCATTAAATGTGCCATCTAGAAATTGTCCTTCTATGATGAGCAATTACTTTTGTTTCCCTTTGTAAGAAAGCAAATGGCAATGATGTCAAGCTTAGAAATTCCTAATAACGTAAACATTGTGAATATATGAGCAAAATATTGAAAGATATTGGGATTCTCCGTTTCAGAAACTAAGCGCTGATGCCGGGACAGAACCGCAGATGTTCTCCGGTCACGATGGGGGTCACCGGTCCCGGTGCCATTCAGGACATGCTAATGGGCCAGCACCGACGCCACGTGGAACTAGTGCAATTCCAACACACGCCAGCATGTGATTTGCCGGGGTCGGGATTGGCACGCGAGAGCTTGACAAGCTGCAGCCACATGTAAGCACTCCACTCCCCAAACACTTGCATTCCAGCCAAAGATGCCACCCCGAAAAACGGCATCGAGGTTCGCCAATGCAGAGCTGGAGACACTGATGGATGCCGTGGAGGAGAAGCGGGACACCCTGTTCCCCGGGATTGGACAGAGGCTGCCACCTGCCGAGATCAACTGGGCCTGTGGGCGCAGATGGCAGAGGCTGTGAGCGCCATAGCCCCACTGCCAGGACTGGGCAACAGCGGAGAAGCTGAACTGCCTCCTCAGGGTGGCCAGGGTGAGTCACCAACTCCATGCCCCGGCACCATAAGACCATAAGACCATAAGACATAGGAGTGGAAGTAAGGCCATTCGGCCCATCGAGTCCACTCCGCCATTCAATCATGGCTGATGGGCATTTCAACTCCACCTACCAGCATTCTCCCCGTAGCCCTTAATTCCTCGCGACATCAAGAATTTATCTATCTCTGCCTTGAAGCCATTTAGCGTCCCGGCCTCCACTGCACTCCGCGGCAATGAATTCCACAGGCCCACCACTCTCTGGCTGAAGAAATGTCTCCGCATTTCTGTTCTGAATTTACCCCCTCTAATTCTAAGGCTGTGCCCACGGGTCCTCGTCTCCTCGCCTAACGGAAACAGTTTCTTTGCGTCCACCCTTTCTAAGCCATGTATTATCTTGTAAGTTTCTATTAGATCTCCCCTTAACCTTCTAAACTCTAATGAATACAATCCCAGGATCCTCAGCCGTTCATCATATGTTAGACCCGCCATTCCAGGGATCATCCGTGTGAATCTCCGCTGGACACGCTCCAGTGCCAGTATGTCCTTCCTGAGACGTGGGGCCCAAAACTGGACACAGTACTCCAAATGGGGCCTAACCAGAGCCTTATAAAGGCTCAGTAGCACATCGCTGCTTTTATATTCCAACCCTCTTGAGATAAATGACAACATTGCATTCGCTTTCTTAATCACAGATTCAACCTGCATGTTTACCTTTAGGGAATCCTCGACTAGCACTCCCAGATCCCTTTGTACTTTGGCATTATGAATTTTCTCACTGTTTAGAAAGTAGTCTATGCTTGGATTCTTTTTTCCAAAGTGCAAGACCTCACATTTTCTCACGTTGAATTGCATCAGCCATTTCCTGCACCACTCTCCCAAACTGTCTAGATCCTTCTGCAGCCTCCCCACTTCCTCAGCACTACCTGCCTGACCACCTAACTTCGTATCATCGGCAAACTTTGCTAGAATGCCCCCAGTCCCTTCATCCAGATCATTAATATATATGGTGAACAGCTGCGGCCCCAACACTGAACCCTGTGGGACACCGCTGGTCACCGGCTGCCATTCCGAAAAAGAACCTTTTATCCCAACTCTCTGCCTTCTGTCAGACAGCCAATCCTCAACCCATGCCAGTAGCTCACCTCGAACACCATGGGCCCTCACCTTACTCAGCAGCCTCCTGTGTGGAACCTTATCAAAGGCCTTTTGGAAATCCAGATAGACCACATCCACTGGGTTTCCCTGGTCTAACCTACTTGTCACCTCCTCAAAGAACTCTTAACAGGTTCGTCAGGCACGACCTCCCCTTACTAAATCCATGTTGACTTGTTCTAATCCGACCCTGCTCTTCCAAGAATTTAGAAATCTCATCCTTAACGATCGATTCTAGAATTTTACCAACAACCGAGGTTAGGCTAATTGGCCTATAATTTTCCATCTTTTGTCTTGATCCTTTCTTGAACAAGGGGGTTACAACAGCGATCTTCCAATCGTCCGGGACTTTCCCTGACTCCAGTGATTTTTGAAAGATCTCAACCAACGCTTCCGCTATTTCTGCAGCCACCTCTCTCAGAACTCTAGGGTGTAGCCCATCGGGGCCAGGAGATTTGTCAATTTTAAGACCTTTTAGCTTTTTTAGCACCATCTCTTTTGTAATGGCAACCATACTCAACTCAGCCCCCTGACCCTCTATAATTTTTGGGATATTACTCATGTCTTCCACTGTGAAGACAGACGCAAAGTACTTATTAAGTTCTCCAGCCATTTCCTCGTCTCCCATCACTAGCCTTCCGGAATCAGTTTGAATTGGCCCAATGTCTACTTTGGCCTGTCATTTGTTTCTTATGTATTGAAAGAAACTTTTACTATAATTTCTTATATTACTGGCTAGCCTGCCTTCATATTTGATCCTCTCCTTCCTTATTTGTCTCTTTGTTAACCTCTGTTTGTTTTTGTAGCCTTCCCAATCTTCTGATTTCCCAGTGCTTTTGGCCACTTTATAGGATCTCTCTTTTTCTTTGATACATTTCCTGACCTCCTTTGTCAGCCATGGCTGTCTAATCCCTCCCCGGATAATCTTTCTTTTCTTGGGGATGAAACTCTGTACAGTGTCCTCAATTATGCATACAAACTCCTGCCATTTTTGCTCTGCTGTCTTCCCCACTAGGGTCTGCTTCCAGTCGATTTTCGCCAGTTCCTCTCTCATGCCCTCGTAATTACCTTTATTTAACTGTAACACCATTACATCCGATTTTGCCTTCTCTCTTTCAAACTGCAGACTGAACTCAACCATATTGTGATCGCTGCTTCCTAAGTGTTCTCTTACTTTAAGATCTTTTATAAAGTCTGGTTCATTACATAGCACTAGGTCCAGAATAGCCTGCTCCCTTGTGAGCTCCATGACAAGCTGTTCCAAAAAGCCATCTTGTAAGCATTCCATGAATTCCTTTTCTTTGGATCCACTGGCTACGTTATTTACCCAATCCACCTGCATATTGAAGTCCCCCATGATCACCGTGACCTTGCCTTTCTGACATGCCTTTTCTACTTCCCGGTACATGTTGCGCCCCTGGTCCTGACCACTGTTAGGAGGTCTGTACATAACTCCCCTGTTCCACACAAAGCACATCTATCACCCCCCCCCCACCCCCACCCCCCCACCACCACCACGGTTGGTGGGGCTGAAGAGTGGGCAGTCGCCGAGACGGAGGTCAGTTTCGGAGATCCAAGTGAGTCGCCAGTGAATTGTGATGTCGCTATGGTACACAAGCCACCCCTCTCCCCACACCGAGCCTACCGCCGATCTAGCCTTGCAGGATCGCCTGATGATGAGACGGGTCCATCGGGGGTCCCTCATCCCCCCCGCTGCAACCCCCCAACTGGCGACAATCAGGTGGCAGTAGAAACCCCCGAGGCGGTGGGCGGTCAGAGGGTGGCCCCACGCCAAGGACTAGCTGCCATCCTTTTGTGTCTAGGGCTTCTGGAAAGGGTAGTCCCATCAATGTTGGAGATGCAGATGCGTTGCCGGGGACTAAGGGGTGCTAGCAACCATCCAGCGCCTGTAGGTGCAGTTGGAGGAGAGCAACCGCCTGTATGAGGCGGCGTGCCGACCATGCATGCCACCCAGGCCAACACCGCATGAGTGGTGTCAGTGGTGGAGGCCTTGGGATTGAAGGTATCGGCCATGGGTCAAGATGTCCAAGGCCTGAGACACCCTGTGCAGGCGGTAGCCAATGCACAGGACAAGGCAGCCATGTCACATGTGGCCATGTTCCAGGGCCACATGGACATTGCAGTGCCACTCCAGAGGTTTTCCCAGTCACAATGGCCCATGGCTGCGAGCGGCAAGGGCATTGACCTGGCATTGCCCGGCCTGAGCTGGTCCCTGAGTGATGTGGCAGAGCCCCGGAGGGATGTGACACAGTTGCAGAGGGACGTGGTGCAATCCTTGTGCTCTATGGCAGCGAGCATCGAAACCTCGGTGAAGCCAACAGCGGACCTCCAGGACTTGCAGGGCAGGTGGTGGGGAAGCCCTGGAACTCGTTCCGGCAACCCCCTGTCCTGAGGAATAGCTCGGGGGCCATCGGGTATCCTAAGGGAGGAGGAGGTGGTGGGGCCTATGCCGGTGAAGTCCGCAGGTGCTGGAACACCTCAGCGCCTCTGAATCACCCCCCACCTGTCCTTGCTGCATCCAATGGGCAGCAGACAGAACATGGTGGCACCTGTTCTGGAAGATTGCTGGGCCCAGTCACTACAGATGATGGCCGCCAAAGGAGATTGTTATATTACCTTACGTAATACATATTTTACTCTTCTGAACCAGCCGAGTTGTTGAAATCAGCAGTTGTCTTCTTGTAAACGTAAACTAATTTATTGAGTAATATAAATAAATATTGAGAGTTTTTTTTACTTAATACTAAACGAGTAAAACAAAGAAACAATTGTAGAGATAACTAATTAAATTGTACAATACAATGCCTTGATAACAAATAACTTCTCTCTTTAGCTTTACTGTGTCTGTTCTTTCTTCACTCCTGGTTTAGCTCAGTGGGCTGGACAGCTAGTTTGTGATGCAGAACAAGGCCGTGGGTTCAATTCCCTTATCAACTGAGAATTCTGAATTCTCCCTCTCAATACCCGAACAGGCGCCGGAGTCTGCACGTTCTCCCTGTGTCTGCTTGGGTTTCTTCCGGGTGCTCCAGGTTCCTCCCACAAGTCCCGAAAGATGGACTGTTCAGTAATTTGGACATTCTGAATTCTCCCTCCCAGGCACCAGAATGTGGCGACTAGGGGTTTTTCACAGTAACTTCATTGCAGTGTTAATGTAAGCCTACTTGTGACAATAAAGATTATTTTATTTATTTTATCCTGATACACACTCTCATCAGAAGGAGCGGGAAAACCATTAATATAGGTTCTGATAGTGAGACCTCTAGGGCGGAATTCTCCGCTCCCGGGAAAAATCGGGAGGGCCGTCGTGAACTCGGCCGAGTTTCACGACGGCCTCGGAGTCCGCTCCTCGCCCCCTATTCTCCCCTCCCGGCGGGGCTAGGAGCGGCACTGTGTAAATCTCGGCCGCGGGGGCGTCGTGCCGAGAATGACGGGGCCGGCGCGACTAATGACGTCGGCCGCACGTGCGCAGGTTGGCCGGCTCCAACCCGCGCATGCACGGCTGACGTCATAACGCTGACGGCATGAATCCGCGCATGCGCGGTGGCCGTCTTTCCCCTCAGCCGCCCCGCAAGACGTGGCGGCTTGATCTCGCGGGGCGGCGGAGGGTAAATAGTGCGTCCGATTTGGACGCCGGCCCGACGATCGGTGGGCACCGATCGCGGGCCTGTCCCCTCCCGAGCACAGTCGTGGTGCTCTTTCCTTTCTAGGCCACCTACAAGCCCCAAATGGGCTTTTCACTCCCGTTTCACGACGGCAGCGACCAGGTGTGTTTGCCGCCATCGTGAAACGTCCGCGAACAGCAGGCCGCTCGGTCGGAGGATCGCCGGTCGCCGTGAAAAACGGCGAGTGGCGATTCTTCCGAGCGGGAGGTTGGGGGGGGGGGGGCGCATGAATTTTGTTGGGGGGCCCTCCCCGATTCTCCCACGCCACGTGGGGAACGGAGAAGTGTTCCGATCCCTAGTGTTCAATTGCACTACATAGATTGATCCATGTAAATTGACATAAGTGAGATAAGCAGCAGGCCGATATGTGCGCACACCATGTGGTAGGGCCTACCCATTCACTTCTTCCTCAGGCACGTCACTCCTCTATTGTGGAGGACGCCATGTTGTGGTGGGCAAGCCACCATGATACGGGAGACCTTCTCAGGGTTGTATTAGAGGGCCCCGCCAAAACAGATGAGGCACCTGAACTGCATCTTTAGGATGCTGATGTACCGCTCGATGATGCGCCTGGTTGCTGCATGGGCATCATTAGAGCTGGTGATCACACACTAACTGCACATTGAGTGAGTGGACTCCCTATCCGGTTTGCGGCAGGGCCCTGAGGGGGACATGTGCCCCGTCGATCATCCCGGGACCTGGGGCATCCCGCTGCCCAGGCAATCTGGCGGGCTTGGTCCATATTCACGTTGATCTATTGTGCCAATTAGGTATATAGGGTCCGTTATGGCACAGATGCACCAGATTCCAGACAGGTCCCCACTTGGCACCTGGAAGGATACCATGGCATAGTTCAGGGCGACCGTCACCGTGACAGTCACCGGGAGCACGTCCTCCCCCATATCCCCTTTGTTCCAGATGCGGAATAATCCAGCAGATATGTTGTACGGTATCCCTGGTTAGTTGGAGCCTTTGGCAACATATTTAGTCCAGCAGGTCTTCGAATGACAGGAGCTGCCGGTGTATACAAGCCCTGACACGACACCTCCTTCCCACCTCCTCCTTGGCCTGTTTTGGCCGGCTCTCCAACCTCAATGGCTGGCCTCTGCTCCTCTGGGGCAGGCTACAGTTCTGCTGGGCCCTCCCCGAGCAGCTCCTGCTCGTGCAGCCACAGTGTGTCCGCAAGGGCCACCACAGACAGGCAGATACCAATCACTCCTTTTTTAAAATAAATTTAGAGTACCCAATTCATTTTTACAATTATGGGGCAATTTAGCGTGGCCAATTCACCTACCCTGCACATCTGTGGGTTGTGGGGGTGAATCTGGGAGATTGTGCAAACTCCACAAGGACAGTGACCCAGAGCTGGGATCGAACCTGGAACCTTGGTGCCATGAGGCAGCAATACTAACTATTGCGCCCCTGTGCTGCCTCGAGATGCCAATCACTCCTGGTTGGATACCAAACTCTATTACCTGCAGGGCGTGAAGGGCACACATGTTAGCATGGTGAGTACTCCCGTGCCCAACCAGGTCCAGGGTTGCATGGAGACCCTGTCCAACACTGAAGCCCCTGCCTCCGCATGTCCCCCCTACCTCCCACTCCCACCCGTTCCCCCTGACACTTTGCCCTTCACACCGCACTCCTGGCCCTGTACTGGAAGGCCTTAATCCTGCCATACATTTCTACCAGCAGGGTTACTGGTGGCTGATACTACCAATGCAAGCAGTAAGCACTGCTGCCCCTATCCTGCACCCTCCTGAGGGATCTACTGTGGGAATCCTCCTTGGGTGGGCTGTGTGATACCCCGCCAGCCGGGTATCACACGGTGCTATGCTAGGTGGTATGCTTGCAGGCAGGGCCCAGGGATGGTGTTCGGTGAGGGTGGGGTGGACACCTGCTGGGACCATAACTGTGATGTGCTGTGGGTCCTTTGTGTAGTGCACTGGTTGAGCCGACTTCTCCGGGGGCAGGATGGATGAGGGCAAGGGCACAGTAGGCAGACAGGGCTTGGTGACAGCTGGTGGTCCTGTCGGATGGGTGAGCTGATGGTGTCACTGGTGGGACGACTACCCTGCGAGGGCCAGTCTGCCAGCTTGGGTGACGATGGCCACGGTGCGTGTGCCTGCAGTCAAGGCATGGTCCGCAGCTCCCTTGCTGCCTCTGCAGTGGGACAACGCCTCCGATGGGTGCACGGGGGTATGCCAACACCTGGTGGGCCACAGATTGCGATGGACCACGCACATCCCGTGAATGAGTCGGCTGGGGTCTGTGGGCCCCTGGCGGGGGGGGGGCAGCCATACAGCTGGTGATGCTCTGCGAATCTACGGGCCACAGTGGGCAATCAGCGGAGTGCACAGCCAGATGGCTACCTTGCAGGCCGTGGCACTGGTCCCAGGGGGAACACCCTGACCCCACGGCCCATCTCCTGGAAGCCCCCTGCTACTCCCCCAGGCCCTGGCAGATGTCTCTCAGCCAGCGGCACAACTGTCAGACCACCCTTCTGCTTTTGGGGTCATGACCTACCTCCTCTCTCTCCATCAGCAGCCACGGCTCTTCTTTCCTGATTTTAAACACCACAAGTGAACCTCGCCGTCATCACTTCCGCCTGGCAGGGGTGGAGCATCGCGGGAGGCCAGTGACTACCACTAATGAAATGTTAATTCATGCTACCGTACATTTTGCATGCCCACGCCAGTGCCGCATGGACCGCATTTATGCTGCTATCGAAGTGCTGAAGCGTTCCGCTGGGCGCCTGATGCCGACCTCGCTTTTCAGCTGACACCGTATTGTCCACCCAATAGTAATTTGCGATTCCAGCATCAGCCAACGGAGAATCCCACCCACAGACACAAGCCAACGTCTAATAAGGCTGAAGTGTAACACACTTAAAAACCCACAATAAACACCTGAAACTGTCCACAAATTGACCTTAAAACCTTGCATGTGCATTCATTTCCCAAGCACAATTCTCTTCCTGACTTGAATATTTAAATAAGTGCATCCTCCAGCTTTCCCTACCCACCCACTGATCCTAGGCCACTGCAGCTTCCAGGAGCCACTGACTAATAGCACTGAACACCTCCGCCTTTTCTTTCATATTGTAATGAACTTGTTTTTCTCTCAACATCCCTTTGATTGTTGATTAGGCTCCTCTGCAAAAAGAAGTTAATTGATCTTTTTAGCCTAGATAAGATACTTAGATCATAAAACACAGGAGCAGGAATAGGCCATTTGGCCCATCGAGCCCAATCTGCCATTCAATTAGGTCATGGTTGAATTGATTGTGGCCTGCGCTCCCCTTTCCTTTTTAAAAATAAATTTAAGAGTACCCAATTAATTTTTTCCAATTAAGGGACAATTTACCGTAGCCCATCCACCTACTCTGTACATCGTTTGGGCTGTGGGGGCGAAACCCACGTAAACACAGGAAGAACGTGCAAACTCCACACGGACAGTGACCCAGAGCTGGGATTGAACCTGGGACCTCGGCGCCGTGAGACAGCAGTTAACCACTGCACCACCTTGCTGCCCTTTCACTCCCCCAACCATCAACTCCCTTGCTATCAAAAGCTGTCTAACTCAGCAGTGAATATATTCAATGATTCAGTTCATTGCTCTGTGGAGAAGAGGATTCCAAAGACTAATGACCCCCTGAGAGAATAAATTCCTCACCTTTGTTTTAAGTGTAAGACCTCTTATTTTTAAACCATGTCCCCTAGTTCTAGCTTCCTCCATGAGTGGAAACATCCTCTCAGCAGCCAACCTGTCAAGCCCCCTCAGAATCTTCTATGTTTCAATTAGATTACATCTCATTCTTTTAAATGCCAATGAGCAAACGTCAAACTCACTCAACCTTTCCTCATAAAATAACCCCTTCATTCCAGCAATTAGCCTAATAAACCTTCCAATTCAAGAATATTCCTGCTCAAGTACAAAGATCAGAACATGAATTATTGAGTTTCACCCTTAAGGAACTCATGCTTACTTTAGCTACTCTTTTCCATTGTAGCAAAAGCTATTACTACGTGTTTATATGTTTCTTGAGAGCTCTTTCTCACACTCCAATTTCTCCCTTTTTATTTTTTTTGTTATCCTTTGCTGGTTTCTGAAATGTTCACAATCTCTGGCCTACAACTAAACTTTGGAGCATTGTCTGTCATAAACCAGGGCTAGTTTAGCACAGTGGGCTAAACAGCTGGCTTGTAATGCAAAACGAGGTCATCAGTGCGGGTTCAATTCCCATACCGGCCTCTCCGAACAGGCACTGGAATGTGGCTTTCCACAGTAACTTCATTGAAGCCTACTTGTGACAATAAGCAATTATTATTATTATTATTTTTATCTAGGTCCATTCTGAACTTCCTTAGTTATCAATGGACATTTTTCCCACCGGAGTTTTTCATTTTCAATGGAAATTATCTTTCTTGAGGGTCATGAAACTTCTTCGTCAATGGCCTGCCGATGCTGCTCCAGCCTTTTACTTTTAATTTGTTAAAACTTGTTTAACCCATTCCATTGTCTTCATTTAAGTTCAAGACACTAGCTTCAGACCCACATTTCTCACCCTCACGCTGAATGTTGTTGCAAATCGGTTAGGGATCAGTAACTTTTTATTTGAACAAAGTGTGAATCCCAGTTACCCTATAGGAGAACTAAAGCTAGAAGATTCCAAGATTTTATAAACAAGAAAATAAATGTTACTGTACAATGTCAGAAAAGTTAAATAATCTATAATATCTATCTTAGACTCTTAAAATTCAGGATTGATATGAGGTAAATATTAATTAATTGTGGTCAAACACACCACACTGCACATTAAATGGCAAATGTGACCAGAACAGATCCCAGGGATTTCTCAGCAACTCACCCAAAGTTATACAACCTCATTAAAATTCTGTCCCGGGATTCTCCGACCCAACACCGGGTCAGAGAATCCCAGCCGTGATGTCTACATTGCTCGCAAAGAAGTGCAGTGCAGAGAGATGCATTGTCTTGGGAGGTAGAGCTATATTAGTCCAAAAGGATTCAGTACATCCTGAAAGACTACATTGTCATGGAGATGCTTAGAGCATAAGAAGGTTCTCTGGTTTCAATTTATCTTTGTGTTTGCTGAGAGAGAGCGATGGTTGAAGTTTAGCCCTTGTGTGATTTGCAGCACACAGAAAATCCAGGCATTGGTTAACAAGTGCCAGGTAGTTAAGGCTCACAGGAGTCCTGGGGAGAGTTGGAAGGTCACTGGTTCCAAGCTGGAGAGGATTAGGGCTCAGAAGAAGTCCTGGGTGCTATTTATAGCTCAGTGTAGCTGGCAAACTGAAATTCAGATAAACCTAGAGGCAGTTCTTGCTTAGCGAAACTAGCAGTCTGTAAAAGAGTTGGAAGTGTGGCAGTAATTAAAGGCAGGAGTGCAACTTTGTGAATCCAATGGAACAAAATCTCAGGACAACAGATTGAACCATCAGGGGGTGAAAAGTCATTGAGGTAGTCCGATTCCGAGCCTTTGGAGTTTTAAAAATCTCCAAAGCCCAGCATTTTCGTTACTATGCCTTCATAAGAATCTTCCCAGAACTGAACATTAATGCTAAAACATTAACATTAGCCATGAAATAGATATTCACATTGTGAAATTCTATCCATGTTACCTATCCCCTTACCTAGGTGAAGGTATTAATTATACACTATAGGCCCAAATAGTTTGTGGGGCGGCACAGTAGCACAATGGTTGGCACTGTTGCTTCACAGCGCCAGGGTCCCAGGTCCGATTCCCGGCTTGGCTCATGGTCTGTGCAGAGTCTGCACATTTTCCCCGTGTCTGTGTGGGTTTCCTCCAGGTGCTCCAGTTTCCTCCCACAAATCCTGAAAGACGTGCTTGTCAGGTAAATTGGACATTCTAAATTCTCCCTCTGTGCACCTGAGCAGGCACCGGAGTGTGGCGACTAGGGGCTTTTCACAGTAACTTCATTGCAATGTTAATATAAGCCTACTTGTGACAAAAATAAAGATTATTATTATAATGATTATTCTCTGGTAGGCTCCAGAATGTGTTACTCAAAAAAACTGTCTTGAATATACTCTTATGAACATATCCTCCAGGCTGCCTTTGCCAACTTGATCTGTCCAATCTAAATGCAGATTAAAATCTCCCACAATTTCTGCAGTACCTGTCATTCAAATCCCCCTTCCCCATTATTTCTTGATTAATACTCTATCCTATAATGTCAGAAGCCTATAAGTCCTCCCCCGAGTGATTTATTTCCTTTGGTATTCCTTATCTCCATCGAAAATGATACTACATTTGATCTTCTGAATCATGATCATTTCTCACTACTGTATTGACCTCATCTTCTACGAACAGAGCTACCCCACCTACTTTCCTTTCTTCCTTTCCTTTGTATTTCCAAAATGTCTAATACTCATGAACAGTCAGGACCCAACTATGGTCACTTTCCACCCATGTCTCTGTAATGACTATCATATTCTCATTCATTTCCACTTGTGTTAATTCATATGTCATGTAATGAATGCTACACGCATGCAAAAAAAGAGTTTTTAATCCTGCCTTTATGCCATTTTTGCTTAGTTGCTGGTACAATATCTGTATGCTCTCCCACTTTCGTGATATGGAGATGCCGGCATTGGTCTGGGGTGAGCACAGTAAGAAGTCTTACAACACCAGGTTAAAGTCCAACAGGTTTGTTTCAAACACTAGTTTTCGGAGAGCTGCTCCTTCCTCAGGTGCCCCACTTCCTGTCACACTCTGGTTATCAATACCCACATTGCTATCCTGCACTATTGCCCAGTCCTTTCTAAATCTCCCTCATGGGAATCCCCCCACTAATTAGTTAAAGCTCTGTTTCTATCTTCTGGGAAAGAAGGCTAATTGCAAAACTGATTCCAAACTGTATTGTTGGAAGTGAGAAAACACTTCAAGCTTGCATAAGACAATTACTTTCAAATGAAGTGCAGGTTAGGTGGATTGGCCATGATCATTGCGCGGGAGGTATGGAGATAGGGCGGGGGAGTGAGCCTACATAGAGTGCTCTTTCAGAGGCTCGGTACAGACTCAATGGGCTGAATTGCTCTCTTATGCACCGCAGGGATTCTGTAGATTTTCCATTTATCCAGAATAGTTCGATAAAATTATCTCAAATTTTAAATTTTCATTTGGTACAGTGTTCAATGTTTGATAAAAACATGTATGTATAGTCCCTTCAATGTCTCAAAACACTTCACGGAGACATATTGGAAGGGTTGATCAAAAGCTATTTCAAAAGGAATCAGTTTTAAGAAAGGTTTTAAAGAGGAAAGGGAGGTGGAGCGGGACGGCATTCCAAAGCATGGGGATAAGTAGCTAGAGGTGCAGCTTCGAAAAGTGGAGTGAAGAGAAGGTGATATAAGAGAAAAAGACAGGATTGCAGAATCCTGTACCATTTGCAGGGCAGGATAAAGATTGCAGAGATATCATGTGGCTTAACCATGAGAAATTCAAATATGAGGATGCAAATTTTAAATGAGCTGTCAGCAGCCAATCCAATAACCAGTTGGTGTCTTGTTCTGCTGAATAATTAATATATTTACATTCCTTCACATCCAATATTCACAAAAATGACAAGAACCGTGAGGCTCAAACCTCTCCTGATACAAAGCCTGCGCTAAGTATTTACCTCAGCTCACTTTCGAGAAACTGCATGTAGAAAACCTAATATTTGACTTAATTATTAAGTTGTTTTTTCCCTTTTACATTTGACACAAATTATCCCTCATTATTGCCCGAGCAGTCAGGTGGACTGGTTAATTGGTCTCTGTAAATGCAAATGTGAATTCACTGGTGGTTAATGCGAGAGGCAGCCGAGGTCATTTCACCATGAGTGTCAGCTTCACTCCTTAAGGAAAAAGGACTGTGTAATGAACTCCAATTGGCTTTATTGGTTGGCCAATTGGAGTATGAGCGCCCTCAATGATAGCTCATTGAGGGGGCCCATATAATCACCTGTGTAGGCTTTGTGAGCCAGTCTTAAGTTGACTGGACTGATAGCAGCACTGTTTATAGCTGCTCCTGTAATATCGTTATTGTAAATAAATATTGGTGTGGTGACGGAACTCCTGCCTCCCGTGGGTTACTACAGACTGAATCAATTGTCTGATCAAGAAATCCCAACCCTTTGGGAAAGCAGACATCCTAATGTGCATTGTATTGATTTCCCAAACTACATCACCAAGCAGCTGTAATTAATGTACTCGTCGGTTACCTTGTTAAAAAGGAACTGCACTCAGAGTTTAGAGGATAAGTGAATTACCTGGACTAGTACTATGCAGTACAGAACAGGAAAATCATCCTTCAATCCCTTGTCTTCGTGATATAATCCAACTTTTCCAGGATTAATAACAGTATGCATTCATAATTCTTTATACGACTATTGTGTCAACTTTGCTTAAATTTTGATAAATTAATGCATTCTCATTGGCATGATCAGGGCAGAACTTTTGCATATATTCTTCAAGTTGTTTCATACATTTCTTGGTGTTTACATTTATAATAACCGACTGTATATTAAGCTTTACTTTTTAAGGTGCAAAACCAGTATCCATGGGCGCAATTCTTCCCCCCCGCCCCCAACGGCGAGTGGGAGAATCACCGGGGTGCCGCGTGAGTCCCGCCACGCCGCCCTGGCACCCGCACGCGATTCTCCCACCACCCCCCCCCAAAGCCGGCGCGGCTGTCCACACCTGGTCGCTGCCGGCGGGAACGCTGGGGGGGGGGGGGGGGGTGGGGGGGGGGGCAGTGGGGGGGGGGGAGAGATCCAGCACCAGGGGGGGCCTCAAAAAGGGTCTGGCCCACGATCGGTGCCCACCGATCGGCGGGCCGGCCTCTCTAAAGGAGGACCTTCTTTCCTCTGCCGCCCCGCAAGATCAATCCGACATTTCTTTTTTGTAAAATAATTTTTATTAAGATTTTCACAAAATATAAACAACAAAACAATATTAACAAAACAACCATGGTATAAACCCAAGAAAAACACCCACCCAACTACAAAAGCAACGACAAAACCAAACAAAAAAAAAAGAGAAAAATAAAAACGCAAACAACAAAAAGGAAAGAGATAACACCCGCCACATCCAAACCCATGTACGCAATTCTCCCTCCCCCCAAACCAAACCAAACCCCCCCCGCTCCCCACTCCCCCGGGTTGCTGCTGCTGTCGGCCTTATTCCCTACCGTTCCGCCAGGAAGTCCAGGAAAGGCTGCCACCGCCTAAAGAACCCCTGCGCTGATCTCCTCAGGGCAAATTTCACCTTCTCCAATTTGATGAACCCCGCCATATCATTGATCCAGGCCTCCACGCTTGGGGGCCTCGCATCCTTCCACTGAAGAAGAATCCTCCGCCGGGCTACTAGGGATGCAAAGGCCAGGACACCGGCCTCTTTCGCCTCCTGCACTCCCGGCTCCACTGCAACCCCAAAAATTGCAAGTCCCCAGCCTGGCTTGACCCTGGATCCCACCACCCTTGACACCGTCCTTGCTACCCCCTTCCAAAATTCCCCCAGCGCTGGGCACGCCCAAAACATATGGGCGTGGTTTGCTGGGCTCCCCGAGCACCTAGCACACCTGTCTTCGCCCCCGAAAAACCTACTCATCCTCGTCCCAGTCATGTGGGCCCTGTGCATCACCTCGAACTGTATGAGGCTAAGCCTCGCACAGGAAGAGGAGGAATTCACTCTCTCCAGGGCATCCGCCCACGTCCCCTCCTCAATCTCCTCACCCAGCTCCTCTTCCCATTTACCCTTCACTTCCTCCACCGAGGCCTCGTCTACCTCCTGCATTACCCGGTATATGTCCGAAATCCTCCCTCCTCCAACCCACACCCCCGAGAGCACCCTGTCCCGTACCCCACGTGGGGGCAACAAGGGGAACCCCTCCACCTGCCGTCTGGCAAACGCCCTAACCTGCATGTACCGAAACATGTTCCCCGGGGGGGAGCCCAAACTTCCCCTCTAACTCCCCCAAGCTCGCGAACCTCCCCTCCACAACAATCCGACATTTCTTGCGGGGCGCCCGGCAATTGCGCATGCGCGGGTTGGTGCTGGCCAATCTGCGCATGTGCGGGTGATGTCATTTATGTGGCATCACTCCTAGCCCCCGGTGGTGGGTGAATAGGGGGCAAGGAGCGGCCTCCGACGGCGGAGTGAAACACTCCGGTTTTCACTCCGGCGTCGCGACTTAGTCTCCCGATGGGAGAATTTCGCCCCATAGCTTTGGGGTTTTGAGGTATGAGTTTGATTAAGCCTAAGGGCACGATTTAATGCAAAGAAGAGAGTTCCGTTGTGGGCGGGATTAGCGGGGTGTTTCCTGAAGCTTGTAGCACTGAGAAAGACCCCGCTATTGAACGGGACTCTGGGTTTTTTTTGGGCACTACCGAGGCCGCACATGCCTTACTTTCCTGCACTGAGGAGCTCTGCTCGTCAGTGCAGGAAGAGAGTAGGGTGCCATTTTTAAATGGCTCCCCGATCTCTCGATCCTCCAATGTGAACCCCAGACCCCCCCCCCCCCCCAAACTTACCTGTTGGGAGGTTTCGAGTCCCACCTCATAAGGGTATGGCTACCCTCGGCCAGATCCCCAGCATGAGCAAATTGCCACCTTGGCAATGTGACACTTCCAGTCTGGCAGTGCCATCTGGGCACCTTGTCAGTGCCAGGCTGACACTAGGTGGCACTGTCAAGATGTCAGCCTGGTACTACCAGGGTGCCTGGGTGGCATCAGCAGTGCCAGAGTGCTGCCGAAAGACCGGCCTGGGAGCCTCCGATCGCCTTGAACACCCTCCTAAGTGCCGTTCCACCTGATCCCCGTTTTCAGAGACCAGTGCTAAATTGCACCCAGCTAGCGTCTCCTCAGTGAGGGGATTCAATTCCAGGTGCTGGTTAGACCAGGGGAGTGCATATTCAAATGTACCTAACTGCACACTTAAATATGTAAATTTAGGTACCACCCATTGTGGGTTTCAGATCGTGAAGTCTCGGCAGATCCTGTTAGATCTCGGGAAGCGTGGCAAGCCAGGTAAATTTTGTGAGTGGCCTCTCGCGAGAGTTAAGGGCCTCATTGCATCCCGAGTAAATTATTATCTTTAACAGAGGTATCCAAATGTAATCTTCTGTTGTAAAATTTCAGACTTAATAATAAAAATATAATAATATTGCATTACAATAGAGCTTGACTCTGTACTCATAGTTATTCTTAATGCATTAGAAGTATCATTTTTGTTGCGTTCACAGCACTACGTTCAATGACAGAAATAGAGTTTAGTCAGGGAGCAGATGATACTAAAAGTTTGGCTATTACGCCTACTACTGTTTTCTCAATCACAAGCATCATCACTATGGGGCAGTTCTGTAAAGTGCAGAGCTCAAGAAAAAAAGTGTAAAATCACATCAAATAACCAAGCGTAACATTTTTAAAAGTCCAGAGATTCAAGAAGATGCTTGGCATGGGTCAACCATATGCCAAGCCAACTACTGGAGAGAAGCTTCGTGCTTTTCTGCACAACAGGATGTGTGATGAAAGTTGGAAATTTTTATATAGTTTGTATTATATAATCTGTTGCAGTAATGTGACTTTAAAAAAACCTGGGTTAAGGTACATATATATACCGTATATACTCGCGTATCCTTCGATCTCGCGTATCATGCGACCCCTAAATTTTCATCCCCAAAACATGATTTTATGGTATACCTCATGTATGCGAGTCACTTCTTTGGAAATCTGAAGAGTAGTATTCTGATGGGAAGATGGGAAGAGTGGGTTCTGCTGTGAAAGCTGTTCGCGATTCGAACAGCTTTCCAGCTGGCTTTATTAGCGTCGTTCAGCCACTTGCCGTTTCCATTCATAAAAACATGAATGGAAACGTCAAGTGGCTGAACATCTTCCCATCATTTCACACCCGCGATTTTTGTACCTCGCGTATCATGCGACCCCTGAAATTTAGGCTTCAAATTAGGTGCTCAAAAGTCGCATGTTACGCGAGTATATATGGTATATCTGGTGCAGTTTTTTTTTCAAAATCCTGGTTTGACTTACAGACTTTGTGCCTGCAGAATGTGCAATTAACATGTTGTAAAAGTGAAATCATTCTTCATTCCAACCATGTATATTGTTCACTTACATTGGACTAATGTAATTTTGTTATTGAAAGATAGTTTCCTGGTGTTTAGATAATCGAGGGGTTATGGTTAGCTTTAGTAAGGTAGTCATAATCCAGTTAGTAGGATAGAGATGATATAATTAATGGGAGAGTCAGCTCCGTAACAGTCAGTTTAGCTTTCAGTTTTTGCCAGGAGCTGGAAGCTGAGCAGACGTTTTTGCCAAAGGCTGTCAGGTTAAGCAGTAGTCTCCAAAAGGAAGCAAGATTTTCAGATGGTGTCTGCAAGGGTTTCTCGCTCTCTTGAAGCAGACTTTCCAAGAAATCTGTACCAAGAATTTCTCAAGTATCCCTGTGTTTGCAAACTTCATTTATTTTTTGCGGAAAGCACACAAATAAGTCGCAATGAGGAAATAAGAACCATACAGATGGATATAGATAGGTTAGGAGAGTGGATGTTTAATATGGATGAGTGTGAGGTCATGCATTTTGGTCAGAAAAATGGGAAGGCAACTTATTATCAAAATGGGGAAAGACTTCGGGGTGCTCCGATGCAGAGGGATCTAGAGTTCCTTGTTCATGAGTCACAGAAAACTAGCTTGCAGATACAGCAGATAATAAAGAATTCAAATGGAATGTTGGCATTTGTAACTAAAGGAACAGAGTATAAATGTAAGGAAGTGTTGTTGTAACTGTACTGCACATGGAATATTGCACCCAGTTTTGGACCCCTTATTTGAGGAAAGATGTAATGGCATTGGAGGAAGTTCAGAGGAGGTTCACTCGGTTAATTCCAGAGCTCGAGCTGGATTCTCTGACCACCCGCCGAGTTGGAGAATCGCCGGGGAGGCGGCGTGAATCCTGCCCCTGCCGGCTGCCAAATTCTCCGGCGCCGGGGATTTGGCGGGGGCAGGAATCGTGCCGCCCCAGTTGGTGACCGCTGGCAGCGGTCCCCCCCGGCGATTCTCCGGTCCGCAATGGGCCGAGTGGCCGCCCGTTTTCGGCCAGCCCCGCCGGTGTATGTTACACCAGGTATTTGCCGGTGGGACCTGGCTACGCAGGTGGCCTCCGGGGTCCTCGGGGGGAGGGGCGGGGGGATCTGGCCCTGGGAAGTGCCCCCACAGTGGCCTGGCCCGCGATCGAGGCCCACCAATCCGCAGTGGGCCTGTGCCATGGGGGCACTCTATTCTTCCGCACTGGCGGCTGCACCGGTCTGCCATTGCCGGTGCGGAGACGAACCCCTCTGCGCATGCGCTGGGATGGTTGGCGTGGCGCCAAGCCCTTCCCCGCTGACCAGCGCGGTGCAAACCACTCCGGGGTTGGCCAAGCCCCTGAAGGTGCAGAGGATTCTGCATCTTTGGGGCGGCCCTACGCCAGAGTGGTTCACGCCACTCCTCGGCATCGGGAACCCCCTGTCCCGCTGGGTAGGGGAGAATCCCGCCCGAGGGGTTTTTCGTATGATGAGGGATTGAACAGTTTAGGCTGATACTCTCTTAAGTTTAGAAGAATGAGGGGAGATCAAATTGAGGTACATACAAGATGATAAAAGGTATGGATGAAGTAGACGTGGAGCAGATACTTCCTCTTGTGGGGCATTTGAGAATGAGTGGTCATAGTCTTCGGATAAGAGGTTGCAAATTTAAAACAGAGTTGAAGAGAAACTACTTCTCCCAAAGGGATGCAGGGACAGGGAATAAATTTAAGAAAGAGTTAGACAGATTTTTAATAGGTAATGGGTTGAAGGGTTATGAAGAATGTACAGGTAGGACGGTGGAATTAAGGCCAGGTTGAGATCAGCCATGATCGAATGGCTGAGCAGGCCCGATGGGTCAAATGGCCTAATTCTGCTCCAATATCTTATGAACTTATAAGTGGCTTTTGACCTGTGATGGACTTTGCTTAATTGGAGATGGAGAAGTTATCATTTTGAAGTTCAAGTGTTTCCTTTTATCGTTAAGAATTGTTTGACTGTTAAATGTAAGCTATTGTCTGTGATGTTAATGTAGTTTGAGTGTTGGGGCGGCACGTAGCACAGTGGTTCGCACTGGGACTGCACGCTGAGGACCCAGGTTCGAATCCCGGCCCAGGGTCACTGTCCATGTGGAGTTTGCACATTCTCCCCCTGTCTGCGTGGGTTTTCGCCCCACAACCCAAAGATGAAATTAAATGAAAATCGCTTATTGTCACAAGTAGGCTTCATGTGAAGTTACTGTGAAAAGCCTCTATTCGCCACATCCCGGTGCCTGTTCGGGGAGGCTCGTTAGATTAGATGGATTGGCCACGCTAAATTGCCCCTTGATTGGAAAAAAATAATTGGGTACTCTAAATTTATATTAAAAAAGTAATCATAAAGTTTGCTTTAATATAACATATCCCTATTTGTCAGTGGAATCACTCCTGGAGGAAGTATCCTTTCCTCATTCTTGTTCAAATAAAAAAAAAGTGTTTGGGGTTCTTGTCAGTTATCCTAACAAATGCTGGGGTCTGGCCCCGGATCTTAACAGGTGCCATTTGTGCAAGCCTCCGAGCAGCTATACAGAATGATGCCGGCAGAAATCAAGCACTAGGTCGCATAATTCCCATTTTATTAAGGAATGAATGAGACAAAAGATGATTGCGGACAGTGACTGTATGCTGCATGAATAGCTGCTGTTGTCCTTTTTTGGGAACTTTTACATGCTTGTAGTTTCAACCTTGCTTCCAAAATTCCTGTTCAGGCTTTCCAATATCTTGTACAATGGCTTGTGCAAATAAAGCAATTTTCCCCTCTTGGCCAGGCCACTGAAGTCTTCACTTCTGTCTGGGGATCTTTAAACATGTGAAGACCCCTCTAACTCACTGTCTAACCGGGTCTTGTGGGAGGAAACCGGAGCGCCTTGAGGAAACCCATGCAATCATGGAGAGAACGTGGAGACTGTGTGGAGTCTGCATGTTCTCCCTGTGTCTGCGTGGGTTTCCTTTGGGCACTCCGCTTTCCTCCCACAGGTCCCAAAAGACGTGCTCTTAGGTGAATTGGACATTCTGAATTCTCCCTCTATGTACCTGAACAGGCGCTGGAATGTGGTGATTAGGGGCTTTTCACAGTAACTTAATTGCAGTGTAAATATAAGCCTACTTGTGACAATAAAGATTATATTTAAAAAACTTTAACCCAGTCAGCAATGTTAATCTCTGTGCTGGTGCTTAGGAATCTTCCTCAGAAAGACTCTCCTTCTCTGAGAGTTATTCTGCCACAGCATACCTGCTGAGGAAGCCAAGATAAAAGGGAAAGGGGAGGAGTTGGCCAGTAGTGGGTGGTAGTCGCCACATCACTGCTTGACGAAACTAAATGGCCTGATTAAATGATTTCTCTGAGGTTGATGAGGGGTGCAAGAAAATATGCAGACGCCCTGGTCAGATAATTCCCTGGCCTCAAAATCTCCTCTTCTCAGGTCAAAGGAATGCATGATGATAGCTGGTCCTCTCAGTCTTACTCTTCTCATATATATTCCGTCCTGCCGAACAGGAGGGCAATAGTTAGTGACTATCTTCTGCAGAGGAGAGTGAATGTGTTGGGGTTTCTGATTGCTCTGCATATGCTGAGAGACAGAAACAGCAGAACGCAAACAGAGTGGGGAGGTGTTGAGCAGAAGGCATGATTCCAGAATCTCAAGGGAGGATTGAACCATGACAGAGGACAGTGTTTCTTCAATGATTACCAATTCAGAAGAGAATGCTTTTAGTACCACTGTAAATAGAGCAAGGAGGAGGCGAGTGTGTGTCCAGTGAGAATGAGAGGAGATGTGGTGTGCTCTTGCATTGCATGGTGAGGTGCTGAAAGGGAGGAAATTGTTCAAAGTGTTCAGAAAGTAGGGAGGGGGCAGAAAGGACTATGTTATTCAGAAGATAGTGAAATGAGGATTTTTTTAACTCTTGTATTATATTCAGATCTGGGCTGGGCGGGGCAGGGGGAGCTGATGCCCATGCCTATGTGGAAGAGTTAAAGAATCTGCACATCCACTTTCATTGGTTTCTTCCTCCACTGCTTTAGCTCGGGGTGTGCAGCCCTCCAGAAATTGTACATAGATAGTGGGTAAGCTTCCCACTGTGTCAATGAACCATCAGTCAAATTAAAATGAGGCCCCAGGACCAATATTACTGGAGTCTCAAATTTTCTGCAGAAGATGGGTTTTGCACTCATATTACATTTCCACTTCTGACCTTATGATGGAAGGAAGATCATTGAGGAAGCAGCTAATGATGGGTGTGCCTAGAACACTACCCTGAGGAACTCCAGCAGTAATTGTATGATATTTGAGGTCAGGACATTAAAAATTGTAAGCTTCAGTGATTATCACAAAACTCTGAATGATCACCTCTTTAACATTCAAATTTCTTAAAGTCCCAACTGTCTTGATATCAAAGGTGCAGACTCTGTATTACAAAGAAAAGCAATAAATCCATTACATACCCTGTGGGCGGGATTCTCCCGCAACTGGCCGGATGGCCCGACGCCAGCACCAAGAGCGGCGTGAACCACTCCGGCGTCGGGCCGACCAGAAGGTGCGAATCCTCCGCACTTCCGGGGGCTAGGCCGGCGCCGTAGGGGTTGGCGGTTCGCCAACCAGTGCCAAAGGGACGGCGCGAGTTGGCGCATGCGCAGACCAGCCAGCGTGTTCCTGCACATGCGCAGGCGGGTTCTTCTCTGCACCGGCCATGGCGGAGCCCTACAGAGGGCGGCGCGGAAGGAAAGAGTGCCCCCACGGCACAGGCCTGCCCGCAGATTGGTGGGTCCTGATTGCAGGCCAGGCCACCGTGGGAGCCTCCCATGGGGCCGGATCTCCCTGTGTCCCCCCCCACCGAGGACTCACCTAGCCGGCCTACAAGCCAGGTCCCGCCGTGATGGACCATGTCCATTTCACGCCGGCGGGACTGGCCAGGAAACGATGGCCGCTCGGCCAACGGCCCCCGACTGGCGCAACGTGATCCCCGTCCCTGCCTGAAAACCGGCGCCGGAGGATTCGGCAGCCGGCATCGGAGCGAGATTCACGCCGCTCCCCGGGGATTCTCCGACCCGGCGGGGGTTTGGAGAATCCCGCCCCGTATGTTGCCTGTAAAGTGTACAAAATGGAGTCAAATTTCCAAAAAAAGGTTCTCCTGATCTCCTGCCTTAACTTTGGTAGAAGATCATTTAGTGGAAACCATGGAGATATGTACAGACAACTAATTATGCTGTTTCTCCAGTTTCTACTGCGGCAGTTCCATGTGTTTCTAATTAACGAATATCTATACTTTATTTTATTGCATCAAATTTACACCTGAAAGGCACAGACAGTAAAAACAAAAGTTCCAAAGCAATACTGGCTGAAAGACTGATTCCTGGGCCGGAATTATCCGGCTATTGGGATTCACGATTCCTGCTGGCAGTGCACCCCCGCCCGTGGGTTTCCTGACGGCGTGAGGTGGCTTCAATGGGAAATCCCATTAACAAGTGGCAGGAAAGAGAATGGCCACCGTCAAGAAACAGGCAAGTGGGGGCCCAGAGATTCCAGCACATTCTTTCCCTTCCAAAACTATTCAGCCACACATCCCAACCACCCATTTCTTTGTACCATTTAGCACTTTGGTTTATGTTGTTGAAATGACCTAATGCTTTCACGTTCACAGTTACCAAATTTATTTTTTGTGCACCTTATGGACCATACATTTTGATGAATAATTATTGTTGCACTTCTTTTTGCCTTCTTAAAATGTCATGCATAATGTAATGTCTTCAGTTTTACAGTGAGAAAAATTTCTGAGTTCAGTCATCGAGAACTACTTCAAAGTAAATGCCATGTTGATCTGGAAAACAAGCAAAGATGAATGAGTTGGCCCCAAGCCAGTCAAGGGATTTTTGGAATGCATCATCCTCCAAATCTTGGACTTCGAGATTCTATATACCTCAACAATTTCTGATCAAGACATCAATCAAATTCATGGCTCCAATCTGTTGGGTTTACAAGAGTTATTTTGGCCAAAAGGTGAAAACAAGTGATAAGTAGGTGCTGTACTAATAAAACACATCTGTTTGAAAGTCTGGATTTAGCATACAAATTGCTGATTACCATAATTTGAATTTGCCTGGAAGTGCTAACCAGGCAGCTGCAGATTTAACAACCAACCGCTGATTAGACACCATTTTTGTGGAGCATTACACGCATCCACTTGCACTGAAGTGTGGGCTGGGAATTTAAAATGGCAAGGTGGGTGCAAGCTCCCGCAAGAGTCAAAGAACGAGAATCTCACAGACACAATCGCCCCTGCACAGCCCCCACTTCCCCCCCCCCCCATCCATTGACGTGATGAGGTTCCCACCTAGGAAAGTTGGGGACCTCATAAAGATAAATGAACATCTAATTATAGGGCTTCCCCACCATATTATACCCCAATTGGGATCTTCCCCCTCACTGGCGCCACATCAGCGAGGTTTACAACAGGTTTTTAAATTGGGAAACAGGCAAAGGGAACCTGCCAGGGGTGCACAGGTAAGTATAGTCCCTTGGGGGGAGATGGACATGTCTTGACAGTGCTAGGGGTTTATCTATTTTAACTGGAGATTGGGGGACTCTTTGATTCGCTGTAGCCAGTTTTTTACGGTCCCCCTCCGCCAGTGTCATGGTGTGGGCCACGTCTCCAGATTTTCTTCGGAGTGTTTAACAATATGGTGAGAAAAGCCTGAGCCGGCACTTAGAAGAAAAAAGGTAAACTTCCATCTGTGGAGTTTGCAGGCTGACATAGAGGGATATTTCAGGATGGTTCAGAGCCAGGTGACGAGACACAGGACACACTGGTTCTTGGATACAGCACTGGAGGCTCTGGTGCAGGAGGAATGACCTATAGCTGGTGAAGTCTTGATAACGGCGAGTTCAAAAGTCCTCTCCAAACCTCCAGCAGCGAGGTAAAATATGATATATCTTGAAATCCTCTGTTCGCTTCCAAACAGCTGGTTGCCGTTAGGTCAAGCTAATCCTCCAAAATACTGCACAGTCTCCTTAATGAGTACCAGCAGACAATTTAAATGGCAATCATTTCCTTAACCGTCCTCTAGGCAGCAGTTCCTCCTGTTCATCTCAATTCCTTTACCAAGCTGGCATCCTGCACAAAATGTGGACATAGCTAGTGTTTCAGCGTAAGGCCCCATTTTGGCCACCTTCAAGGCTTTTTTCAAAATATCTTCGAAAAATCACGCTCTAAAGTCTTGGCTAACCACAGCAAGGCACTTTGGTGGCAATTGTTGCCTGCATACTTCACTCTTAAAAAAACAAAGTAGGAGGTGGACAATTCTTTAAATAAATCTTATACTCACTGACCTCCTGCTGAAGAACTTCCAACCCAAAATTCGGCCTATTTGAAACCAAATAAATTAATTTCAAAAGTGACTGTGAAAGCCATTCCAAGATTCCTGAAGTACAATTCCAAATACTGATTCCCAACTTAATTTCCAATATTAGCATAGATTTGATATAGCAAGTAAAGTTGACATTAGACATAAATGGGCAGAGTCATGCATCAATCAATGCTTTTGGAACCTTCGGCAATAATGTGCTGTCAGAATAACAGTGAGGCTAATGACACCATTTATTGACGTGGTTAAGTGTTAATTATCGCCAGTCAACCGCTCTAGCACTGAAAAGTAACCATTGCTGGGGTTGTGTCTAACTCCTCAAGTTTCAATTTAAAGATTTAAAAAATGTAACGTTTTGTTTTGCTTTTCCTTTCTGTCTGCATCAACGGGGCCGAGGTGGAGATGGTCGACAGCTTCAAATTCCTAGGTGTGCACATCACCAAAAATCACCTGGTCCACCCACATCGACGCTACGACGAAGAAAGCACAACAACGCCTATACTTCCTCAGGAAACAAAGGAAATTTGGCAAGTCCACATTGACTCTTACCAACTTTTACAGGTGCACTATTGAAAGCATCCTATCTGGCTACATCACAGCCTGGTGTGGCAACTGCTCGGTTAAGACCACAAGAAATTTCAGAGAGTCGTGAACACAGCCCAGTTCATCACACAAACCTGCTTCCCATGACTCTATCTAAACCTCCCGATGCCTTGGGAAAGCAGGCAGCATGATCAAAGACCCCTCCCACCCGGCTCACTCACTCTTGCAACTTCTCCCATCGGGCAGGAGATACAGAAGTCTGAGAATTCACACGAATAGATTCAAAAACAGCTTCTTCCTCGCTGTTACCAGACTCCTAAACAACTCTCTTATGGATGATCTGACTGATACTACACTCCTGTATGCTTTACCTGCTGTCTGTGTCAATGTATTTACACTGTGTACCTTGTATTGCCCTGTTACGTTGTTTTTTTCTCATGTACTAAATGATCTGTTTCAGCTACATGCAGAAAAATACTTTTCACTGCACCTTGGCACATGTGACAAGAAACAAATCCAATCCGGTCAGTATGCGAAATATCTGAGGTCCTTTCTTCAGGTATGTGTAGAGGGGTGTTTAACACTAGGTATGTGATACTGATGGGTGTCATTTCAATGCCACACCTACATGTTGACCCCTTACACCCTTCAATTAGTATTTTGCAGGTGGCATTTAAATACCAGCAGTAACTAAAACGAATGAAGAAAAAGATATCAACAAGGAAAACAAAAATGGAAGAGTACCCAGCAAATGGATGCATTCAACCACAGTAAGAGATAATTATAAATACAAAAATATATATGTATACCTGGAGAAAGTCCTTTAAATGCCCTTAACAATCTTAATTGAGAAAAAAATGTTGTGTCACTCCCCTTCATCTACTTTAATTGGTACTGCCAAACAAACAATAAAATTAACGTAAATTCAATGGGCTGGATTCACTGTTTCTGAAACTAAGTGCGGAGGAACTGTGGCGTTTTACATTTCAAATTCTACCTTAATCCGAGGTGAATGTCCCGATCTTTATTTCACTTTCTGGAAAATGATTAAGAAGTGAATAATAATCTATGCTTTTTAACTTTTGGTTTGCTGTCTGTGAGAGTTCCTCAATCTGTCTGGTTGCTCAGCCTGTTTGATGACTTCACTGTTCCTGGATATCAGAGGTCCCTATTGATGGTGCCAGGATGAGTTTGACACTTCAATGGGGGAAATGAAATCTTCAGGGCTATCTTTGTGGGAAGCTGTCTTTGAGGTCAGCTCAAGTGGTGTCCCTTCATCACTGACTGCAAAATCCAAGTAATCATTTTCTCTGTGGACTTCTTCACCTACATCCAACCAGTATAAGGCCAAGAATGATCACTTATCACCCAATTAAAAGCAATTATGTTTAATTGTTATTATTTTCCAATTATTACCTCAGAAGAAAAGTTTTATAATTTCTTTTAAATGAACACTTTGTTTTGAGATCAATTGAAAACAAATACAACTTCTATTACAGTGCTCACTATGTTTAAGATGGAGATAGATGGGTTCTTGATTAATAAGGGGATCAGGGGTTATGGGGAGAAGGCAGGAGAATGGGGATGAGAAAAATATCAGCCATGATTGAATGGCGGAGCAAACTCGATGGGCCGAGTGGCCTAATTCTGCTCCTATGTCTTATGATCTTATTCAAATACAAGTACATGTGGACTAACTGGGAAAAGAATGCAGGAAATCCGCAAAGAATTTTGCAGAATGGCATGTCCAATGCTTCTAGCTGAGGAAAAGGGAGGAATGGGTATGCAGGCAGCAAAAGGATGAGTAGAAAAATTGAAGTACATATTTATTACTTTCTTAGACTGTAACAGTGGACACCATTGCCTTTGGAGCCAGAAAATGTATTCAAGTACCGCTTGGTCATTGATAAAGTGAATGATGACAGAATGACATCAAAATAACATCCTACTGCCACTGATGTCACAGGCAACAGAATGTACGTGCATAAGAGGGCTTCCATTTTGAATCTCAGTTGACAGGGATTATAAAATATTCATCATGTTATAAAACAAACTGCTGCCCTCAGATTAGAAGAGTGACCCTTAACTGTGCTCTGTTTTCAGGTTCAGTGATTAGAATGGACATTCAGTCACTTCTGCAACACTTGGGTCGATGGATTTTTTGTTATCGCTTTAGCGGTAGTCAATATTTTGGTAATGTATATTAAATTAACTGACTATCTAGAACAAATTCAAAGAAAATTTCTTGGTGCACTGAGGATTATGCGTGATTCGTTATATTTCTTATCTATGAATGCTGTATTGTGTTAAACTTGTTCCAAAACATTGTTGCTTACTATCTCCAGTCTTATTCAACTCCTGACAGGTCTTCAATAAAACAGCCAGGCTTAACTCACCATTTATAATGAAAATGAAGGTATCAATCCTCACATAACATGCCAAAATATCTAATTAACAAACTCAATCACAATCCACCAGCAGGACAGCTAATAACTTGGAAGGAGATCTATAATGGCACAGCAACATAGCAGAAGACGCACCTGAACAACCTAGTGTGCATTAGGAATTGAAGTAGTTATGGGGAAATGATGCAGACTCGCCACAAGAATGGAAACGCACTCATGTGAAACCAATCAGAACCATTTTGCTGTTCACTGTCACATGTTCCAACATAACCAACTCATCATCTATTGTGACGACCTTTGACCCAGAAGCAGTACAATAAAAATGAGAAATTGCATCAGAATATCTATGGAATTTGTAAATGTTTTTGAATGTGGCTTAGTGGTATTGTCACTGGACTAGTTATCCAGAGACCCAGAGTAATGCTTCAAGAGGTTCAAATCCCACCACTGCAGATGGTGAGATTTGAATTCAATAAAAATATGGAATCATCCTGGTGTGGGGTGAGGTCCTTCACAGGGTGAACTCCACGTCCTTGTGCACAAGGCTTGGTTTAATCCAACTTCAGGTAGTTTTTAGGGTGCACCTGACCAAGTTCAGAATGAGTCGTTTCTTTAAAGGAGGACAGGTGCAAGCGCTGTTCAGGAGGTACGGCTAACCACACAAACATGTTCTTTTCTTGTCCCCAGCTTGTGGGTTTCTGGGTCTCCTTCTTTAGCACCATGTCGATGAATCTGAAGGCCGAGCTGGATCCCTGCCATGTAGTGGCCATATTTGAGGTGTCAGACTCCCGAAGCTGGAGATGGGAGCGAGGGCTGATGTCCTGGCCTTCACCTCGCTGCTGGTTTAGCTCACAGGGGCTGGTTTAGCTTACTCGGCTAAATCTCTGGCTTTTAAAGCAGACCAAGCAGGCCAGCAGCACGGTTCGATTCCCGTACCAGCCTCCCCGGACAGGTGCCGGAATGTGGCGACTAGGGGCTTTTCACAGTAACTTAATTGAAGCCTACTCGTGACAATAAGCGATTTTCATTTAATTTTCATTTCATTTCATTTCATGGAGGTGAGTACCGCTGGGATGGAGGTCTCCACCTCCACCCAGTGCCTCAGTATGGCCGAGGATCTGCTGGAGTTCCCATACCTCGAGAAAGTCAAGTACACCGTGAAGGGAGCAATCGAGATGTTCATTCAGAGATGGCAACCTTTTATTGTTTATTTCATGGAATTGGTCAGCGTTAATAGCTACGGAGGGGGGGTTGAGATTTAGGTTCTATTTTTCTGTTTTGTCTGGTTGATCTAAGTAAATGTTTAATTTTTCTATTTTGTATTTTATAGATTGAAAACTGTTAATGAAAATATTTTGTTTTAAAGAGGATTGTGACCCAAGGGAGTGGGGATTCACAGAAGTGTGTCTTGTTGATGATAATCGTACCATTGAAACGGAAAGATGAAAGCTGTTGGACCCCCGACCCACCCTGTGGGAATAAAGAACAGCACATTATAGAACTACCTGGCTACAAAGTGTCAGATTTGTGCGGGGAGTAATGCAAATGCTTGTGGTTGCGTAAGACATATCTTTTATATCGACGATTGAAAGTGAAATTCATATTAAAGTAAAAGGTACAAAAAGTGGAATCTCATTAATAATTTCTTTATTTGGGGGTCATTCAGTAAATTTGGTCATTTTGGTTTACAGTTCCCCCATCGGGGGAACTATGGAATGGCATCTTCTGCTGACCCTGCAGTCTGATGAAACCCAGTTCTACCTCTTCACCAGCACCCTCCACTCCACAATAACTTCCATTTTATTCAGATCTCAAGTTACAGATAAGAGCAAAGCCACTTTTTGTTCCACAAAATCTTTCACGGCTCTCGTCTCAACGACATTCCTCTCACCAGCTGTTCGTTCAGGTTAACCAGGTGGTGAGCAATTTCTGTGTCTTGATTGCCTTGAGCTGAACTTCAAACCCAAGGGGGTGGAATGTCATCATTTTCTAATCATGCCGACGCAGTTGGGAAAAGCAGTGTGCTGCCCGCCGACTCCACTGCCGCCTTTTCCACTGTAGTTTTGGACATTTAGTTTAAAAATTCTCAGGAGGCGGCTCCCACGAGGTCACACTATGAGCCCGCCCTGCCAGCAACCCCGGCCTTTAAAAAAGTATTTTATAAAGGATCCTCCCCGTGGACATGGAGACTATAACCATCCCTCCCTCCAACCATCGGACAGGGAAATCTGTCCAGTCACCCCCCAGGCACATTGTCTGGGTACTGTGCGGCCATGACCCTCTTTCCCATGGGGGCTATACTTACCTGTGTGCTCTCGGCAGGTTCTCTTCGCCAGGTTCCTGTTTGTCAGGGCCTATTGCAAAACCACCCCTCCACCCCCGTCCGCCCGAAGTGGGGATTAGCTAATGTGAGCGGATAATGAAATGCTAATTAGATGTAAAGATATAGACCTTTCATGGTGGGAGCCCCATTGCATCATTGGTAGGGGTGAGGACAACTGGAATGGGAAATCCCGCCGGTGCAAAAACCATTTGGGGACTTCTGTAAAGGGGCATGAAAAATCCTGGAGTACATCATAATCGTCATCAACCCTGCTTATTTCCAGCGCTACACCAACCACCCCCGTCATAAACTTGTAATCCTCAATATCACTGAAACTCATTCTCACGCTTTTGTTATCTCCAGATTCAATTTCTTCAATGCTCTGCTTGCCATCATACAAAACCTCTAACTTGGCCAAAGCCCCACAATCTCCATCGTGCTCGATACTCACCACTTACTCTCATTCTCAGAGACCTTCACTGACTCCCAATCCCTCAACATCAAATTCAGAATTCCACCTCATTTAGTAAGTTCCTTCAGTGCTTTGTCCCAACAATTGCCTCACGTCCTATAATCTACCCTGTACCCTTAGGTTCAGTCTGTGTTTCTGCTCCCACACCAATGTGGTTGATTCTTGCTTCCTCTGAAATAGCATAGAAAGCCAGTATTTTGTATCAATCTACTTACTAGTGGTTCAAACAGTAAACTCACTACCACCTTCTCAGGGCAACAAAAGATCATAGAACTTACAGTGCAGAAGGAGGCCATTCGGCCCATTGAGTCTGCACTGGCCCTTGAAAAGAGCACCCCACTTAAGCCCCCACCTCCACCCTATCCCCATAACCCAATCCCCACCTAACCTTTTTTTTTAACACAAAGGGTAATTTAGCGTGGCCAATCCACCTAACCTGCACATCTTTGGACTGTGGGTGGAAACCAGAACACCCGGAGGAAACCCATGCAGACACGGGGAGAACGTGCAGACTCCGCACAGACAGTGACCCAATCCAGGAATTGAACCTTGGACTGTGGAGCTGTGAGGCAACTGTGCTACCCAGTGTGCCACCGTGCTGCTGCTGGCCTTGCCAACAAAACCCACATCTTGAGAACAAAAAAGATTATTAGATGTGAGCTAGCAGACATTAAAATTACACAAAGCCGCAGATTAACAATATAAATAGTCATATTTAGATTTAGATTTAGAACAGTACAGCACAGAACAAGCCCTTCGGCCCTCGATGTTGTGCCGAGCAATGATCACCCTACTCAAACTCACGTATCCACCCTATACCTGTAACCCAACAACTCCCCCTTAACCCTACTTCTTAGGACAGTACGGGCAATTTAGCATGGCCAATCCACCTAACCCGCACATCTTTGGACTGTGGGAGGAAACCGGAGCACCCGGAGGAAACCCACGCACACACGGGGAGGACGTGCAGACTCCGCACAGACAGTGACCCAGCCGGGAACCGAACCTGGGACCCTGGAGCTGTGAAGCATTGATGCTAACCACTATGCTACCGTGCTGCCCCTGACATATATCCTGACATAATAACATATACAGATTTATCGGAACAAAATTCTCAGAAGTAAATGGGCAGCATTATTAAAGCAATTAAAGTCAAGAGCTTTCAAAAATCTGCAGCATGCGAATAGCAAACCTCAGCTCTGTGCAGAAAGTTATTGTTGGTCTTTCCACCTGCATAAAATTAGCAATGAATTTGATATTATATTTCTTCCATAATTGATACATAATTCTGTTTTTTGTTACTTTATTCAGTGGATACAATTATTGATGCAGTGAAAGGATTTTCTATACATCTTTATATGTCATTTAGGTTACTTTAATTTTTAAAAAATCATAACACTGAATAATTTCAGAGCAATGTGTTTTTCAGTGCCACGGCCAGTTTGGAATACATATTGAACGTGTCCTTTTCCATTTCTCACACATAGTTCTGGAACATTACACTGGCTACATTCACATGCATCTGGAACAAAATGAAGTGTGAAGTGTAATGTGCAGCACTATATAGACCCATAGAATTCCTGCAGTGCAGAAGGAGGCCATTCGGCCCATCATGTCTGCACTGACCCTTTGAAACAGCACTCTACCTAGGCCCACTCCCCCGCCCTATCTCCATAACCCCTCCTAACCTGCACATCTTTGGACACAAGGGGAAATTTAGCATGGTCAATCCATTTAACCTGCACATCTTTGGATTGTAGGAGGAAACCCACACAGACACGGGGAGAATGTGCAGACTCCATACAGTTACCAAGGCTGGAATTAAACAGGGATCCCTGGTGCCGTGAGGCAACTGTGCTAACCACTGTATTCACTTTAGAAAGGTGGAGACCGAGGGTGGGACTGCATACGCCTGGAAACTGGAAATTCCCGCCCGATATCAATGGACCGTTACATGGTTCATGTCCCGTCCTTGGCAATCTTGCGGTGGGCGGGGCAAAAGAATCCAGCCCAGAACCTTTTCTAATTAATTCATGTGCATAGATCATGGCATCAATAACAAGGACGTCAAAATGTGGGCCGTGTAGCAGAATGCTGAGAGATTTCCCTTTTGTTTTTTTCGGATGAATTTTTGCGCTGTGATGGTCAACTCTGTGTTAAACGTCACCTAGTATGGCTGAGGGGTCACACCCTAGCATGGAGTCTCTGTCAGGTTTGCTGCGGAGGAAGACAATGGGCCAAGAAGGGATATGATTTGCTGATCTCTGTTTTCTCTGGGCCCTTTTTGGCCAGCTGAACTTTTTGTTTCTCCTCACCTCTTGCAATATTCTTCCAAACAGACAGCCTCCAGAGCTCACGCCGTCAGAGACTGTAATCCAACTGTCAAGTGTCAAAATCTGCAATCTTCATACCTCCCTTGCAGGTATCCTCGTGGCGGAGGTATGGATGCCCAGGAAGTTGAGATCCAGTCAGGAATCCGACTAATGTGACCGAGACAGCATTGATATTGTTGCCTTAGCGACTTTGAATTGCTAATAGATGCTGACAGTACGTCTGAGACAGCAACGGTGAAAACTTCAGTTTTTTCCTCTTCCGAGCGTACATTGTCAAGGTCTCACCGCTGTAGATGAGAGCACTGGGGAAGCAGGCTTGGTAGATTTGTAGTTTGGTGTTCTCGGTCAAATTACTGACCCACACTCTCACTCAGCTTGGTCATAACAGCTGCAGCTTTTGTGATGTGTTTGCTGACTTCAGCATCATGTGACAGATTGCTGGTGATTAGAGTTAGGGTTAGGATCCTAGTTATGTGAATATCAATAACTTCCAGCATCACATTGTCAGTGTTAATAGATGGCAACATGCCAACATCCCAGCCAATGACACTTATCTTCCTGATGCTGATCGGCAAACCAATCTTTACAGGCATGATAGGGTCTCTTTGCCATTGCAGGTATTCCTCAATACGGAATGAGAAACTCTCAGATGAAGACTTGCCGCATGTTTGTCTTGTATCATAGGCAAGCAAGGCTGATCAGGTTTCCATTAGTTCTGGAATGTAAGTAGACACCCTCTGTAGATGAACTGAATGCACATGTCAGCAGCAAAAATAATATGCTCATGAAAGTCAGTGTCAGTATGCAACCATGTTTGATCCCACTGCGAATCTCATAGGATTCTGATGTTGCCCCACCATAGCTGACCTCACCCATCATATTGTCATGTAAAAGGAAGATGGGGCGGCACGGTGGCCCAGTGGTTAGCACTGCTGCCTACGGTGCTGAGGACCCGGGTTCGAGCCTGGCCCCGGGTGACTGTCGGTGTGGAGTTTGCACATTCTCCCCGTGTCTGCGTGGGTTTCACCCCCACAACCCAAAGATGTGCAAGTTAGGTGGATTGGCCGTGCTAAATTGCCCCTTAATTGGAAAAAAATAATTGGGCACTCTAAATTTTTTTTTAAAATGTAAAAGGGAGATCTCATTAAGCAGCTTTGGCGGGCAGCCAATTTTCTCCAGCAATAATGGTCAAATGGTCAGGTGCCGGCTGAAATTGACAAGTCAATATGTGTCGGTCTCCTGTGTTCACTGTATTTCTCTTGCAGCTGCCGGAGTGAGAAGGTCAAGTCAATGGTAAATATTTCAGTCCTGAATCCACACTGGTCTGAGGATAGATGCCTTCGGCCAGGATCTTTAGTCTAACCAGGACAACACAGGCAAATACCTTTCCCACAATATCCAGGAGAGCCTTGAGAATTGGTGCAATAGCCATGGATGTCCTTGTTCTGGTACAAGGTCACTATCTTGGCATTATGCATATCCTGGGACCATCTCTTCCCTCCAGCAGAGACAGAGAGGTCTGTGCTGTTGCTGCAGGGCTGCTGGTTTCCATGCTGGGTGGGTTCAGGAGGTATAGCACCAGCACCTACCACTTTGCCCATTCAAGTGAGTCAAGAGCTTTGCTCAACTCCTCCACTGTGGCTTCAATATGCAGCTTTGCCATGATAGGCAGGCTTTACATGGTGTTGGAGCTTCCCCGGTGCAGTACTCTCCCTAGAGTTCCACCTATCGCTCCCACTGTTTAATGCAGTCAGTGATAACCTTCCTATCTTTGTTTTCATTGGAGCTGTTTTCTTTGCTGATGGACCTGGTTTCTTTTTGATCCCTTCATACATGCCCCTAACATTCCCTCTGTCAAAGTGCATCGAGATATTCTATCAGAATTGGAAGTCAATCCTTGGTGCACCTACTTGCAGCAGCCTGTTGGAATTAATGAGAATGAACCGCTTATCTTTAATGGCAGGTTCCATCACTGTGATTTTAGCTTAGAATCAGTCAGCAATTTTCCATCCTTGCTTTCCATTTGTTGAGAGTTCAGTATTGTAAATTGTGTCTTGAAATTTCTATTTTGCTTCTGCACTCTTGTGTGGGAATGCCAGGGAGTGCTTATTTAATCGAGTGACGGAACTGTTAGTTTTTATCTGGGTAGGCAATAATGCTGATGCTCATACAAGGTCAGAATTTCTGCTGAGCATGAAACAGCTTCAAGGCTTTCATTCCCACCCTAGTAATAGTAATAATAATAATAGTGCCCTCCAGGGAGTGATCTGTATCACAGTAGACGCTGTGGTATGTGTGTGTGTTGAGAATGTTGCTCAGGACCTACTCTTGTACATTTCAGACCCTTTGGAGGGGATGGGGTAAGTAATGCGAATCTTGAGGGAATGTGGCAATTTTCAGGGTATAAATTGAACATGGGGAAAAGCGAGATGTTTGCGATCCAGGCAAGAGGACAGGAGAAGAGACTGGGAGAGCTGCCGCTTAGAATGATAGGGAAGAGCTTTCGATATCTGGGAATCCAGGTGGCCCAGGAATGGGAGATAATGCACAAGTTAAACCTATCCCGGTTGGTAGAACAAATGGAAGGGGACTTTAAGAGATGGGACATGCTCCCGCTATCACTGGCGGGGAGGGTACAGACCGTGGAAATGACGGTCCTCCCCAGACTTCTGTTTGTCTTTCAGTGCCTCCCCAACAGTGCTTTGCCCATTCCACGGCCGGATCAGCAGCTAGAGCAGCGTGAACCGCTCCAGCCCTCTGTTGGCCCCCTGTAGGGGTCAGAATTGCTGATCCTGGGGCCGTGTTGACGCCGTCAAGAAATGCGATGGCGTTTCCGACGGCCTCAACACTTAGTTTCAGGATCATAGAATCCCGCCCGACATATTTAGACACCAGTCCAACTTCGAACTCCCCACCAGATTTTTTTTACTTGCTTTGCCTTCAGCTCTCCTAAGATATTCACCCAGAGCTGGAAGTTTGATTCATGCAAACATGGGAAAAAGGAGAAGTAGGCCATTCGTGCCCTCGAGCCTGCTCTGCCATTTAATAAGATCATGCCTGACCTGTTTGTGTTTAAAATTCCACAGTTCCACATACCCTTGTTAACCTTTCATTCCCTTGTCTAACAAGAATTTACCTCGCCTTAAACATATTCAATGTCCCCACCTCCACCGCCTTTTGAGGCAGAGTTCCAAAGTCACACAACTCTCAGAGAAAAATATATCCTCATCTCTGTCCTAAAAGGACAACCCCTAATTTTACAACAGTGCTCTCTCATTCTGAACTCACCCACAAGATGAAACATCCTTTCCACATCCATCTTTTCAAGACCATTCAGGATCTTATACATTTCAATCAAGTCACCCCTCACTCGTCTAAACTCCAGTGTTCTGTCCAATCTTTTCTCACAAGTCAAAAACTAAGTCCAGGGATTGATCTAGTAAACCTCCCCTGAACTGTTTCCAATACATTTACATCCTTCCTTAATGAAAGAGACCAAAACTGCATAAAATATTCAAGGTGTGGTCTCACAAGTGCCCTGTATGACTGAAACATAACATCCTTACTTTCATGTTCAAATCCTCTTGTAATGAAAAGACAGCATTCTATTCGCCTTTTTAATTACTTGCTATACCTGTATACTAACTTTTTATGACACATTCACTAGAACACCTAGGTCCCTCTGCACCTCAGAATTCTGCAGCCGTTCTCCATGTAAGTAATACTTGGCCTCTTTTATTCTTCCTGCCAAAGCGAACAACTACACATTTTCCCACATTATGCTTTATTTGTCATACCTTTGTCCACAGGCTTCGGAGCAGGATTGGAGGGCCGAAGGGCCTGTTTCTGTGCTGTAAATTTTCTTTGTTCTTTGTTCACTCACTCAACCTATCTGTACCAGTGATGTGGAGATGCCGGCGTTGGACTGTGGTGAACATAGTAAGAAGTCTTACAACACCAGGTTAAAGTCCAACAGGTTTGTTTATATATATCTAAACATATATTTAGGCCTGGGCTTGAAAATTCCTACCAACTGCCCTGGGTTGAGACAATTCACACTTCTTTAACCTGTGATTTTCCCTCTCTCCAGGTGCTCCGTCTGGACCTGTAGACTTAATTACCTGCAAAGACTCGTATTCAAAGTATCGTCTTGCATTTTTGACTTTGTCGATATATATGTTTCTGGAACTTACCTCTTCATTCACCTGAGGAAGGAGCAGTGCTCCGAAATCCAGTGATTCAAAACAAACCTGTTGGACTTTAACCTGGTGTTGTAAGACTTCTTACTGTATCTGTACCAGCTGCAACCTCCTTATGTCCGCTCCCCCACATACCTTCCGACTTATCTTTGTGTCATCTGCTGATTCAGCTGTCATGCCTTTTCTCCCCTTCATCTAAATTATTGATATCAATTGTAAAAAGGGAGTGCCAAGGGCTGTCCACATACCAGTGGGTCTGCACGTTGCATGTCTGAGGGGCCAAACCTCCTTTGCGAGCCTTGGACTGTGAGGGGCCCAGTTTTCCTGTGATGCTACAATGAGGCACAGTTGAAGACTTGTCGATGGAGAGGCTGACAGGGAGAGACGTACACATTTGCATCTCTTTTGCTGCAGTGTGGGTTGAAAATGTGTGCTTCCTTGGGTGCTAATTTGCTTCCCCCATGTATGGGCACAAACCATTTTCCAGGTCTCTGAGAGCGGGCAAAATGTTGATCAGAGAAAGTAAAAGCGAATTGAATAACTTGCTTGCATGCCGCTTATTAAAATAATCACAGAGTGTCCTGTACCAAATAAGGGCAAAAAAACATTTCAATCAATAGCACAAAACAGAATAGGAAAGCCAGCAATGTTGTATGAGGTAAGATTTTATCCTTAACCACTTCAAGAGCTTCCTTATTAATAATTGATATTAATGGCTGGGGTGAAAGCATGTTTGCTACTCTAAGTGATTCTAAGTGTTGTACCAGATCTTGCGAATTGAATTCACATTCACGTATACACATGAGGGACCTGATCTAACTTTTTCATCAGAATTTCTTTCAAATATTTAGAAACACAACGTTCGTAGTATCTTACTGCAACTTTGCAAAAATACTAATGATTTTCAAGGTTTCGGGGCATCACTGTGAAGCCTGATCTGATCCGGAAACATGTGAACTTTCCAGCAGGATCAGGAATAGGAAGCTTGGTCAATTATTCCTCAATAGTAGATGCCCAAGTTAATGAAGGTGAACAACCCCAACTTCTCCAATCTATCCAAGTAACTGAAGTCCCTAATACCAGGAACCACTCTGGTAAACCTCTCCTGCACTCCAAGACCTTCACTTCCTTTCCAAAGGGTGGTTGGTGCCCAGAATTTGATTTTATTTTTATTTGATTTTTGATTTGATTTGATTTAATTTGTTGTCACATATACCGAAGTACAGTGAAAAGTATTTTTCTGCATCCAAGGGAACGTACATGCTATGTACATAGTAGACAAAAAAAAAATCAACAGAGTACATTGACAAATGGTACATTGACAAACAGTGATTGGTTACAGTCCGGAACAAGGGACCAAACAAAGCAAATAAATGAGCAAGAGCAGCATAGTACGTGGTGAATAGTGTTCTTACAGGGAACAGATCAGTCCGAGGGAGAGTCGTTGAGGAGTCTAGTAGCTGTGGGGAAGAAGCTGTTCCTATGTCTGGATGTGTGGGTCTTCAGACTTCTGTATCTTCTGCCTGATGGAAAGGTCTGGAAGAGGGCAAAGCCTGGGTGGCAGGCATCTCTGATAATACTGTGTGCCTTCCTGAGGCAGTGGAGGTATAGACAGAATCAATGAGCGGATGGCAAGCTTATGTGATGCGTTGGGCCGAGTTCACCAACTCTGCAGTTTCTTGCGATCTTGGCAGTTGTCATACCAGGCTGTGATGCAGCCGGATAGGATGTTCTCTATAGCACATCTGTGATGCCCTGAAATCCTGAATTGGGGGTGAAATCAATTTTTATTGCACCTCTCTGATTACCAAACTGATTAGTAAGTTTGCGGACGACACAAAGGTTGGTGGAATTGCGGATAGCGATGAGGACTGTCAGAGGATACAGCAGGATTTAGATCATTTGGAGACTTGGGTGGAGAGATGGCAGATGGAGTTTAATCCTGACAAATGTGACGTAATGCATTTTGGAAGGTCTAATGCAGGTAGGGAATATGCAGTGAATGGTAGAACCGTCAAGAGTATTGACAGTCAGAGAGATCTAGGTGTACAGGTCCACAGGTCACTGAAAGGGATAACACAGGTGGAGAAGGTAGTCAAGAAGGCAAACGGCAGCTTGCCTTCATTAGCCGGGGCACTGAGTATAAAAATTGGCAAGTCATGTTGCAGCTGTATAGAACCTTAGTTAAGCCACACTTGGAAAATAGTGTTCAATTCTGGTCGCCACACTACCAAATGGATGTGGAGGCTTTAGAGAGGGTGCAGAAGAGATTTACCAGAATGTTGCCTGGTATGGAGGGCATTAGCTATGAGGAGAGGTTGAGTAAACTGGTTTGTTCTCACTGGAACGACGAAGGTTGAGGGACGACCTGAGAGAGGTCTACAGAATAATGAGGGGCATAGATAGAGTGGATAGTCAGAGACTTTTTCCCCAGAGTAGAGGGGTCAATTACTAGGGGGCATAGGTTTAAGGTGCGATGGGCAAGGTTTAGAGGAGATGTACGAGGCAAGTTTTTTTACACAGAGGGTAGTGGGTGCCTGGAACTCGCTGCTGGAGGAGGTGGTGGAAGCAGGGACGATGGTGACTATTAAGGGGCATCTTGACAAATACATGAATAGAATGGGAATAGAGAGATACGGACCTCGGAAGTGTAGAAGATTTTAGTTTAGACGGGTAGCATGGTCGGCACAGGCTTGGAGGGCTGAAGGGTCTGTTCCTGTGTTGTACTTTTCTTTGTTCTTTGTTCTTGTTCTTTGTTCTCTCTTAGGTGGAAAATTGAGGTAAAAGGACAATTTCACAGGGTTATGTCCTGCTCCCAAGAACATCTGAAGTATGCCCCAAACCCTGCTGGTTTCTTGCAATATTCAGGTGGTGATTTTAAACATGGTTAGGTCCCTTGAATAGATCAATGAGGAAACTAGTACCTGTTTAAGGACCTTATTTTCTGAGATTAGCCACGGCCTGCTTTACTTGGTTTTTGGCTCCTAATCATAGAATTTACCATGCAGAAGGAGACCATTCGGCAAATCGAGCCTGCACCGGCTCTTGGAAAGAGCACCCCGCACCTTCACCCCATCCCCGTCACCCAGTAACCCCACCTAACCTTATAGACACTAAGGACAATTTATCATGGCCAATCTAACCTGTACATCTTTGGGGAGGAAACCGGAGCACCCGGAGGAAGCCCACACAGACACGTGGAGAACATGCAGACTCCACGACCCAAGACCGAAGACGGGAATAGACTTGGGACCCTGCAGCTGTGAAGAAACTGTGCTAACCACTGAGTTACCGTGCTGCCCTGATGCATCCTAGAGGTAAGAAAATTGTTACAATCTTACCTTTAAGTGGATTTTTTTTAGTGGAGAGAGCATGCATGTCTGACGGAGAGTATGGGTGTGCATCTAAAAGAGAACGGGAATATGGCATGTGTCATGGAGGGAGCATGGATGTGAATTGTAGAGATAGGCTTTTATGACAAGGGATAAGGAGAGGCGTTAAATAAAGATTCACAGGATGAAGCATGGAGATAAAGGAGAAGGAATCGAGCTTGGAGTTACCTCTGTTTTTGGGGTCACCTGACACCGAACCTTGGCGCCCATCAGCATATTTCTGGTGAGATGCGGATGCCAGTCAGGAATTCAGAGACATCTCATTAGTTTGATATTGACAATGTTAAATAGAGGAGAAGGCAGGGCAGCTGGAGTGGGGGTAATCATGGGCCTGCAACCAGCTTACGGAGAGACAGAGCGGTCCCTAAATCACAGAATAGTTACGGCGCAAAAGGAGGCCATTTGGCCCATTGTGTCTGCACCAGCTCTCCTCAAACGAACATCATAACTTAGTGTGACTCCCTACCTTTTCCCCATAAACCTGCACATTTCTTCTATTCAAGTAATCATCTGCCCTCTTGAATCTCTCCACTGAAAAATCTACTTCAAAGTAGATTGTAACAATTTACTTCCCTTTAGGATGCATTAGGAACCAAAAAAACAAGTAAAGCAGACCCCTGCTAATTTCACAAAGAAAAAGGTCCTTTAACAGGTACTAGTTTACTAATTAATACATTTAAGGGACCTAACCATGTTTAAGATCACCACCTGAAAACCAGCAGGGTTTTGAGCATATTTCCGATGTTCTTGGGAGCTGGTCATAACCTTGTGAAATTGGTCTTTTCACCTCAATTTTTCACCCAAGAGAGGTGCAATAAAAATTGATTTCATCCCCAACGATTGTCTGCTTCAGGGTCAGAGCAACAGTCTGGGAGGAATGGAGTTATATGTGGGATTCAGTATGTCAGGGTGACTAATGCAGATATAAATATTCTAATGTTTCAGTTAATTATCTGGAAGGAGCAACTGTGTTCGACTTTCTCTCAGGAGATTAATTGGGCAGTAGAGAGTGCATGACTGGATAATGTTTAAATGTCCAGTGGAAAGTGTGGACTGGTTGACCTTTTCCTTATTCTGGACTCTACGTTCTTGTGCATCACAAGCTCACACTCTCCCTCGTAGTTGTTCAAAGATACCTAAGGAATTAACTTTCAGAATTTTGTGTCAGGTTCGTTCATATGTGTTTAATGCCTCAGAGTCCACACGGTTGGTGAGGAATTTCACCCACTATCATTGCACAGTGGAAAATCGCAGGCACATGCCCTGTGATTTTTGCGGAGAAAAATGTCTTTAATAAAACATAACAACAGTGCACAGTTCTGTGAATCTGTACCATTCTCACACATCTTTGACAGCTGTCCAAACGGTAATGAAGGCCTTTCATCCTCATGTTCTAAGTTTTCAGTACAATATAAGCACCAACTCCCCACCAACTAGTTAATTTTACTTTGTTATTACCTAGACAGGAACAGACATGGCACTGTAATCAGGCAGATTAATTTAAACCATTAACCTTGTCCATTACTGTAGTCGCCAACAGATTCTCCTATCCAGTTTAGTGGAAATACTTTGTTACCTTTGGTCATGCCAGCAGCTTGTCTTTCTGTCAAATTCTTTCCACTCTGTCCAAAAAACTAGTTTGACAGACTCCATGCTACTATCTCCCCCGAAGTCCCTGTTCAGATTGCATTGTTCTCTGCCATTCCTGGAAACCCAATGTCACCTAGTCATTCTGAACAGTTCAGCGTTTTGATGTCTGGTAGGAAATGCAGCTTCTTTTTGTTTTCTTACGTAAATATAATTTTTTGTTGCTCTCCATGTTCTCTTCTTGGTTTCTCTTCTCTTCTCCCGTTTATTTGAGAGTCTCACCTTCTCTTCCCAATAAGCCTTCACTATTCGACCGTACCTCCTTCTCTTCTCATTTGAAGGGAAGATTGGGCTGGATTCTCCGCAGACCCACGGCGAAATCGCGTTCGGCGTGGGGCCGGAGAATCCACTTTCACGCTGAAATCAGGCCCAGCGATTCTCCGGGACCCCAGAATTGGCGTGATTGTGGAGTACACCACGCGGCGGGGGGGGGGGGGGGGGGGGGGGGGGCCATTGACAGAGGCCAGCCCAACGATCCTCCGCTCCCGACCAGCCGAGTTCCCGACAGTGTGGAACTAACCACCTATTGCGGCCGGGAAGATGGCGTGGCAGCTGCGGACTCATAGTCTGCGGCCGCTCTGGTGGGAGGCGGGGGGATCGGACACCGGGGGAGGGCCTTATAGGCGGTCGCGGGTTAGATCCGCGTGGTTAGATGCTCGGGCGCACTGCCGATCGTGGGGGGGTTTCTAATTTTTGTGCCTAGCTCAGTAGTCCGAGTCTGCCATGGAGCTCAGCATCGCCGCTGGAGGCCACAGGCATGCGCATGCGTGGACTACGAACCGGAAGTGTGGGGGCCTGTATCCGCAGCTAAAGCTGCGTGAATTACTCCTGGTCACTACTAGCCCCCTGCAGGGCATTGAATTAGCTGATCTTTTCTCCAGGAATCTCTGGAGTAAAACACCAGCATTTTTACGCCGGCATGGGGATATCGTCCCATTTTGGGAGAATCCAGCCTAAAGCATTTTCATTCTACTAATCGTCCTCTAAATGCAGATGGCTTAGGATCACCTGCTTCGGTGTGGTCTTCATATCTTATGATTGCGACCTCTTTAGTCTCCTATGTTGCTCTGTTGATCAATTACAGTCAAAGCTCTTCGGTTTCTTCTTCCCGTGCCCTGGTCCATCTGGACAACGTAAAATCTCAGGTGTGGTGGTTTGGCCAAACCCCACCTGATCAAAACCTGTTCTCTCTGACAAAAATCTGATAATGTTCTTGCTCTGTGATGACTAGAGTGTTTCATCTGTTTACTTTGTGAAGTTTCCTCTCTCTCACACTTTCTCCATATCTGACCTGTGATATCAATAAATGTGAGAAGGGTGGGAATTGGTGATCACAATCTTCTTCCCATGAGGAACTCCCATGGACACAAACCATTCGGCAAAGTTGAGAATCTATAAGCCAGAGTGCCGGATGAAAATCCTCATTCCTTTCCAGTAACGCCTTTACAGTTCTGACACATCTCTCAGCCTCTCCATTAGCCCGAGATAACTTTGGTGAATTTGTGTGACAAATTCAAATAATTCTGTAAACTCTTGTGTGGATTGTAGATCATTATTTGGTATCACAATATCAGAAATCCCATGGACTGCGAAAATAACTTTCAAGGCGGTAATCACTACTTCAGGTGTGTGCTTATGTAATTGTTTCACTTCAACCACCTCGAGCAGTAATCTACTATAATGATTATTTTTTCTTTATGCTCAAACAATTCAATTTCTGGGCATTCCCATGGTCTTGTAGAAAGATGATGACATTAGTCGTACTTTTGATTCCTGTCTGTGAATTGTACATCTAGATATCATTTCTCCAATGATTTTGGCAGACCTGACCACCAAACTGAATACTTTGGTCTGGCTCGGTACTTGGTAATATCTGAATGATCTTGATGTGGATGTTGTAAGCTTTCAAGTATCAATGCTCTTGGGATTACTATTCTATCGCTGTATAACAATAAAGCAATGATCACTGTCAGATGTGCTTTCTGCTCCAAATATGGTCTCAAGATAGGATGTGTGGTATTTATGTGGGCCATCCTCTAATGCAAAATTCTCAGATCTGCTTACATTCCTCGTCTGATTTTGAAGCTTCCCTCAATCCTTGTGTAGTTACTGGTAACGCTTGCCCTGTCATTATAGCAAATTACTTCACAAATTCTGTAACGCATTTTTCTGAAAGCTCCATTTCAGTGCGTGATAATGCATCGCCTGTGCTCTGTTGCTTCCCTTGAGAATATACTATATGAGTATCAAACATCATCAAACTTGATTTCAATCTTTTAACTCATGATGGCAGCGCTGCAGGTGGCACATGGTTTGTGTCTGTTTCTGTCATATAATGTGAAGGTCCAAGATGAAGTCAGAAAATTTCTCACATGCCCACATGGCTGCCAATGTTAGGGCAGCGTGTGGCGCAGTGGATAGCACTGGGACTGCGGCGCTGAGGACCCGGGTTCGAATCCCGGCCCTGGGTCACTGTCCGTGTGGAGGTTACACATTCTCCCCGTGTCTGCGTGGGTTTCACCCCCAAAACCCAAAGATGGGCAGGTTAGGTGGATTGGCCACACTAGATTGCCCCTTAATTGGGTACTCTAAGTTTTTTTTTAAATGGCTGCCAATGTTCTTTCTTACTACTCATCTCTTCAATGTACCCATGAATAACAGCGCAATAGATTGGTCTGCGTTTTCCATCTCTTTTGTTCCTGGAAACATACTGTGTCCAACATACTGTGGAGGATGTTGCATCCACTGCCGTTATTGTACATGGCTCTGGATTGCAATGTGCTAAAATCTCTGATGATATCAACCTCTCCTTGAATTTGTCGAATGGTTTCTGATGTGCTTCTTCCCAACAACATTCATTGTCTTGACGTAACAACTAGTGTAGTGGTTCGTTCAACTCAGTTAAGTTATTTTATCTAAATAATAGGGGTGGGGAGGGGCGTTTGGGGATGGGCTGGGGCTGGGGAGGGGGGGCTGGGGAAGGCGAGTGATGGAGAGGACGCATGCCGGGGAGGAGTGGGGGGGTTTGGGGAGGGTGCGTGCCCGGGAGGAGGAGGGGGGGGGGGGGGGCGGGCAAGGCGAGTGATGGAGGGGGTGCATGCCGGTGGGGGGGGGGGGGGGGTGTTGGGAATGGTGTCCGCCTGGCCAGGTGCCATCTTGCAACAGTCGTGACCATGCAGCCCATGGCACCTGGCTGTGGGGGGTGGGGTGGTATGGGCAATGACGTCATGTTGTCTATCCCTCCCACCCTCCGGAGGGCATTTTTTGTGTTGCGACGCCACGCGGCGTCAGTGATGGGTGACGCCATCGCGAATGGCCTCACGCTGCTGCTAGACCATTCCCAGCTGGAGGATTTGCAACGCTGGAGTGTTTCGCACAATTTTTGGTGCCGGCGTTGGGCCATCTCGCCGATTCACAGAGAATCCATGGGGCTGATTTAGCACAGTGGGCTAAATCACTGGCTTGTAAGCAGAACACAGCCAGCAGGGTGGGTTCAATTCCCGTACCATCCTCCCCGAACAGGCACCGGAATGTGGCAACTAGGGGCTTTTCACAGTAACTTCATTGAAGCCGACTTGTGACAATAAGTGATTATTATTATTATTAGAATCCCGCCCGGCAAGTTCACATTTTACTACAGCTCTCAAATTTCTGCACACTCATTTAACTCATCTGTATCCCATTGCAGATTTTTAAATTTTCTCTTCACAACTTATTTTCCAACCTACCTTTGTGCACCATTAAATTTAGCGATGGTGCATTCGGTCCAGTCATCTAAGTTGTTGATATAGATGGTAATAGTTGAGGCCCTAGCACTGATCCATCTGCTCATTACACCTTGCCAACCTGAAAATGACCCATTAATTCCCACTCTGCTTCCTGCCAGCTAACCAATCCTCTATCTATGCTTATATGTTACGCCCCACACCATGAGCTCTTATTTTACGTAATCATCTTTGTTGCGGCAAATTTACCTCAACCTCTCTGTGTAGTAGCTAGCTGCACGTTCTCACAATTCTGAGTTAAATAATTCTTCCGGAATTCCTTGTGGGAAAGAAAGGCTTGCATTTATATGGAGTTTTTTTTTCATGAGCACCAGACCCCTCAAAGCACTTTACAGCCAATGAAGTACTTGAGGTTTTCTGTAATGTAGGGAAAGCGGCAGACAATTTGTAAACTCCCAAAACAGCAGTGTGATAAAGATCAAACAATCTGTTTTTTGCAACATTAATTGACCTGGACGCTCCATGGGGTCTTATCCATCTGAGCAGGCAGTTGAGGCCTTGGTTTGATGTCTGATCTGAAGGACCACACCACCAGCGGTCCCTCAGTACAACATCGGAGTGTCAGTCCTGATTTCAGTGCTCAAGCTCTGGAGTCGCATGTGAACCCAGAACCCTGGAACTTCAAGGCAAAAGTGCTCTCAACAGATTTATTTGCAACAATCATATACTTACGGCCCCTAGTTTTGGACGTGTTCACAAGTAGAAATATCTAACCTATCCAACGCTTGCATCGTCTTAAAGATCTCCATCAGGTTATTTATGTTGCCTTGTGCTTTCTAGAGAAAAGAGACCCATCCAGTTCGGTCATTTACATTCGCTGTATCCTCTCAATTCTATTACCATCCTGGTAAATCTTTTTTTTTAAGTGCTTCTAGAATTTTATTGTAACATGGACACCATAACAGTACACAGTATCCGAAGTGTGGCTTCACCAAGGTTTCTGGAAAACTTCCCTACTTTTGAATGATCTTCAGCCAGAAATTAACTCCATTGCTTTGTTTTAATTTTCTATAGCTTTGTTCAACTGTATTCCTCCTTTTAATATTTTGTGAATCTATACACAAGATGCAGAAATGTCTACACCATATTTAAACTTTTATTTTCCAAGGAGAAGGTGGTCTCCTTATTCCGCCGACCACAGTGTACTATATAGATAACCATCATGTAAGCTTGGCAGTGTTAAAATCATCAAATTCCTACAGTGCAGGAGGCCATTTGGCCCATCGAGTCTACACTGACCGTCTGAAAGTAGACCTACCTAGGCCCACACCCTGCCCTATCCGCATAACCCTATGACCCCACCTGGCCTGTGCATCTTTGGACTGTAGGACGAAACCGGAGCACCCGGAGGAAAATCACGCAGACACTGGGAGAAAGTGCAAACTCCACACAATCATCCGGGTCCCTGGCACTGTGAGGCAGCTGTGCAAACCACCGTGCCGCTGTTGTCTTTTGTTTTATTACAGTCTTTCTCAATGCTAACTATTGTCATAATATACACCAGTATATCATGGTGCAGACACACACACTGATGGACATACAATAGGACAATCAACATGCATAACACCGCAGCCAATCACCAGTTAGAGCACACTCACTATAAAGACAGAGGGCATCAGTTTTCCCACTCATTCGGGATGCAGCCTTTCAGAAGTACAAGAGGTTAGGGCGGAATTCTCCGCAAGCCCCGACGCCGTCGTGAAACCCGGAGAGGTTCACGATGGCGTCGGAGGCCGCTCCCGGCCCCCTATTCCCCCCCCCCCCCCCCCCCCCCCCCCCGGGGGGCGAGGAGGGCCGTGCTGTAAATCTCGGCCGCCAGGCCTTGTCACTGGCGTCAAGGCCCGGCGCGCCGAGAATGACGCGGCCGGCATGCCTAATGACGTCAGCTGCGCCTGCGCGGGTTGGCCGGCTCCAACCCGCACATGCGCGGCTGACGTCACGACGGATGATGGCTCAAACCCGCGCTTGCCGTCTTCACCTCCGCTGCCCCACAAGACGTGGTGGCTTGATCTTGCGGGGGTCTTGCATTTGGGGGGGTGGGGGGGGGGGGGGGGTGGGAGAATCGCAGGGGGTGCCAGAGAGGCTCTCCTGCGATTCTCCCACCAGGCGTGGGAGCGGAGAATCACGCCCTTATAGTTTACAGCACCGATTCTCACCATGTGCTGAGTGATCCGACTGGTTAGGACAGGCACAGGCCTTTAGTTAATCTAACATCATGTTAACCCACAGTAAGAGTATGTCCAACAGTTTATAGTCTAATAAAACAGTGTTGTACTATTTTAAATGTTGGTGGCCTGAATGTGTTTCACGGATCCAGAGCACCCACCACATCAACTATGCTCCTCAAGTGTATTATTATTTTGGATCTGTGCCAAACTTAACCCTTGTTCAAGTTGAGTAGCACTAACTACAACTCTCAGACTACAATACTCAAGGACCATGGGAAAGCAAATAAAGTTACCATATTTGTGACCTTCAGCTTTTGAATAACTGTGCATTTACAGATATGATCAGTAGGACAACATACAAAGTTTTCAGCGCCATGATCACAACTGCCCACTTTACCTGTACACTTTGGTTAAGTACGGCTGCAAACTGAAATGATATGCCACTGAACCACACAAGCGGATGGTGTATTGATCAGTAAGTGTTCAATAAAGGCACACTGAAAATAACTAACATTTCATTTTAGGAATGCATGTTGAGTGAACTCTTCACACAAAAAAAAGTCTGCTAATTTTTTTACTCTAATGGGAAAAGTACTTTCAAAGGCTGATACTGCAATACAGTTCTGTGGTTCCAGTCAAGGATTTTGAGATAAGATTCATAGGATCTCTTTCTAAAACTGAAGTGATGGGAGGGTTGGGGGGGGGGGGGGGGGGGGGGGGGGGGCGGTGGTGAAGGAAAAGAAACACGGACACAAAGAGAATATTGTTGACTATTTGTGGGAAGGTTTCAAAACCTGACAGCAACATCTTAGGAATGGATGATGAATGCTCAGCATGTCAAATCAAAACAACTGTGCTTAATGAAGAATTGTGGTTCCCGATTCAAAAATCAGGGCATTAGCTCAGTACATGGAAAAAAATTGTGAATATGCCTTTCCACAGCTCCTAACCATATTTGTTCCTTTTTAATTGACAAACTGAAGTTCCACGACAATGATCACTTCCCTCGCTGATATTTCTTCCTGATAACAGCTTTGCTGCTGAGATCTCCAGGATTTGGATTAACAAGGCGGCAGAAATGCCCGTTTTTCATTTCAACATCTGCCAAGTGCAAGACTTCCATTAAAGCATTCACAAAAACATTTTCAAAAATTAACTAGCGTAATTTTTAGATTGTGTTAGGTAATAACTGTTTAGTAATTAAAACTAAGAAACTAAATGTGTACAGTTTGTGACAAACCTATAAAGGTGAAGTGGAAAAATCAGGGATGGTGTGGAGAGTGGAAACTGGTGTGTTCTGCTTGGACAATGTTCAGGGCCAGTATGATCTCCCACTACTTCAATGTTAGGTAAAAAGTGATAATTGATTTTAATCAGCAGAAAATAATTTAACATGAGGACATTGCAAAGAAGTATGAATGCTGTTTTTCACTGTTAAAAAGTGTTGTTAAATCAAACTGAAGAGACTCTCTTGTTCCACAGGGAGTAGGTGGTTTATATAAGAATTAATTTGGCTTATGGAGAGAAAATATTGTTTTTTATAGCATGGAGAGTCTACTTTGTTTGATCAGTACTCCAGCTCTTACTGCTGCATGGTAAATAGCAGGTTTTTCAAAGCCAGGGTCGCAACCCACGGGTGGGCTGTAGGCCGGAGTCGGAAGGGCCGCAGAGCTTACAAGAATGCTGGCCGCCCGCACATGCGTGCCCCCTCAGATGGATCGGACAGTGTGCAGTCTCGAGATCTGAGGCCCACCCCCTCCAGTCTCCTCTATACACAAACTCGACCATTACACTGGCTTTCCCCAGCAGTCAAACCCGCACCGGCCCCGCTCCGCTCTCAGAGCCACATTCCGTTCCTGTGGGTCCTGTGGGTATTCCTCCATAACCCGGAGGGTGGCCCGGAGCTCAGCAAGGCAGACCGCCTCCTCCCGACGTCAGTGCGCTGTCCCAATACCACCTCCTCCTGACGTCAGCACACAGTCCCATTACCACCTCCTCCTGACGTCAGCGCACAGTCCCAATACCACCTCCTCCTGACGTCAGCGCACAGTCCCAATACCACCTCCTCCTGACGTCAGCGCACAGTCCCAATACCACCTCCTCCTGACGTCAGCGCACAGTCCCAATACCACCTCCTCCTGACGTCAGCGCACAGTCCCAATACCACCTCCTCCTGACGTCAGCGCACAGTCCCATTACCACCTCCTCCTGACATCAGCGCACAGTCCCAGTACCGCCTCCTCCTGACGTCAGCGCCCTGTCCCAGTACCACCTCCTACTGACGTCAGCGCCCTGTCCCAGTACCGTCTCCTCCTGCCGTCAGCGCTCTATCCCAATAACACCTCCTCCTCACGTCAGCGTGCTGTCCCAATACCACCTCCTCCTGATGTCAGCGCACTGTCCCAGTACCACCTCCTCCTCACGTCAGCGCTCTGTCCCATTACCACCTCCTCCTGGCGTCAGCGCCCTGTCCCAGTACAGCCTCCTCCTGGCGTCAGTGCGCTGTCCCAGTACCGCCTCCTCCTGATGTCAGCGCTCTGTCCCATTACCACCTCCTCCTGACGTCAGTGTGCTGTCCCAGTACCACCTCCTCCTGACGTCAGCGCGCTGTCCCAATAACACCTCCTCCTGACGTCAGCGCGCTGTCCCAGTACCACCTCCTCCCGACGTCAGTGTGCTGTCCCAATACCACCTCCTCTTGATGTCAACGCTCTGTCCCATTACCACCTCCTCCTCACGTCAGCGCGCTGTCCCAATAACACCTCCTCCTGACGTCAGTGTGCTGTCCCAATACCACCTTCTCTTGATGTCAGCGCTCTGTCCCAATACCACCTCCTCCTGACGTCAGCGCACTGTCCCAGTACCGTCTCCTCCTGGCGTCAGCGCGCTGTCCCAATACCACCTCCTCCTGACGTCAGCGCCCTGTACCAGTACCGTCTCCTCCTGACGCCAGCGCTCTGTCCCAATACTACCTCCTCCTGACGTCAGCGCACTGTCCCAGTACCGTCTCCTCCTGACGCCAGCGCTCTGTCCCAATACCACCTCCTCCTGACGCCAGCGCTCTGTCCCAGTACCACCTCCTCCTGACGCCAGCGCTCTGTCCCAGTACCACCTCCTCCTGACGCCAGCGCTCTGTCCCAGTACCACCTCCTCCTCACGTCAGCGCGCTGTCCCAGTACCACCTCCTCCTCACGTCAGCGTGCTGTCCCAGTACTGTCTCCTCCTGACGCCAGCGCTCTGTCCCAGTACCGCCTCCTCCTGACGTCAGCGCTCTGTCCCATTACCACCTCCTCCTGACGTCAGCGCTCTGTCCCATTACCACCTCCTCCTGACTTCAGCGCTCTGTCCCATTACCACCTCCTCCTCACGTCAGCGTGCTGTCCCAATACCACCTCCTCGTGATGTCAGCGCGCTGTCCCAGTACCGCCTCCTCCTGACGTCAGCGCGCTGTCCCAATAACACCTCCTCCTGACGTCAGTGTGCTGTCCCAGTACCACCTCCTCCTCACGTCGGCGTGCTGTCCCAATAACACCTCCTCCTGACGTCAGCGCTCTGTCCCAGTACCACCTCCTCCTCACGTCAGCGTGCTGTCCCAATAACACCTCCTCCTGACGTCAGAGTGCTGTCCCAGTACCGTCTCCTCCTGACGTCAGCGCGCTGTCCCAGTACCACCTCCTCCTCACGTCAGCGCTCTGTCCCAGTACCACCTCCTCCTGACGCCAGCGCTCTGTCCCAGTACCGCCTCCTCCTGGCGTCAGTGCGCTGTCCCAGTACCGTCTCCTCCTGACGCCAGCGCTCTGTCCCAGTACCGCCTCCTCCTGACGTCAGTGCGCTGTCCCAGTACAGCCTCCTCCTGATGTCAGCGCTCTGTCCCAGTACCACCTCCTCCTGACGTCAGCGCGCTGTCCCAGTACCACCTCCTCCTGACGTCAGTGCGCTGTCCCAGTACCGCCTCCTCCTGACATCAGTGTGCTGTCCCAGTACCGTCTCCTCCTGACGTCAGCGCTCTGTCCCAATACCGTCTCCTCCTGACGTCAGCGCTCTGTCCCAGTACCGCCTCCTCCTGACATCAGCGCGCTGTCCCAGTACCACCTCCTCCTGACGTCAGCGCGCTGTCCCAGTACCATCTCCTCCTGACGTCAGCGCTCTGTCCCAGTACCACCTCCTCCTGACGTCAGCGCGCTGTCCCAGTACCGTCTCCTCCTGACGTCAGCGCTCTGTCCCAGTACCACCTCCTCCTGATGTCAGCGCTCTGTCACAGTACCGCCTCCTCCTGACGTCAGTGTGCTGTCCCAGTACCACCTCCTCCTCACGTCAGCGTGCTGTCCCAGTACCGTCTCCTCCTGACGTCAGCGCTCTGTCCCAGTACCGCCTCCTCCTGACATCAGCGCGCTGTCCCAGTACCGTCTCCTCCTGGCATCAGCGCTCTGTCCCAATACCGTCTCCTCCTGGCGTCAGCGCTCTGTCCCAAAACCGTCTCCTCCTGACGTCAGCGCGCTGTCCCAGTACCACCTCCTCCTGACGTCAGCGCGCTGTCCCAGTACCGCCTCCTCCTGACGTCAGCGTGCTGTCCCAGTACCGTCTCCTCCTGACATCAGTGTGCTGTCCCAGTACCGTCTCCTCCTGACGTCAGCGCTCTGTCCCAATACCGTCTCCTCCTGGCGTCAGCGCGCTGTCCCAGTACCACCTCCTCCTGGCGTCAGTGCGCTGTCCCAGTACCACCTCCTCCTGGCGTCAGTGCGCTGTCCCAGTACCACCTCCTCCTGGCGTCAGTGCGCTGTCCCAGTACCACCTCCTCCTCACGTCAGCGTGCTGTCCCAGTACCGTCTCCTCCTGACGCCAGCGCTCTGTCCCAGTACCGCCTCCTCCTGACTTCAGCGCGCTGTCCCAATACCGTCTCCTCCTGATGTCAGCGCGCTGTCCCAGTACCGCCTCCTCCTGACATCAGCGCATTGTCCCAGTACCGTCTCCTCCTGGCGTCAGTGCCCTGTCCCAGTACCGTCTCCTCCTGACGTCAGTGCACTGTCCCAATACCGTCTCCTCCTGACGTCAGCGCTCTGTCCCAGTACCACCTCCTCCTGACGTGAGCGCACTGTCCCAGTACCGCCTCCTCCTGACATCAGCGCAATGTCCCAGTATCGTCTCCTCCTGATGTCAGTGCACTGTTCCAGCACCGTCTCCTCCTGGCATCAGCGCTCTGTCCCAATACCGTCTCCTCCTGGCGTCAGCGCTCTGTCCCAATACCGTCTCCTCCTGACGTCAGCGCGCTGTCCCAGTACCACCTCCTCCTGACGCCAGCGCTCTGTCCCAGTACCACCTCCTCCTGACGTCAGCGTGCTGTCCCAATATCACCTCCTCCTGACGTCAGTGCGCTGTCCCAGTACCGCCTCCTCCTGATGCCACGCAATGTCCCAGTATCGTCTCCTCCTGAAATCAGCGCGCTGTCCCAGTACCGTCTCCTCCTGATGTCAGTGTGCTGTCCCAGTACCACCTCCTCCTGATGTCAGTGTGCTGTCCCAGTACCACCTCCTCCTGACGTCAGTGCACTGTCCCAATACCGTCTCCTCCTGGCGTCAGTGCGCTATCCCAGTACCGTCTCCTCCTGATGTCAGTGTGCTGTCCCAGTACCACCTCCTCCTGGCGTCAGTGCGCTATCCCAGTACCACCTCCTCCTGACGTCAGCGCGCTGTCCCAGTACCACCTCCTCCTGACGTCAGCGCGCTGTCCAGTACCACCTCCTCCTGATGTCAGTGCTCTGTCCCAGTACCGTCTCCTCCTGATGTCAGTGTGCTGTCCCAGTACCACCTCCTCCTGGCGTCAGTGCGCTATCCCAGTACCACCTCCTCCTGACGTCAGCGCTGTCCCAGTACCACCTCCTCCTGGCGTCAGTGCGCTGTCCCAGTATCGTCTCCTCCTGACGTCAGCGCCCTGTCCCAATACCACCTCCTCCTGACATCAGCGCGCTGTCCCAGTACCGCCTCCTCCTGATGTCAGCGCTCTGTCCCAGTATCGTCTCCTCCTGGCGTCAGCGCGCTGTCCCAGTATCGTCTCCTCCTGACGTCAGTGCGCTGTCCCAGTACCGCCTCCTCCTGATGTCAGCGCGCTGTCCCAGTACCACCTCCTCCTGATGTTAGCGCGCTGCCCCAGTACCATCTCCTCCTGACGTCAGCGCGCTGTTCCAGTACCGCCTCCTCCTGATGTCAGCGCGCTGTTCCAGTCACACCTCCTCCTGATGTCAGCGCGCATTCCCAGTCCCACCTCCTCCTGATGTCAGCGCAATGTCCCAGTACCGCCTCCTCCTGACGTCAGTGCGCTGTTCCAGTCACACCTCCTTCTGACGTCAGTGCGCTGTTCCAGTCCCACCTCCTCTTGACGTCAGCGCACTGTCTGTGATGATCGGTATTTACCTTTAAAACCTTGCCCCTTTAAGAGGCTTGGAACCCTGGGGGACTCCGCCTCTGGCTACGCCCCCTGGAAACAAGATATAAGATGAGACTCCATTTTGTGAGCACACTTCTCTCGGATGCAGTCCTGTTCACTGTATATTAAAGCCTTTGATTACTGACCTCGCTCTCGCGTCGTAATTGAGAGTGCCTCAATTTAATTTACAGGCACATCAAGATGGACAGCGCTCTAAAACCGGAGAAGCTCAACCTGGACGCCAGGTCGTCGGAAGCCCCGGAAATGTTTAAATATTGGCTCCGGTGTTTCGAGGACTATCTGGACTCCTCAACGACTGATGTCGACAGAACTCGCAAGCTGCGCTTACTACATGGCCGGGTGAGCCACCGACTCTCCGCCATGATCGAAACCGCTACGACCTATGAGGCGGCGATCAAAATATTGAAGAAACGCTTCATAAAAACTACTAACGAGGTACACGGCAGACATTTGCTCTCAACCTGCAGCCAACGTTCCGGGGAAACGCTGGACGAGTTTGTGGAAAGACTCAATGCGCTCGCGAGGAACTGCGACCACAAAGCAGTGACGGCAGAAGAACACAGGAACTTACATATCCGCGACGCCCTTGGGTCTGGTATCAGGTCCTCATACATCCGGCAGCGGCTCCTAGAATACGGGGCAAAGGATCTCCAAGGCACGGTAACGCTTGCCTCTTCTCTCGAAACGGCCCACCGTAACCTCCGTACGTACTCCGCGGACCTTACAAACCCCTCTCGATCCCCTCCAGACTCGGCCACGCTACAGGCCTGTGCCACGCGACGATTCACTCACTCCGGGGGCTCCCCATGCTATTTATGTGGGCAAGGCCAGCACCCACGTCAGCGTTGCCCGGCCCGATCCGCGATCTGCAACGACTGCGGGAAGAAAGGGCACTTCGCGAAAGTCTGCCTGGCTGGGCCCAAAGGCCACAAACGAAACCCTCATCAGGCCCAGAAATCAAACTCCCAGCCTCACAGACCCCGCAACTCGGCCTTGCTGCGGCCGGGCACGCCCACTTCCGACGCTTCATCGACCTCGTGTGAGTCATGGGAGCGGCCATCTTGGCGGCGGCCGTCTTCGAAACCCGACACGTGCGACCGGCAGCGGCGGCCATCTCGTGACTCCGGGCGGCCATTTTGTGAGTTCGACTCTGACGGCCCGCAACTAGGAGCGATCACACTCGATCAATCGCGGCCGAAACACCTGCGAAACTCAATGGCGCGGGTGCGAATCAACGGCCACGACACTCCCTGCCTATTCGACTCCGGGAGCACGGAGAGCTTTATCCATCCAGACACGGTAAGGCGCTGCTCCCTGCACATCCACCCTGCCTCCCAATCTATCGCCCTCGCTTCAGGATCCCATTTGGTTCAAATCACGGGGTATTGTGTCGCTGACCTCGCAATTCAAGGCGCGAAATACTCCCGTTTTAAACTTTACATCTTTCCTCAACTCTGCGCCCCCCTGCTGCTCGGCCTCGACTTTCAGTGCAGCCACCGGAGCCTGACACTGAAGTTCGGCGGACCCCTGTCCCCACTCACAGTATGCAACCTGGCGACACTCAAATTTGCGCCACCCCGCCTCTTCGCGAACCTCACTCCCGACTGTAAGCCCATCGCCACCAAGAGTCGCCGGTACAGTACCCAAGACATGACTTTTATCAAGTCAGAGGTTCAGCGGCTACTAAAAGAGGGGGTCATAGAGGCCAGCAAAAGCCCTTGGAGGGCCCAAGTATTGGTAGTCCGCTCCGGGGAAAAGCAACGAATGTAGTGGATTATAGCCAGACAATAAACCGCTTCACACAACTCGATGCTTACCCACATCCCCGCATAGCTGAAATGGTGACTCAAATCGCCCAGTATGAAATGAAATGAATGAAAATTGCTTATTGTCACGAGTAGGCTTCAATGAAGTTACTGTGAAAAGTCCCTAGTCGCCACATTCCGGCGCCTGTACGGGGAGGCTGGTACGGGAATTGAACCGTGCTGCTGGCCTGCCATGGTCTGCTTTAAAAGCCAGCGATTTAGCCCAGTGAGCTAACCAGCCCCTCTTAAAATTGCTTATTGTCACGAGTAGGCTTCAAATGAAGTTACTGTGAAAAGCCCCTAGTATCGGGTATTCTCCACGGTTGACCTCAAATCGGCCTACCATCAACTCCCTATTCGCTCAGAGGACCGCCCCTACACGGCTTTTGAAGCAGCCGGTCCTTTGGTGTTACAAACGGAGTCTCCGTTTTCCAGAGGGCGATGGATCAAATGGTGGACCAGTACGGCTTACGGGCGACCTTCCCGTACTTGGACAACGTCACCATCTGCGGCCATGACCAGCAGGACCACGACGCAAACCTGAGGAAGTTCCTCCAGACTGCCCGGGCCCTCAACCTCACGTACAACAAAGAGAAATGCGTGTTCCACACAACCCAGCTCACCAACCTCGGCTACGTCGTGGAGAACGGGGTCCTAGGCCCGGACCCCAACCGCATACGTCCCCTTAAGGACTCCCCCTCCCCCGTAGCCTCAAGGCACTCAAACGGTGCTTGGGGCTTTTCTCCTATTACGCCCAGTGGGTCCCCAGATATGGGGACAAAGCCCGGCCACTCATTAAGACCACGGTTTTTCCCCTGACGGATGAGGCCCAGTCGGCTTTCGACCGTATCAAGGCCGGCATCATCAAGGCCGCCATGCACGCGGTGGACGAAGCCATTCCCTTCCAAATAGAAAGCGATGCATCAGACGTCGCCCTGGCTGCTACCCTCAACCAAGCAGGCAGACCGGTAGCGTTCTTCTCCCGAACCCTCAACGCCTCGGAAATTCGGCACCCTGCAGTCGAGAAGGAGGCACAAGCCATAGTGGAGGCCGTGTGACACTGGAGGCACTACCTAGCCGGTAGGAGGTTCACACTCGTCACCGACCAACGGTCGGTCGCCTTTATGTTCGATAAAGCACAACGGGGCAAAATAAAGAACGACAAAATTCTGAGGTGGAGAATAGAGCTCTCCACCAACACGTACAATATTAAATATCGCCCGGGGAAGCTCAACGAGTCCCCAGATGCCCTGTCTCGCGGCACGTGCGCCAACGTGGACCGCCTGAGATCCATCCACGATGACCTCTGCCACCCGGGGGTCACCCGGCTTGCCCACTTCATCAAGTCCCGCAACCTACCCTACTCCACAGGAGAGGTCAAGGCCATGACTAAGGCATGCCAGATCTGTGCGGGATGCAAACCGCAGTTCTATCGACCAGACAAGGCCCGCCTGATAAATGCCTCTGGGCCCTTTGAGCGACTAAGCGTAGACTTCAAAGGGCCTCTCCCATCCAACAACCGCAACATCTATTTCCTCACCGTCATCGACGAATTCTCCCGCTTCCCTTTTGCTGTCCCCTGCCCCGATACTACCTCGGCCTCCGTGATCAAGGCACTGCGCAGCATCTTCACTGTTTGGTTTCCCCGCTTATATTCACAGCGACCGGGGTACATCGTTCATGAGCGATGAGCTGCGTCGGTACCTGCTCAGCAAGGGCATCGCCTCGAGCAGGACGACGAGCTATAACCCGTGGGGAAACGGGCAAGTGGAGAGGGAGAACGCGACAGTCTGGAAGGCTGTCCTCCTAGCCCTACGGTCAAGGAGTCTCCCTATCATCTGCTGGCAGGAGGTCCTACGCGATGCCCTGCACTCCATTAGGTCGCTCCTCTGTACGGCCACGAACGAAACCCCTCACAATCATTTGTTTGTCTTCCCCAGGAAGTCCACCTCTGGGGTCTCGCTTCCACCCTGGCTGACAACTCCGGGTCCAGTCCTACTCCGGAGGCACGTGAGGAGCCATAAAACGGATCCAATAGTCGAGAGGGTCCACCTGCTGCACACAAACCCTCAATATGCCTACGTCGAGCACCCCGACGGCAGGCAGGATACTGTCTCCCTGTGAGACCTGGCACCCGCTGGCTCTCCCACCGACGCCACCGTCTCTCCCACCGACCCCGACTTTTTCCCCACCGACTCCCCCCCTTCTACCGACGCTCCCGGCCCCGCACCGACCGCCGACTTTGACAGCGCCCCCCCATAGCGCCCCCTGCCCCCCAGCAGGCACCGGCACCGACCACCCTAATCACTCCTGATACCCCCCCTCTCCAAGGCGGGCAAAGGCTCAGTCAACCGTGCTCCCGGATAGACCACCATCGGACACCGACCGCATCCACGGCGCCACCACCGGAGCGGCGAAAGTCAACTCGGACTATCAGACCACCACAAAGACTGAACTTATAATTTAAAACACTTCACCTCCGACGGACTATGTGTTTTTTTTTAAACAGGGGGTGAATGTGATGATCGGTATTTACCTTTAATACCTTGCCCCTTTAAGAGGCTTGGAACCCTGGGGGACTCCGCCTCTGGCTACGCCCCCTGGAAACAGGATATAAGATGAGACTCCATTTTGCGAGCACACTTCTCTCGGATGCAGTCCTGTTCTCTGTATATTAAAGCCTTTGATTACTGACCTCGGTCTCGCTTCGTAATTGAGAGTGCCTCACTGTTCCAGTCCCACCTCCTCCTGACGTCAGCGCTCTGTCCCAGTCCCACCTCCTCCTGATGTCAGCGCGTATTCCCAGTACCACCTCCTCCTGATGTCAGCGCGCTGTCCCAGTCCCACCTCCTCCTGATGTCAGCGCTCTGTCCCAGTCCCACCTCCTCCTGACGTCAGCGCGCATTCCCAGTACCGCCTCCTCCTGATGTCAGTGCACTGTTCCAGTCCCACCTCCTCCTGATGTCAGCGCGCTGTCCCAGTACTGTCCCCTCCTGATGTCAGCGCGTATTCCCAGTACCGTCTCCTCCTGATGTCAGCGCGCTGTCCCAGTACCGTCCCCTCCTGATGTCAGCGCGCATCCCCAGTACCACCTCCTCCTGATGTCAGCGCGCATTCCCAGTACCACCTCCTCCTGATGTCAGCGCTCTGTCCCAGTACCGCCTCCTCCTGATGTCAGCGCTCTGTCCCAGTACCACCTCCTCCTGACGTCAGCGCTCTGTCCCAGTACTGCCTCCTCCTGATGTCAGCGTTCTGTCCCAGTACCACCTCCTCCTGATGTCAGCGCTCTGTCCCAGTACCGTCTCCTCCTGACGTCAGCGCTCTGTCCCAGTACCGCCTCCTCCTGATGTCAGCGCTCTGTCCCAGTACCGCCTCCTCCTGATGTCAGTGCACTGTCCCGGTACCGCCTCCTCCTGATGTCAGTGCGCTGTCCCAGTACCACCTCCTCCTGACGTCAGCGCTCTGTCCCAGTACCGCCTCCTCCTGATGTCAGCGCTCTGTCCCAGTACCGCCTCCTCCTGATGTCAGTGCACTGTCCCAGTACCGCCTCCTCCTGATGTCAGTGCGCTGTTCCAGTCCCACCTCCTCCTGATGTCAGCGCTCTGTCCCAGTACTGCCTCCTCCTGATGTCAGTGCACTGTCCCAGTACCACCTCCTCCTGACATCAGCGCAATGTCCCAGTACCACCTCCTCCTGATGTCAGCGCAATGTCCCAGTCCCACCTCCTCCTGATGTCAGCGCTCTGTCCCAGTCCCACCTCCTCCTGACGTCAGCGCGCATTCCCAGTACCGCCTCCTCCTGATGTCAGTGCACTGTTCCAGTCCCACCTCCTCCTGATGTCAGCGCGCTGTCCCAGTACTGTCCCCTCCTGATGTCAGCGCGTATTCCCAGTACCGTCTCCTCCTGATGTCAGCGCGCTGTCCCAGTACCGTCCCCTCCTGATGTCAGCGCGCATCCCCAGTACCACCTCCTCCTGATGTCAGCGCGCATTCCCAGTACCACCTCCTCCTGACGTCAGCGCTCTGTCCCAGTACCGCCTCCTCCTGATGTCAGTGCTCTGTCCCAGTACCGCCTCCTCCTGATGTCAGTGCGCTGTCCCAGTACCACCTCCTCCTGACGTCAGCGCTCTGTCCCAGTACCACCTCCTCCTGACATCAGCGCTCTGTCCCAGTACCACCTCCTCCTGATGTCAGCGCTCTGTCCCAGTACCACCTCCTCCTGACGTCAGCGCTCTGTCCCAGTACCACCTCCTCCTGATGTCAGCGCTCTGTCCCAGTACCGCCTCCTCCTGATGTCAGTGCACTGTCCCGGTACCGCCTCCTCCTGATGTCAGTGCGCTGTCCCAGTACCACCTCCTCCTGACGTCAGCGCTCTGTCCCAGTACCGCCTCCTCCTGATGTCAGCGCTCTGTCCCAGTACCGCCTCCTCCTGATGTCAGTGCACTGTCCCAGTACCGCCTCCTCCTGATGTCAGTGCGCTGTTCCAGTCCCACCTCCTCCTGATGTCAGCGCGCATTCCCAGTCCAACCTCCTCCTGACGTCAGTGCGCTGTCCCAGTACCGCCTCCTCCTGATGTCAGCGCGCTGCCCCAGTACCACCTCCTCCTGATGTCAGTGCACTGTCCCAGTACCGCCTCCTCCTGATGTCAGTGCGCTGTTCCAGTCCCACCTCCTCCTGATGTCAGCGCGCATTCCCAGTCCAACCTCCTCCTGATGTCAGTGCGCTGTCCCAGTACCGCCTCCTCCTGATGTCAGCGCGCTGCCCCAGTACCACCTCCTCCTGACGCCAGCGCTCTGTCCCAGTACCACCTCCTCCTGACATCAGCGCAATGTCCCAGTACCACCTCCTCCTGATGTCAGCGCAATGTCCCAGTACGTCAGGGCCCCCTTATCTACGACCACCCAGGGATCTCTATAGTGTGCAACCCCCCCCCAGGTGCAGTTATACCTGATCCACGTTCGTGTGGACTAATGCTAAACGCTGCCCGGTCGATGCCTAGCTGGGGAGGCAGTTAGTCCCCGGGATAATCTGGCTCATTGAAATGTGATCTGGATCTCGTCCAGAGCGAGCGACGTGTTTCTGAGGTTCGGTTGAATCTCAAGATGTCTCACGTGTCGCGAATCTCACGAGATTCAACAGCCTTGTCGCATCATCAAGTTGGACACAACGGGAACGGTAAATCGCGCCCTATGTAATTGACACTAACTGGAGAAGAAAGAGTTGCATAATTCAGTCCTGTGATTTCCCTGTCACCCCCCCAATCCCAGGTGAAAACTGAGTGGATGAATCATTAGGAGATTGGGATTGGGTTAATTGTGATATCTCATGATTAAATTGCTTCCCTCCAATCCCCATATGGGTTTATACATAAAGAGCTGCGATTTTGAGAAAGCACCAGAGTTTATAGGAATTCGGACATTGTCTTCACACAGTGCCCACGCTAAATTGAGAGTTACTGTGAGAATGAAAGAGGTCGGTTTTCCTGAAGGAATTGTTGAATCAGAGTGGCCTATAGTATGTGTAAATATTAGACTAAAGCCACAGTAATTACTATTCAGAGAGGGAATGCAATTAGATAATCCACCTCATAAATTCAGTTGTTAGTTATATGTGTTCATTACCAGTGATTGCTGTAATTAATAATTATCTTTTATTTTTTAATTTGCTCATTTTGAAATTAATTTTTCTCAGCTGCTCTATGAATTGTTACAATAAAAGGTGGTAAAATATAAACTAAACACAGATTATTGTAGTTTGCTTTTTATTGATAAATTGGTGGTGGAAGCAGTCAAGGCATTAATTCACTGTACTATCTGGAGCAAAGACACTATTATCCAACACACCATTATATCTGACAGACATTGACCTGTAATTTAATTTTGTGAACGTCTATTGACTTGTCAGTTTGATTCTTTGGTTTTAATCCGTTAAAGTCAAACTAATACTCTCTCCCTGTCCTCCTTACCAAACCTGTGGATTATCCTCGGGAAAGAACCACTTGGATAAATTACTCAAGAGGCTCACCATCGTATGAATTGGAGGTAGTTAGCATATTGTTCTATGAAGTACTGTGCTGAAATCAAAAGGTAGCTGGTGTGACGAACGTGTCTGCAGTGGAGTGCATTCCAACTAGTTATTAATATGTACCGTCCTCCCAAAAGTTTGATTAATTGCAAAGAGGACAGCGTGCATCTTTAAAAGGATGCAGGTAAAGACGGGTTGAACATACGTTTGGTAAAATGCAGTGTGCAAAAATGTGATGTGACATTTTTGGGAGGAAAATGTGTTCACGTACACAAATGGTAACATGTTAAAAAGGAATAGGGGGGGCAGAAACATTCAGGGGGTTAGATTAACAGGCCTTTAAACGTGGTGGGAGGACAAATTGAAAGGGTTGTGAAAAAATGTAATCCTGGGTTTTTCTAAAATCAGGCGCAAGAGCAAAGGCACGGTGATACAATGACACAAATCATTGGTTACACCACAGTTAGAATAGTTTTGGACACCAAAAAGAAAGAGCGTTAAACCAGAGGGGATACAGAAGAGATTTTTTTTTTAAAATAAACATTTTATTGAGGTATTTATGGTTTTACAACAACAACAAAATAAACAATGTACATGAATTTATAAACATAGTGCAAAAGCCGTCTTCCTCCCTTACAGATCCCACATTTACTAACCCCCTACACTAAACTAATCTAACCCCCAGCCCCCCCCCCCCCCCCTTTCTGCTGAAGGTTAATTTTCCGCAAAGAAGTCGACAAACAGCTGCCATCTCCAGGCGAACCCTAACATTGCCCCTCTCAAGACGAACTTGATTTTCTCCAGACAGAGAAAGCTCGCCATGTCAGTTAGCCAGGTGTCCGTCGTGGGGGGCTTTGAGTCCCTCCAGGCTAATAGTATCCGTCTCCGGGCTACCAGAGAAGCAAAGACCAGAACGTCTGCCTCTTTCTCCTCCTGGATTCCCGGGTCTTCCGACACTCCAAAAATCGCCACCTGTGGACTCGGTGCCACCCTCGTTTTTAACACCGTGGACATGACCTCCGCAAACCCCTGCCAGAATCCCCTAAGCTTCGGGCATGCCCAGAACATATGGACGTGGTTCGCTGATCCACAGAAGAGATTACTTAATTGTACTGATATTAATAATAATCTTTATTAGTGTCACAAGGAGACTTACATTAACACTGCAATGAAGTTACTGTGAAAATCCCCTCGTCGCCACACTCCGCCCCCTGTTCGGGCACACTGAGGGAGAATTCAGAATGTCTAATTCACCGAACAAGAACATCTTCCTTTTTAAAATGTTCCCATTTGTGTACGTGAACACATTTTCCTCACAAAAATGTATCACCTCACATTTTTGCACGTTACATTTTACCAAATGTATATTCAACCCCAGTCTTTATCTGCATCCTTTTAAAGATGCAGGCAGTCCTCTTTGCAATTGTGGGAGGAAACTGGAGCACTCAGAGGAAACCCCCACAGACACAGGGAGAACGTGCAGACTCCGCACAGACAGTGACCCAAGCCGGGAATCGAACCTGGGACCATGGCGTTGTGAAGCAACCATGCTAACCACTGTGCTACCTTGCCACTCAAACAAGAGACTTTGACTAGAATTAAAGAATAGAGAAATTAAGCCTTGTTTCATTGGAACAGAGAAAGTTAAAAAACCTGAAATTCAAAATGAAGAGTCTTGATGAGGTAATTAAGGGGAAAAATTACAGCTGGTAGGAACTTGATAACTAGAGCACAAATATTTCAGGTCATCAACAAAAGGAGAGGCTAAGAGGATTTATGTAGAGGATTGTTAGGACATAGATGCAGTCCTAGGACCAGAAGTGGAAAAAGAATCTAGAATTTTTCCAATTCTCTTCCCGCACCTGGTGATGCAGTAAGGCAGAAATTTATTGGTTTCCATGGCTGGTAATTCCTGGAACATATCGCTATCTATCGGCAGACACTTATAGGGGGTTCGCACTCAACCTGTTTGACTGCGTTGTGGACGCACCTTCCTTGGCCATCAAGTCCTGGGGTGGAGATCGAACCCAGAGAATCTGCCTCTGAGGCAGGGACACTACCCATAGGACCCCAAGAATCTATGATAGCTTTTTAAAAAATAATCACTAAACATTTGCTCAAGTCTGAGGGCCTCAATCTGATACACAACCAGATTATTCACCATATCTGGCTGGACAATACCTAGACTAACATTTCCACTTGTGCTTTGGGTGCGCCGAATCGAGAGAACTCCCAGTTCTCCAAGACCAACTTCCATAAATATCTGACTGAATGTTAGATTTTCATTGGGGGAGGGGGGGCTCCCTCTCACAGCCCTTCACCCCCCCAACACACACACACATTCCAAATCCATGCCAACTCTGGTCACCTCATGCCCCCTTCCAATGGTTCCCTCATAACCTCCATTCTAATATGTGCTCTTCTGCCTGTTCCAAGGCCCTCATACAATCCATGAGAACCAGTGCCCTTTTGCCAACACCATAGCCCATTATAGCCCCACACCAACATAGTGCCAACTCATACCAACCCGGCCCCTGACCCACCACCCTTTCCCCAGGGCTGACCTCAGGACCCATGCTGTGACAATGAATGGATGCGAAATCAGTCATGCAGCAGTAATCCAGTAATGGCAGCCCTAAGGCTTACGTCAAAAGAGTGAAATAGCCAGCATTTTCTGGTAACACTTAAGACAGTTTATTTCAAAGATTTAAAGGGCAGGAGTATTAAATGACTTGACAGCGCTCTTTGGCAGTTCATTCTGGCACTTCTGACAATTGATTCTGAAAGCTCATCTTGACACTTAACAGTTGTTTTTTAAAATATTTTTATTCAAATTTTCACATTTTAACAATTAAATATATGAAACACATAAAATTTACAAAATACAACCAACCCAAAATTAAACAAAACCCCAGCCCCCCCCCCCCCCCCCCCCTCCAACCCTCCCCTAACAGTTGGCAGCAACCAGCTCCCCAAAATGCAATACAAACAACCCCCCATCTCTTGCGGAACCCCTCACTTTCCCCCTCAGAGAAAATATCACCTTCTCCAAATACAAGAATTCCATTAGATCCCCCAGCCACACCGAGGCACAGGGTGGGGAAGCTGACCTCATCCCAACTGGATCATGCGCATGATCAATGAGGTGAAGGCTAGAACATCTTTCCCTGCTCTCATCTGTAACTCCAAGTCTGACACAGGAATATGGCGCCCAGGGGACTGGGCTCTAAGTCCACATGTAAAATTGCCAACATGGTGCTTACGAACTACCCCCAAAACATGTCCAACTTTGGGCAGGGCCAGATGTGTACGTGATTGGCTGGGCTCCTCCCATACCACTCAAGTATCCCCCACCCCCTCAAACAACTGGCTCATCCTCGACTTTGTCATGTGCTCTCTGTACTACCTTTCACTGCATCAGCCCAAACCTCGCACATGAGGTTGAGGAATTCACCCTCCTTCAGCACCATCCCAACCTCTGCTTCCCATTTGGTCTTAACCCCCTCCAGAGACGTCCTATCCTTCTCCAAAGTCCTCCCATAAAACAACAAGATCACTCCTCCTCCAACCCCACTTCTGACAACACCCTCTCCAGCAAAGAGGAGGGTGACGCCACTGGAAAAATTGGAAAATCCCACACCAGCTTGTACCTAAAACCCTCTCCTCGCAGCACTCCAAACTTCATAGGACATAGAACATACAGTGCAGAAGGAGGCCATTCGGCCCATCGAGTCTGCACCGACCCACTTAAGCCCTCACTTCCACCCTATCCCCGTAACCCAATAATCCCTCCTAACCTTTTTGGACACTAAGGGCAATTTATCACGGCCAATCCACCTAACCTGCACGTCTTTGGACTGTGGGAGGAAACCAGAGCAGCTGGAGGAAACCCACGCAGACACGGGGAGAACGTGCAGACTCCGCACGACAATAACCCAGCGGGGAAAACGACCCTGGTGCTGTGAAGCCACAGTGCTATCCACTTGTGCTACCATGCTGCCCCAACTCCTTGAGAATTGCAAACTGCCTTACTAGCAACAGATCCGTTATTCCACCACCTGTCGATCCTCCCATTCCCCGAAACCTCGCATCCATCCCCCCAGGCCCAAACCCATGGTCCACCCCCAAATCAGCATTAACTTTGACCCCACCCTAAACTTAAAGTGCTGCTGAAACAGCCTCCATATTTTCAGCATGGCTACCACCACAAGGCTCCCTGAATAACTCCCCGGGCAAAGGGAAGCGGCACCACTGTCAACACCCGCAACCCTGGCCCCATACAAGAGCCTGCCTCCATCTTCACACACAAAGCCTCCGATTCCCAAATCCAGCCTCGCACCTTCTCAGCATTCCCTGCCCAGTTGTAGTACAACAGTTCAGAAGGGCCAAGCCCCCTAACTGTTGCCCTGTCCTCCTAATCCTTGCTACCTTACCTGACCACACAAATGATAAAATCAGCCTCACCATCCCCATATAAAATTTCTTCGGCGAACAGACCAGTAAGCACTGAAACAAGGATAAAAACCACAGCAAAATGTTCATCTTAACCGCCTGCAATCGGCCTGCCAACGAAAGGGGAAGACTGTCCCACCTCAGCAAATCTGCTTTAACTCTGCCCACCAGACTCATGAAGTTCAACTAGCAGAGCAGAGCCCAGTCCCAAGCCACCTGCCTGTCCACCTCACCCCTAATTTCAACTTCACCCATCTCAGCACCTTCTCCTTCATCTGATAGCTGTGGAAGCAGACGATCACAGCTCTCAGTGGTTAATTTGCCTTTAGTTTCGGCCAGAGTGACCAGTGGGCCATGTTCACCACCTCCTCCCCCATCAGCTTAGTGAACATCTCCGGCCCTCCAGCCGCTCAGGCAGTCCCACGATCCTGAGATTCTACCTTTGTGACCTGCTTTCCAGGTCCTCCACTTTGACTCTCAGCTCCGTGTCACTCGCTATCACCCTCTGCAGCTCTTCGCCCATCGAGGTCAACTGGTCGCTGTGCTGCAACAATGCCTTCTCCACCCCTTTCAACACCTGTCCTTGCTCCCATACCACTGTCGACGTCTTTGCCAAATCCTCCTTCATCGGGGCAAGGGTCACTTATCCACTCCTTGAGTGAGGTCATCATCTCCATTTGACGCTTCTAAAAGTGCTTCGAAAACAGCCGCCTAAACTCCCCTACCATCACTTCAGCCAGCTTATCCACGGCAATGGGCATGACCCTGCTTGACGAGCTTCCTCCCACCATCTTTCCTCCCACTGAACTCCCACCAAACTCACTGGCTGACTTTCACTCACCCCCTTTTTTCCTGTATTCTTTTTCTGGATTTTGACATCCTTTAGTTGCCTTAAGCTTTCCCACAATGTTCAGATAAAATTCTCACCAAAAACTGGATCCAAAGGGGCCAAAAACATCATAAGCTCTCGCAGGAGCCGCCATGTGTGCAACTTCGTCTTACAAGCCGCCACCAGATGTTCCTTAACAGTTTTTGACAGTTCAAATAATCTTCACAGTTCTACTGAGCTTATTCATTTTTAAACGCACATTCATGCCTACTTTTATGAATTCCCAAAGGCATCAGACCTCTCCAAAAGGTGTCTGGGGATTCCATCCAGAGGGATAATGCACCCTAAATATCCAAACAAAGTTCGTACCTGATCTTAGTGGGTGTAACGTGTGCATGCCGGGTTTCAGACCCCTCTCACATCAAAATTATATGATGCATGGCAGCCGCTGATTTTAATAGACAGCTGTCTCTGCAAAATGCACACATGCAAATCCCAACCTGGGCCATTTCAGTCCCACCCCCTTCCCAAAATGGTAGGTGCCGTGTTTGGGGGCAGGACCTTCAAATTTGGTCTTTTCTGCATTTTCATGCTGACAGAGAGGGGCTCTCCATCATTGCTTAAATCCAGGCCCTAATGGTTGCTATGTTCTTCTATTCAACATAAACCAATCACACAACACAGTCTGGTAAAACAATAATGGGGGTTCTTTATTTGAAGATAAGACCACTGACATATAATGTTATCTGGGAGGTTGAGTCTGCATGTCTGACTTCTCCAAGCTGCTGCTGCTGTAGGCGATGTTCAGTGTCATGCGTTTGCTACATCACATCCTGTATCAGTGATAGTGACAGACAGCAGTTTAGGATACATGTACATCAACAGCGGTGTGGGCTCTCACTCCATTCAAAAACATACACTACTCCAGGATCATCTTGAAGAGGAATGATAACTTTGGTTTATTTTTTTCCTCACATCAATCATCTTGGTAAATCCCCTCCTCTACCCACTCCACCCTCGCCTCCAAAAAGCTTGCAGGCTTTTTCTGAGATTGGTATCAATCATTTAGCTGTCTCTGCTGCTTCCCCACTTCCTCTTTTCTACCAAGCAAAACTTGCGCCCATTTTCCTCACCCATGTTTCTTGATAGTTTCTCTTCTATCTTCCCATATGTTCGATCCACAAGACTCACCTCCTTCTCCCTCTTCCTATTAAACTGCTGACTACCTGACTTCCCATCCCGGTTTCTGTACTGGCTGACATTGTAAGTAACTTTCCTTTACACATACTACCGTCTTCCCTTTCAATACCGCCATTACCACCTACTTCTCAAACAGGTACTCCCTTTTTCTGTCTTTGCAGACTACTGTCATCCAAAATAATCTATTGCATTCCAACTCCTTAAATAGATTATTGCCCCATTTTTGTTACTGATTGCACAAGAATGAATGAAAAATACCATCACACTTATAGTTAGGAGATTAAGCTACCACGCACTGCAAACATGAATTTTGAAATAATCCAGGTTTGATCATTAGAATGGATTCATTCTTGGGATTCAAATTTATTTGGAAGATCAAAATGATTTTTTTTAAACAAACCTTCCTGATTAGAGCTGCTATTCTGAAAACAAGAATTGGAAGCTTGCATTGTGGCTTAGCATTAAATCCTATAATACCCTTGCTCTTCCACCAAAATTAATGAATGGTTTGAAATATATTTTTCAATGATCAAATATATAGGCCGGGATTCTCTGACCCCCCCCCGGCCAGGCCGGAGAATCGCCGGGGAGTGGCGTGAATCCCGCCACGCCGCCCAGACACCGGCTGCCAGATTCTCCGGAGCTGGGTTTTTCGACGGGAGCGGGGATCGCGTCGCGCCGGTGAGGGGCCATTGGCAGCGGCCCCCCCGGCTGATTCTCCGGCCCGTGATGGGACGAGCAGCCACCCGTTTTCGGCCAGTCCTGCCGGCATATATTATACCAGGTCCGTACCAGCGGAACCTGGCTCTGCGGGCGGCCTGCGGAGTGCTCGGGGGGGCGCAGGTGGATCTGGCCCCGGGGGGGCCCCCATAGTGGCCTGGCCCGCGATCGGGGCCCACAGATCTGTGGGCGGGCCTGTGCCGTGGGGGCACTCTTTCCCTCCACGCCGGGCGCTGCAACGGTCCGCCATGGCTGGCGTGGAGAAGAAACCCCCTGCGCATGCGCTGGGATGACCCCCCGTGCATGCGCCAACTCGCGCCGGCCTGGCCCCTGAAGGTGCGGAGGATTCCGCACCTTCCGGGTGGCCCGATGCCGGAGTGGTTCACGCCACTCCTCGGCACCGGTACGGCCCACCCCGCCAGATGGCAGAGAATCCCGTCCCTGGTTGTCCTTTCAGACAAACACCCAGGGACAAGGCCACTGTAGGAGTTTATTCTGGAGAATTACTTCACTAACAGTGCTGTTCCTTATTTAATCACAAAGGCAATCTTCTAAAAAAGGCAAAGTACATTGTAAGAAACCAGAAAAGTATCAAGAAATCAACAACTTACAGCACCTCTAACAAAATAAATTATCCCAAGGCACTTCACAGGAGCATTATAGAACAAAGTATGAGACTGAACACATGAGATATTAAGTCAGATGACCAAACGCTTGGTCAAAGAAGTGGGTTTTAAGGAGTGTCTCAACATGAGATGGAGATGGAGAGGTGTAGGAAAGGTATTCCAGGTTTGGGGGCACAGTTAACTAAAGAAGCAACCAACAAAGGTGGAGAAATTAAAATTGGGGATGCACAAGAGACCAGAATCAGAAGACTGCAGATAATTCGGTGGGAGATGTGACTGGAGGAGATTACAGATATAGGGAGGGGCAAGGCCATGGAGTTATTTGAAAAGAAGGATGGCAAGTTTAAAATCAAGGTACCATTTGCATGGTAGCTAATGGATGAATGGGCATTGGGTTAGTGGGGCACAGGACTTGCTGTGAGTTAAGACATAGGAACCAGAGGTTTGGATGACAAGGAGATGGAGGGCAGAATGTCAGAAGATCAATAAAGATTTCTGCTGCAGGCTAATAAACACTTCAATGTCAGGTGCCAATGCTTAGTTTCACTGATGATAATTGATATTCTGACCATCGTTTAAAGCTCTCGGAAACCAATAATATAAATGCAAAGTACTGCAGATGCTGGAAAGCTGAAATGGAAACAGAAAGTGCTGGAACCACTCCGCAGGACTGGCAGCATGTGGAGAGAAAAACAGAGTTAACATTCCAGGTCTGTGACCTTTCACCTGAAATGAAACTTGAATCCATGACCTTAGAGCCATAGAATTGTTACAGTACAGAATGAGGCCATGTGGCCCATCGAGTCTGCACTGACCGCCTGAAAGAGCACCCTACCAGGCCCACTCCCTGTATCCCTATAACCCCACCTAACCTGCACATCTTTGGACTGTGGGAGGAAACCAGGGCACCAAGAGGAAACCCACACAGAAACGGGGAGAACGTGCAAACTCCACACAGACGGTTACCAAAGGCTGTGCTAACCACTGCGTCACCGTGCTCTTGTACTCTATGCCCCGATCAATAAAGCCCAGGTTACTGTATGCTTTATTAAATGCTCTCTCCACCAGGTCCCTCGCACTGTATGGGAGCAGTGCTAATCACTGTGCCACCATGCCACCCTTCTGACTCAAGAAACGAGTATGCCAGTATAGTGCCAGGGCTGACATTTACTATAGAAGCTGGAGGATTTGATAAGAATTTCAAATTAATTCCTTCCTCATGACAGTTGGATATGTAATCATTCTGCTGATATTGTCTCCAAGACACTGGACATAAATGGGCCCCTAAGGGACAGTCTAATGTTTTAGTTTTTTTTGTCAATGTTTTCTTGCCACGCTTCCTTCATGGAAGTGAAAAAGGAAACAGAAAAAGGAAACAGAAAGAGGGGGAATGAAACCTGAATTTTTTATGCGACAGTATTTGCATTGCAAAGTAAACCAAGATCCCATTTAATCAAGTTTGGAGTTTATAAACCTTTGGGCTGCAAAATGTCTCTCAGTAGCCCTGCTGGTCCTGGACCATAAAAGCTCCAAGATCAAAATTGGCCATCAGAATGGTTCTGAGTATTTCTGGTGCAGCTCACAGTATGCGCCGACTTAGCAGGCGCTGGAAGAATGCAAGTGGGTGGTTTGTGGTAGCAAACATCCACCAAATGCTGATTTATGTGCCATCTGCTATTTCGGACAGTGCACGTCGAGTTAACCACAATCATTCTCCATGGTGTAATGCAGGATCTTGACAAGGAAGTCAGAGCAGTTGTTTGGCCTGTCAAGAGAAAGCCTGCTTCAATAATGAGGGCTATCATTGGAGTACATTTTGGGCTGCAATATTATTTGGAGATGCAGCCCAGGCAGCTAACAGAAGAAGCGATGAAGACAGGAAAGGAGATGGAGGAGGGTGAGGGCTCTTAATAGAATTTTCTTTCGGGAGTACTTCTCCTACCTCCACCACAGCCATGAGCAGTGTGTGAAGTGCCGGTGATTCAGCAAGGAGGTGTCCACTGAACTGTGCCACTTCCTACAACCCAACCTGCAGGACAGTGTTGCCACTGGCAATCAAGTTCACCCAGGTCTTAAATTTCCACACCACTGGATCCTTCCAAGAAGGAGTTGGTGACATAAACAACATCTCACTATATGCCATCCATTAAGATCACATCATATGCATCTAAAATCTAATTGGAAGCTGGGGATATTACTTAAAAAGCAGCCTGACACATGGACAATTACCTGCAAATAAATGGACTTCCAGGTAGTCAGGTGATTTTTTTGTAGTTTCTTTACAGACTGTGACTAACTTCATGTCTGGACAAATTATTCTTCTTCAGAGCTGAACATGTTTGCACATACCTTCAGAAAGTCATTAAAATGTAAATGGCCTCCCGAGCTGTTGATAACTGCCCTCTTCATTTCAATTGTACAGATTTAAAGTAACAATGGCCATTAGACTTTGCTGATCCAATGATGGTGGCATTTCAAATAAAGATATTCAATGCTGGAATGTTGATGGGATATCATTCATTTCCTATTCTGCTGCATCTGCCATCAACCCATTGTGTGGAAAATGAAATACACCAACACTGTTGTCACATGACCAAAACTGGCAAGAGATAGCCAATCTTAATCTACAAGGGTAGCCCAGTGAGTCAGTTGGGTTACAGAGATTAGAGGGAAGCCATGTCTCACTCAGAAGTGGGGCCCCAACTCAAAATTCACCTTGAGGAGAGAATTGGGGAGTATTGGGTTTACTTGCAAAATTATAGTTCTCCACTCCATGGGCTCAACTAACATTGACTGGAAAGCTAAAGTTGTTATTTGGAGAGAAACTGTGTGAATTACTCACCAGAAACTCCAACATTCATCTTTCTTCAGTATACCAAGAGAGAATCCTTTCGGCTGGCAATGTTTCAACTATCATCTTGAGGACTGATTAGAAGAGATTTTTTTAAAAAACTCTTTGTGACAACTAATTGCATGCTACATCTTTAGAATACAATGCGTATCTTGGTGAAGGAGGAGTGGGTGTTTTTGCATTTACATTTTGGGTGTTGTGGAAAATAAACATTCATCCTTTCTTTTGATTTCAATTTACAAGAAAACCTGTTTTGTGCATGTTCTTTAAAGCCACAGCATACAAAAGGGTGAAAACTCCTCTCAGAAACATCTTGCTGCCGTCAGCCAAGAGGTGAGCAAAGGGGAAATTATCCCACATCTCTCTCCCAGTGAACAACATGTCCGTAACTGCATCAGAGGTCACAAAGGCCTGATATTGATAGAGTGAGGACTTCACTGTACTCTCAAAGAGAATCGGGATGAGAAAGAACCTGGAATTGCCAAGAAAATGTAATGTAAGAGGATACGAGAAGATCCAATGCCAAGAAGATGCTCCTGGTGAATGACTCATTTATACCAGCCAGCTGCAGTTGCCAACTTTGACTCATCACGAAGGACCCAAGGCTGGCTGCTGGGTTACAAGGGATACCAGCTCAGCATCTGGCTAATGACAGACCTCCACCACCTAACCACATGAGGACAGTGTGTCTATAATGTAATGGAACATTGCCTTGCTAAAGCAGTGCTTTCACTGCTTGGACCACTTATTGGGTCTTCAAAGTTCAAGGTGATCTGCAGTGTCCTCAATAACCCCGTTATCATAAGGGCACTGCCCTTACTATCAGGCATCAACGTCACCTTGGTCAGAGGAGGAGGAGTGGGAGGAGGCAACCGGGACCCGTCCACTGTGGGTGTTCTGCCTTGTAGGCCCAGTTTCAGAGTGCAAAACCTCATGAACAGACAGCACCAGTGCAGGCTAGTTGGCATTGTAATGGCCAAAGTAATGGCACTAGTGGAGTGGCAAGTGGGAGCAGAAATGTGATCAACCTAAAAGAGGGCAGAAGGTTCATGCTCCACAGATCCACTGCCATTTACCAGGGTGCAACTTAAGCAACCCAAACAATCTGTTAGAGGATAGATTGCTGGACTGTTGTGAGAGCCTGCACGCCCCTTTGAGCACTGACATCCACAACCATGATGCGCCATCTCAGTCTCTATTGCACCAAGCAGGGCTTGCATCTAACAAGCAGAAATATCAGCATGACCTCAGACTGAGTTTCCCTGTAGCATTAGAATGTTGAGTGACTTCTGTTGTGCTGCATTGGAAATTGAGCCATCACCCATCAGACACCGCATCATAGTTAGATCTGCAAGTGCTGTCATGGGGTTGCCATTATCGTCATGTTGCAAAGGGTGGGATCCAAGCTCTACGAGAATCCCTGTGTCAAATTAGTAACAGAAACATCTATGTTCCATGGCAGTGACAGCGGACTGTTTGGGACCAAGCAGCTCAGTGTGGATGCCCATCAGCATTCTCCTGTATGCCACCTCATCAAAGTTCCCAGCGGTGTCCTCTGCAGTAGCACACGTGCAGCGTGTCCACCAGTGAGCCAGTACACAAACCACCCTCTTCCCCTTACATTTCCTCTGGGGCTCCAAAATCATCTATATAGTTAAAAAAAAATCATGTTCTAACACAAGGCACCCAAGAGGATAATTGCTGGTTACATGAAAGTATTTTTCAGGATTAGCAAATTTAAAATAGGAACTACAAATTAATCAAGCATTTGAAGTAAATATATGGGGTGAGTTGTGTGATCTGGCCCTCCAGCTTGGAACGCTGCAGTAAAACAGAAAAATTGTTGGAGGTGATGCTGTCACAGTTGAGGTCCAAATCACAAGTTTATTTTATTACCAATGATTTTAACTCTCTGTGTTGATCATATGTTAGAAAGAGAGATGGGATACTAACCGTTATCAACTAACATATAGAACATAGAACATAGAACAGTACAGCACAGAACAGGCCCTTCGGCCCTCAATGTTGTGCCGAGCCATGATCACCCTACTCAAACCCACGTATCCACCCTATACCCGTAACCCAACAACCCCCCCCCCTTAACCTTACTTTTATTAGGACACTACGGGCAATTTAGCATGGCCAATCCACCTAACCCACACATCTTTGGACTGTGGGAGGAAACCGGAGCACCCGGAGGAAACCCACGCACACAGGGGGAGGACGTGCAGACTCCACACAGACAGTGACCCAGCCGGGAATCGAACCTGGGACCCTGGAGCTGTGAAGCATTTATGCTAATCACCATGCTACCCTGCTGCCCCAGCAAAAGGAGAAATAATTTGAGTTGGCCACAAAAGGTACATGGAGAAGATATTACGCACTTACAATTACTTTAGGAAAGAGAGATATGAATTGTGTCTTCCACAATTGAGGTTGATCACTGAAGAATGATTAATGGAAACTTATTTTGGCACTTTACCTGATTGTAGGCAAGACGTTTTACTTAAGCTGTTCTCAGTAGTCTCCTCACGTCATTGAATCTACAATCTAAAATCAATGCACTTTCAATGTAGCAATGTTTTTAATCTCCTAAAGTTGCAGTAAAGGAAAATGTAAATCTGAAATTAATTCATCTAAATCAACATTAGCCTTTGAATTTAAAGTTGAATACAATGAAGTATCAACAATTATTCAATGTTAATTTTGCCTCTTTTAAAAGGACAAAGGCATTCAATTCATTGTATGTTATGTGAATACTCGAGTTGTAGCCTGAATTCACAAAAGTGGCTGCATTAAATAAAATTCATAAATCTCATTGACAATTGACTATGCAGTCCAGTTCATCGTTCTCAATTTTAATTACTTATAATGATACCGATAGAGGAACACAACAAAAACAAATCTAAAGATGCAGGAGTGTTAAATGTAAGGAAGTTTGCTAACCCTGATAACCATTGCACAGATTGCAAGGTTTATTAGCAGCGCTACCACTTTGTGATCATGTCAGTGCCAATTGTAGGATTGCCAAAGTCACGTAGAAGATCAGAATCAGTGGCAGCAGAGAGGAATAGAACCTCAGCTGGAGGAGGATTTTTGACCCAAGTGTTAGCTCAGAAGGTTAGCGTTGATATAGAGTCAAGAGTTGAAGCAACCAAGGTGGAATTAGAAACTTTTATTTTATTTTTTTTATTTGTTCATGGGACGTGGGCGTCGCAGGCTGTGCCAGCATTTATTGCCCATCCATAATTGCTCTTGAGGGGGCGTAGTTAAGAGTCAGCCACATTGCTGTGGGTCTGGAGTCACATGTAGGCCAGACCAGATAAGGACGGCAGACTTCCTTCCCTAAAGGACATCAGTGAACCAGATGGGTTTTTATGACAATCGACAATGGTTCCTTGGTCACCATTAGATTCTCAATTCCAGATATTTTATGGAGTTAAATTCCATCACCTGCTGTGATGGGATTCGAACCTGGGTCCGATGATCATTATCCTGGGTCTCTGGATTACTAGTCCAGCGACAATACCACTATGCTACCACCTCCCCTTTATCGTAATACAGCTACAAAAGATTTACAGTTTTATTACTGATAGATATCTGGAGGCATAAAATGTTAACTATGCACGTGGATACATTATCAATCTTAAAATGATGGATTATTCATTAAGACAGGGAATCAGTTACTTACCCCATGGCAGACAAATGTGATATTACCTCTTTAATGTTTTTGTGCTCTCTTGTATGAAGAATAGAAAAGTAGCCATGAGTTTATTACAGTATTTGATATGCTGGTTAGGTATCTGGTGTCTTCACGCTTGGTATAGATGCAGCTGGTTGAAAGTGCATTCATATTTGAGAAGAAAAGTTTGTGTGAAGGAAGGAGGTAACATTCAGTAATGTACCCCAAGGTAATTCAACTACAAATTCTGGGAGTTTCCAAACAGGGCCACGAACATGTTAAAATATAACTAACTTATTCGTATTCTCAGCTATATAATTATTAATTTTGGAATTCACTTTAGAGTTTTTAATGATATTTCCATTCCTCCCTTGATGGAAATTTTCTGTGTTTGACTCTAAACACTGAATTAAGATTGTGGACTCAAGGAAAGAACCAACAACAGTTATGATATTAGTTGTTGTATTAAATGAACCCTCTTATATCAAATTTGGCACATTGGTCTGCAGTGTGTTTAAATTGCAGCTTCTGAGTCAGCACTGTGAGTCAGTTATTGACAGTTTGGCTAATGGTTCTTTAGCAGAGGATTAAGGGTTTAGTCAAAGATGTAACAAGGGACAGCACGGTAGCACAGTGGTTAGCACAGTTGCTTCACAGCTCCACGGTCCCAGGTTCTATTCCCGGCTTGGGTCATTCTGTGTGTGGAGTCTGCACGCTCTCCCTGTGCCTGCGTGGGTATCCTCCGGGTGGTCCGGTTTCCTTCCACAGTCCAAAGATGTGCAGGTCAGGTGGATCGGCCACGCTAAATTGCCCTTCACATCCAAAAAGGTTAGACAGGGTTACGGGCATAGGCTGGAGGTGTGGGACTTAAGTAGGGTGCTCCTTCCAAGGGCCAGTGCAGACTCGATGGCCTGAATGGCCTCCTTCAGCACGTAAATTCTGTGATTCTATGACTATTAATGGAGACACGTCCTAGGTGACATTGAGGACAGGGGAATGAGCAAGTTACCATAATCAGTGTGAAATTACTTTATTCCTTCTATCCCTCGCCACAAAGCACTGAGGTGGCTCCTCTCCTTCACCATCTCCTCCAAGTTCCCCTGAACAAATTACTGCCACTGAGCCTCCTTCAAATGAAGATCTCTCTACAATGTGAGCATGTGCAGGATTCAGCACATTGCCACAATACTACTTTGTGAGATATAGAGTAGGGCGGCCCAGACCTATTGGGATACGTCAAACTCTCTTTCAGCTTCTTTATGGTGAGTACTCAATGATAATCCACAGCTGTGTGCAGCAGGTTAGAAGGACTCGTGACAAGGAATTTAAGGACCCTGGTAATTATGATAGCCTGTTGAAAAGAATGAGCCCTTGATCCAGCAAGCAGGCAGCAGGTCATATCATGGGGGCTGCAGAGATCAGCAACATCCAGCCTGGAGAATCGTAGACTCCTGATGCCCTTTAGATCAATCCAAAAAAGTGTCTCGTAGCTTGTAAACCACACATACTGGGTATAGTCTCCTGCAGCCTCTCTCACCTGCTGTCTTCTGGTGGATCCTACTGTTGGTTTCAATAGCTGCTGCTTCCTCCTCTAACTATTCCTCCAACCACATAAGATTGGCAAGATAAAATAAATAAAAGCTCACTGATTGTAATAAAGCATTAAAAAATTGTGATCTGTACTAGCTATGAAGAAAGGTTGAGTAGATTAGGATTGTTTTCATTGGAAAGATGGAGGTTCAGGGGGGATCTGATTGAGGTCTACAAAATTATGAGAGGTATGGACAGGGTGGATAGCAACAAGCTTTTTCCAAGAGTGGGGGTGTCAGTTACAAGGGGTTACGATTTCAAGGTGAGAGGGGGAAAGTTTAAGGGAGATGTGCGTGGAAAGTTTTTTACGCAGAGGGTGGTGGGTGCCTGGAACGCTTTGCCAGCGGAGGTGGTAGAGGCGGGCATGATAGCATCATTTAAGATGCATCTAGACCGGTATATGAACGGGCGGGAACAGAGGGAAGTAGACCTTGGAAAATAGGAGACAGGTTTAGATAAAGGATCTGGATCGGCGCAGGCTGGGAGGGCTGAAGGGCCTGTTACGGGGCTGTAAATTTCTTTGTTCCTTGTAAGCTGAAAACTCTCCTGATGATCCCAACAGCACAACAGCAGACATCCTATGATCCTATTAGCTGTAGGTGTGTGTTAGTGGCTGAGAAACCAATTGCAGCACACTTTACTGGTGGGTGGAGCACTGAGTAGGACTTCTGTGTTGCGTTTTCTAGTTAAAACAGAATTGGTGGGCAGCACGGTGGTGCAGTGGGTTAGCCCTGCTGCCTCACGGCGCCGAGGTCCCAGGTTCGATCCCGGCTCTGGGTCACTGCCCGTGTGGAGTTTGCACATTCTCCCCGTGTCTGCGTGGGTTTCACCCCCACATGGTAGCATTGTGGATAGCACAATTGCTTCATAGCTCCAGGGTCCCAGGTTCGATTCCGGCTTGGGTCACTGTCTGTGCGGAGTCTGCACATCCTCCCCGTGTGTGCGTGGGTTTCCTCCGGGTGCTCCAGTTTCCTCCCACAGTCCAAAGATGTGCGGGTTAGGTGGATTGGCCATGATAAATTGCCCTTAGTGTCCAAAATTGCCCTTGGTGTTGGGTGGGGTTACGGGGTTATGGGGATAGGGTGGAGGTGTTAACCTTGGGTAGGGTGCTCTTACCAGGAGCCGGTGCAGACTCGATGGGCCGAATGGCCTCCTTCTGCACTGTAAATTCTATGTAAAAACCCAAAGATGTGCAGGCTAGGCGGATTGAAAACGCTAAATTGCCCCTTAATTGGAAAAAAAATGAATTGGGCACTCTAAAGTTATAAAAAAAAACAGTATTGGTGTCAGAATTGCATAATATCCCAATTTACATATATTCACAATGACCCTAACTGTCTTTGGCACCGGCTTCAGTTAACTCCAAATGGTGCACAGTTAAAATGGTGGTGGGTGGGGGCAGTGTTCCAAGGACACAGCCGTATGAACCTTAATGAGTTCCCCTTGGGCAAGCAAGAGTTTTTGTAACTCTAACTTATTTTCTTTTAAACAGGTTGAGGTCCTCTCTACTTTTTAAAACTTTCAAACTTTGTTGCTTGTAGTCACGCAGCGCAGGGACCACTGGCGCAGAACTCCTGCAAGCTCCACTCGGATCTGAAGCACGGCAATCTCAGCCTCTTCATTTTCCAGTGCCTCCAGAGATCTTGCTACAGATCCCTGGGGCATTTTCCTTCAATCACTTAACAACATTGCTCTCTTATCTCTCTTTGCTTTCTTTTTTCAAAAAGAAACTGTGCAGCAACTCTTTGTGTTTTGTTCACACTTAAGTCCCGCTTTTCCTTAAAACTCAAAATCACAGCTCTTGCTTCTCAGGGTTACTTTCTCGTCAATTTTTTCGCTTATATATTTCTAAACTTTTGATTGCACTGGCCAAGCTAGCCTCGCTCCGCATCCATCCCTGAGGGTCCGGCAACATCTCAACATCTTGCTGGGTTCTCTTCGCTCAAAGACAGGCATTCAAGTCAGCATTTGCCCTTCTGCAGACTTTGATTAAAGTAAGATACTCAGACATGTCAGGTAACAGACAGTGTCATCAATCATCCGTGTTATCCTCGTCACCAATGGAGTAATTGCATGCTCACAGACTTGGTCAGGAACACAGAGGCTATTTATTAATAAACCAAAACTGCACAGAGGCCAGCAGGTCCCAGCTGCCCTGGAGCAGTCCCCTGGCTGCATCAGTCCCTACATATCTTCTAGATGTCTTGTGCCTAAGAGAGGACTCCACTCCCTGGGTGATTACTCACTCCAGTCCCAATTGGCCTCTCAAGCAAGGTGACCCTCTTCTGCTGTGCTGCCCTTAAAGGGACAAACACCACATAAGTATATTACTGATAATGGCATTATATTAAAAAGTAATCAAATCAAATCAACAGTAAATGCTCATTGCAATGAATGTCCTTTCCCTCGAAATTTCTTTTTGTTTAAAAATTCATGCATGTTCAGGTCATGTCCTGAGCTTGTCAAGTTTTGGGTCTCTTTCTTCAACACAATGTCAGGAATGTTTGGGATTAAGCTGGTGCCTTTCCCGCTGGTGGCCATTTTCAAAGTCTCGGACACACCGGAGCTGCAGACGGGGGTGAAGCTGGATGCTTTTGCCTTCGCCTCATTGATAGCCCAGAGACGAATTCTGCTTGGGTAGAGGACTTCGGCCCTGCCCAGTGCTTCAACCTAATTGAGTGACCTTATGGAGTTTTTATACTTAGAGAAGGTCAAGTATACCATGAAGGGTTGGCAGAAGAGTTCTACTCAAGTTGACAGCCTTTCATTTCCCATTTCAGGGAGCTGGTCACTGTCAGATGCTGGGGCGGGGGGCGTTAAGGGTCTGGTTATGTTCTGTTTTAATCTTTGGGGAGGGGGTTGGGAGGGAAAATAAGTTTGGAATTATGTTTGTTGTGTGTTGTGGTTTTACTGTGTTTTAATTGAAATTGTTTTCAATTAAAATTTGTATATTTTGGATTAGTAGATAAACAATTGCTAGCTTCTTTACACTGCTGGACTATTTCCAACTCATTCCTGCCTGGCATTTCACATTCTATGGTCCGTTAACTTTGGTCACCCCAAACTCTGCTGCCAGTGTCCTTACGTCACCAAGTCCATTTCACACATCCCCCTGAGCTGGCTAACCTACGCCAGCTCTCAGTCTAGAAACACTTGGATTGTAAAATTAACATCCTTGTTTTCAACTCTCTCCAGGGCCTTGTCCCTCCCGATAGCTGTAATCCCCTTTAGCCCCATAACCCTTCTTGATATCTGCGCTCCTCTAATTGTGACCTGTTGAACATTTCCGATCATTGGAGCCGTGCCTTCAGTTTCCCTTGCATCCTTAAACCTCACTGACTCTCCACCTTTTGAGCATGCTTTTGACCAGCTGCTCCAATATCACCCAATATGGCTCAGAGTTTAATTTTGTTTCATAAAACTCCTGTGAAGAGCCTTGAACTTCTTGTTAAAGGCAGTAGATAAAGATGAGTTGATATTATATTATGCGCCCACGACAGACTTTACTAGTAGTACAGTGACTTTCACTCATGGTAAAGGCAGTGATTACAAGAACTGCAATGGTAAAATATCACACAACAGTCTGGAAAACAGATACTCAGCAAACGTTCAGAATTATGGGAGGCAACTGGAGTTACAGTCAAAGATCGGTTAAAAGGAGCTTTTTGAAATGAAAATGAAAAAATGAAAATCGCTTATTGTCACAAGTAGGCTTCAAATGAAGTTACTGTGAAAAGCCCCTAGTCGCCACATTCCGGCGCCTGCTCGGGGAGGCTGTTACGGGAATCGAACCGTGCTGCTGGCCTGCTTTCAAAGCCAACGATTTAGCCCTGTGCTAAACAGCCCCATGTTTTACTTATAGATTAATACATCAAAAGGTAGAAAATTGAGGAAGGAGGGTCCAGAGGCTGTAATAGTGGCTGGCTCTGCGATTGAGGATGAAGGGACCGTATGCAGAAAAGCAGAGGTTGTCAATGGGGTTGGAAGGATCTGCAAGAGATTAATATACAAAAAGAGGTCCTGGGTTTTGAAATTGCCACTTGAGCAAAAGGGAACTGACAACGTTCTGAAAGACAAGGAAAATAGAGGAGTAGGGTTCAGTACGCAATAGGATAGTGCTGTACGAAATGTGTTGCAGTGTATGTAGGATGGTACTCAAGAGCCCAATAAACTAGGCTTTCTTTGAGATTCTTCAGCTGTGGGATTTAAAGCTTAGTTCAGGTCAAGTAGACACCCCAAATTTGTACACTGTGGAGTTCAGCCCGAGAGAGCAAATGGTAAAATCAGAGACTATAGTATACAGTTTCTAGTGGAAACCACAGAACCATATCAGACAGCATGAAACCAAGCAAAATATATGTTTACATTGTGATATTAGTTAATGTGCACATATCAAAAGTAATTTTTGAAGCAACTAATATTACCATTGATCATATTTAGCTCACTGAGCCTCCTGATTGCATGTCTAGACTATGGTAAATTACGAATGGTAAAGATGCAAATTCTTTGCCTCCTGATACTGTATTAGCCATCTGCTTCTGCAGTAAACACAATCTATAATTCTCTAAATCTTTTAGTTATGCTTTGGCAAATTTCCAGTCTCATCACAAGTATAATTCTAGATAGACCTGCTGACAAATTAGGGCATTGATTACATTTCACAATGATGAGATATCAGCCTTTTGATCACTGATATTCTTTTAGAAGTAAATTTCATGGCAGATGATCAGGTATGGTGTGGGATTCCAAATCTTCTTTTGGAACTCAAAGGCTTAACTTCCTTGGATGATTTCAATTTGGTCTAACCTCCATTTGTTGGTAATTTATCCTCAAAGTTGAAGGCTTTAAGTTGCACATCCTTATTTTGTCCCTCATTCTTATTTCCAATGTCTGCAAACAGTGCAGAGTTCAATGGCTTATAACGGGATAAAGCCACAGTCAAGCTTCTATGATCCCACCGTAAAAACTTCAGGGACAAAGCAACAACATTATCAGTTTTTCTCTCAAAGTTTGTGTCCCAGTTCATGGGGACAGATGGTTGGGAAAGAAACCACCAGTTACAATTCAGCTACGTGTGTCGTTCTACTGCAGGTAGGAATATGTGTATTGTAATGAATACAAAAGGTTAACAATAAAGTAATAATACTTCTCACCACCAGATGGCGATAAGGAGCAGTGGTAGAAATATCATGTGACTTCTGGGATTTTGTGAGAAGGTTGTAAGGTGTTAAGAGAGATATATAGCATAAAGTTCTGTTGTAAGAGATATCGTATTGTTTTATTTAATAACTTCTTCCTTGTTGACTGGTTAGAATCTTTAATTTAGTAGTGTAAAATAAATCAGCTTTGTTCAATAACACGGGCAGCACGGTGGCGCATTCGTTAGCACTGCTGCCTCATGGCGCCGAGGTCCCAGGTTCAATCCCAACTCTGGGTCACTGTCCGTGTGGAGTTTGCACATTCTCCCTATGTTTGCTTAGGTTTCGCCCCCATAATCCAAAGATGTGAAGAGTAGGTGGCTTGGTCACTCTAAATTCCCCCTTAATTGGAAAAAATGAATTGGTTACTATACATTTTTTTAAAAAAAGGCTTTGTTCAATAACTCAGCTTGATGTTCTTTGCTAACACGACATTCTCTGAGCATCCTGATAGACCTAACAGAGAACATCACAGTAGATTGATATACTGCAGGTAGGTTAATTGAAAGTATTATCTTTTGACAATGATCTAAGGATAACAGGCCCCAAGATACTTATATCTTTAATCAGGAAACAGTTTATTTTACGTATGTGGCTACAGAGGCACAGAACTTACGATCGCTAGCATCTGAATACCAGGTAATTTTTAAACCACTGTTGTTTAGCCCTTAGTTAACATTAGAAAGATTTAAACTTTCCTTTTCAACTTGGTCTTGTACCAGCTGTAATATAGTTACACTTCAGGTGGTTAAATATGGAGTCTCCAATTGCTTGCTGGAACTCACAATGCTTTACTAACATATACCTATGTAGAAAAGATGATGCTTGCACTACATTATACACTACTTGAATGCAAAAGTGAAAGCACTTCAACACAAAATATATGGGGTGGGATTCTCCGGTCCCCCAGCCGCGTGTTTCTCAGCCGTGCGCCGTGCGCTGGCGGCGGGATTCTATCCTCCCACCGCTTGTCAATGGAGCTTCACATTGAAACCACTCCATGCCACCAAGGAAGCCACTGGCGGCGGTGCGCTGCCAATGGGAAAAGTGGATCCCGACGGCCAGAGAATTCTGGCCATGATCTTTTGTTTTTATAAATTTAGAGTACCCAATTCTTTTTCCCCAATTAAGGGGCAATTCACCTATCCTGCACATCTTTGTGGGTTGTGGGGATGAGACCCACGCAGGCCCACATGGACAGTGACCCGGGACCGGGATCGAACCCGGGTCCTCAGCGCCGTGAGCCAAGCAGTGCTAACCAATATGTCACTGTGCGCCCTGGCCATGATCTTTTAGCATAAAGGATCAAACGCTATTATTTACCACTAACACCTCATAGCGTAAGTGGGCTTTTCAAAACAACATATTCAGACAAGTTACTGAGACAAAATAAATTACATTGACACATCTTTGAATGTTATCTGAAACTTACTTTAAAAGACTACTCTCAGAAGCAAATACTCAATTTCCCAGGTAATTACACATAAGATAGAACAGTTTCTATGCTATTATTTTCTGCCACTTTTCTTTATTTGGCTATGACTAAGACAACTGAAAGTTTCTCTCTTTTGATCCAATCTGGGTGGCACCGTAGCACAGTGGTTATCACTGTTTCTTCACAGCTCCATGGTCCCAGATTCGATTCCCGGCTTGGGTCACCCCGTGTCTTTGCGGGTTCCCTTCGGGTGCTCCGATCTCCTCCCACAAGTCCCGAATGACGTGCTGTTAGGTAATTTGGACATTCTGAATTCTCCCTGTGCACCCGAACAGGCGCCGGAATGTGGCGACTAGGGGCTTTTCACAGTAACTTCATTGCAGTGTTAATGTAAGCCTACTTGTGACAATAAAGATTATTATTATCTGTAAAACTTATTAACATTCATCATTAGATCATTGTTTAGTAACAGCCTCATTCTATTTCTATTGGTAGTTTGTAATACTATTAATTAAAATGATATTAAAAACACCAATAACTTCTATTTATGTAGCTCAAAAAAACATTTTAAAAAATGTGACAAGAGGTCCACTGATTTGATCAGTAAATCTTAAAGGTAAATATTTTGCAGAACAGTAATTTACGCAAAATATTCATCAGCACCCTACCCGCTAATCTCATGGCAGCAAAAAGTTAAGTATATAATTTAAAAACGTTAATAATTCTAATTACAGACTGATTTCAAGATCTTTTCTTCAATATGCAGTACATTATAGACAGCGTACAAATGTAGTTAAATCAGAATACTTTGCAACTAATAGGATTGAATCATTATTGATCTACTGGAAAACATACATCAAATGCGATGATTTACATTCAAACACCCATCAATTACCATGAGTGAGGCCAGAGCCATTTTAAGGTCAGGTCCTTGTGGTGAACTGTAGGCCCAGACCAGTGCTCAGAGATTGCCAGGCAGACCGACTGGCTCCTGTTATGTCTTCCGGCTCCCATTAGTTCAAATACAACGTCAGCTATTCAACCATGACAGCCACATCAGCCAAACAGATTGCCAAAACACTCATTGGCACAGCATACAGAAGAATGCTGATCGGTGTACACAATGAAATGCTTACTGCCACAGAGCATGGGGAAATCCAACACCAATTGAGCAAAGGGTTTTTGTAAAGCTTGGAAACCATTCATTCCAGCCTGGAAAATGGTGGTCAAAACCATCAGCGCACATGTGAACCCAGCCATGATTCAATGTCGGATGGCCGATACCTCAGCTTTCATTACAGCACGAGCAGCTTCCATTAAGTGTGAGAGCTGCACAGGGCTCTGACTGACGTCATGCAAGATCAGTTTGCTACCATGCAAGCTCAGACTGTGGATTGCAGTATACGTACAAGGCGTCAAAGCAGTTCAGCAATCAGTCCTTCTACAGATTACTAGGGTTGCTGAGTGGCCACCCCAGGGGAATAGCTGTGGCTCCATGGAGCACGAACCTGCTCTCATCGCTCAGGAGAGGGCACATTTCCTCAGATTTCATCTGTGCCTTTACTGTTGTCCCTCAGTCAGCCAGTCCCGAACACTGCCACCCATTTTGAGATGGTGCAACCCAGTCCACAGCCTGACTTTCCAGACTGTTGGAACCAACAATTCGACGGACACGTGCTTGTAGGATTAGAATAGCGGTTTTAATATACTCGCAACAGAGCCAGCCTGTTAGCCATTGAACTTTCGGTGAACTGGCCAGCTGACCATGTGGCACTGATCTTTATACAGCAGCTCCAGGGGGAGGAGTCCTGGGCGGAGCCAAGGGAGAAGCCCAGTACAATTCTCGAGCATTCCCAGAGCTACTCCCCCTGGTGGTCAGGTAGTGCAACTGCACTTACAATATAGACACAAGTATATACAGTTTATAATCCGGTGTGAATCACATTCACCACACAGACCCAGAGCTGCTCTGGATTGTTCAACAGGACTATTTATAGAACCCTCCACAGAGGTTCAAATTAACACCAGCCCTGCTGTAACCATTGGGCTAGCCCTGCACAGGGGTACTGCATCAATCAAAGGCACATGGTTGACAGCCACTAAAGGAGTTCAGATGGGTGATCAGCTGAATTTTTGGGCAACACTAAGAGATGTTATTTATAAATTTGGTTTGGAATTGTAATTCCTGTAGCTTTGTTTTTGCATTGTTGCTAAGGAGACCCTGTGATGATTAGCAGAGTAAAGATAAAGTGTAGGACTGTTGGTGAATGCTTGGTTGCAGTTATTGGTATCACACGTGTGTTCTTCATGAAGAGCCCAATCAGAAAGGGACCATCAAGGTTGTCTTCTCTCTTCCTTCTCCTCATGCACTTGCTCGGCCTCCTCATACACCTCAGCTGTTTTCCGTAGTCGACAAAAAGCGGTATCCCCATGTGATGGCAAGGATGTGCAGCATGCAGAATACATCCCGTAAAGATCAAAGTGAGTAAACAGGCAGTTATCTCATAGAACTGGCCATTCAGCCCATCTACTCTGTGCTGGTGCTTATGCTCCATTCAGGCCTCCTCCCACCCCAACATGAATATAGACATCCACTCTGCTAAGTGATGCAACTCCAGAGCTTTTTCTATTTTAGAGAGCCAGCCAAGTTCAAGACCAACGATCGCTACCTGATGGATGAGCCCAGCATTGACAGAGTCACTTTCTACGAACCAGCCAAGTGAAATCCAGATAAAGGCCTTATCCATTTGCACAGTGCCCCCCACCCTTCCACCTCATCTAACCTAAGGGGTTGAGTGAATATCAGGTAAGCTCTTCCTTTCTTTTTCTTGTTTTATCGAGAGGGGATGGCAGGGAAGGCAGTGCAATGTTCCTCCTTCAGAATGTTTGACGTTAGGGACGCCATCAGTGTCCCTGCTGATTTCACCTGTGGGAAGTGCACCCATCTCTAGCTCCTCAGAAACCGCGTTAGGGAACTGGAGCTGGAGCTGGATGAACTTCGGATCATTCGGGAGGCAGAGGTGGTCATAGATAGAAGCTTCAGGGATGTAGTTACTCAGAAGAATGAAGATAGATGGGTGACGGTGAGAGGGGCTGGGTGGAAGCAGTCAGTACAGGGATCCCCTGTGGTCGTTCCCCTTAGTAACATGTATACCAGTTTGGATACTGGTGGGGGGTGGTGGACTTACCAGGGGTAAGCCATGGGGTACAGGTCTCTGGCACAGAGTCTGTCCCTGTTGCTCAGAAGGGAAGGTGGGAGAGTAGTAGAGCATTAGTCATTGGAGACTCCATAGTTAGGGGGATAGATAGGAGATACTGTGGGAACAAGAGAGACTCGCGGTTGGTGTGTTGCCTCTCAGGTGCCAGGGTCCGTGATGTCGCAGATCGTGTTTTCGGGATCCTTAAGGGGGAGGGGGAGCAGCCCCAAGTCGTGGTCCACATAGACACCAACAACATAGGTAGGAAAAGGGATAGGGATGTAAGGCAGGAATTCAGGGAGCTAGGGTGGAAACTTAGAGCTAGAACGAACAGAGTTATTATCTCTAGGTTGTTACCTGTGCCATGTGCTAGTGAGACGAGGAATAGGGAGAGAGAGCAATTGAACACGTGGGTACAGGGATGGTGCAGGAGGGAAGGTTTCAGATACCTGGATAATTGGGGCTCATTTTGGGGTAGGTGGGACCTCTACAGACGGGGTGGTCTGCACCTGGACCAGAGGGGTACAAATATACTGGGGGGAGGGGGGGGGGGGGGTGGAAATTTGCTAATGCTCTTCGGGAGGGTTTAAACTAATTCAGCAGGGGGTTGGGAACCTGAATTGTAGCTCCAGTATACAGGAGGTTGAGAGTAGTGAGGTAATGAGTAAGAGTAAGGTTTCAAGGTTGCAGGAGTGTACCGGTAGGCAGGAAGGTGGTTTAAAGTGTGTCTACTTCAATGCCAGGAGCATCCGGAATAAGGTGGGTGAACTTGCAGCATGGGTTGGTACCTGGGACTTCGATGTTGTGGCCATTTTTGAGACATGGATAGAGCAGGGAAAGGAATGGTTGTTGCAGTTGCCGGGGTTTAGATATTTCAGTAAGCTCAGGGAAGCTGGGAAAAGAGGGGGAGGGGTGGCATTGTTAGTCAAGGAAGTATTACGGTGGCAGAAAGGACGTTTGATGAGGACTCATCTACTGAGGTAGTATAGGCTGAGGTTAGAAACAGGAAAGGAGAGATCACCATGTTGGGAGTTTTCTATAGGCCTCCGAAAAGTTCCAGAGATGTAGAGGAAAGGATTGCAAAGAAGATTCTGGATCGGAGCGAAAGTAATAGGGTAGTTGTTATGGGGGACTTTAACTTTCCAAATATTGACTGGAAACACTATAGTTCGAGTACTTTAGATGGGTCCGTTTTTGTCCAATATGTGCAAGAGGGTTTCCTGACACAGTATGTAGATAGACCAACAAGAGGTGAGGCCACATTGGATTTGGTACTGGGTAATGAACCAGGACAGGTGTTAGATTTGGAGATAGGTGAGCACTTTGGTGATAGTGACCACAATTCAGTTACGTTTACTTTAGCGATGGAAAGGGATAGGTATATACCGCAGGGCAAGAGTTATAGCTGGGGGAAGGGCAATTATGATGCGATGAGGCAAGACTTAGGATGCATAGAATGGGGAAGGAAACTGCAGGGGATGGGCACAATTGAAATGCGGAGCTAGTTCAAGGAACAGCTACTGCGTGTCCTTGAAAGGAACAGCTACTGCGTGTCCTTGATAAGTATGTACCTGTCAGGCAGGGAGGAAGTGGTCGAGCGAGGGAACCATGGTTTACTAAAGTAGTTGAATCACTTGTCAAGAGGAAGAAGTAGGCTTATGTAAAGATGAGACGTGAAGGTTCAGTTAGGGCGCTCGAGAGTTACAAGTTAGCTAGGAAGGACCTAAAGAGAGAGCTAAGAAGAGCCAGGAGGGGACATGAGAAGTCTTTGGCAGGTAGCATCAAGGATAACCCTAAAGCGTTCTATACGTATGTCAGGAATAAAAGAATGACTAGGGTAAGAGTAGGGCCAATCAAGGACAGTAGTGGGAAGTTGTGCGTGGAGTCCGAAGAGATAGGAGAGGTGCTAAATGAATATTTTTCGTCAGTATTCACACAGGAAAAAGACAATGTTGTCGAGGAGAATAGTGAGATACAGGCTACTAGACTAGAAGGGCTTGAGGTTCATAAGGAGGAGGTGTTAGCAATTCTGGAAAGTGTGAAAATAGATAAGTCCCCTGGGCCGGATGGGATTTATCCTAGAATTCTCTGGGAAGCTAGGGAGGAGATTGCTGAGCCTTTGGCGTTGATCTTTATGTCGTCATTGTCTACAGGAATAGTGCCAGAAGACTGGAGGATAGCAAATGTTGTCCCCTTTTTTAAGAAGGGGAGTAGAGACAACCCCGGTAACTATAGACCAGTGAGCCTTACTTCTGTTGTGGGCGAAGTCTTGGAAAGGCTTATAAGAGATAGGATTTATAATCATCTAGAAAGGAATAATTTGATAGGGATAGTCAAGACAGTTTTGTGAAGGGTAGGTCATGCCTCACAAACCTTATTGAGTTCTTTGAGAAGGTGACCAAGCAGGTGGACGAGGGTAAAGCTGTTGATATGGTGTATATGGATTTCAGTAAAGCGTTTGATAAGGTTCCCCATGGTAGGCTATTGCAGAAAATATGGAGGCATGGGATTCAGGGTGATTTAACAGTTTGGATCAGGAATTGGCTAGCTGTAAGAAGGCAGAGGGTGGTGTTTGATGGGAAATGTTCAGCCTGAAGTTCAGTTACTAGTGTTGTACCACAAGGATCTGTTTTGGGGCCACTGCTTTTTGTCATTTTTATAAATGACCTGGAAGAGGGCGTAGAAGGATGGGTGAGTAAATTTGCAGATGGCACGTCGGTGGAGTTGTGGACAGTGCGGAAGGATGTTGCAGGTTACAGAGGGACATAGATAATATGCAGAGCTGGGCTGAGAGGTGGCAAATGGAGTTTAATGCAGAAAAGTGAGAAGAGATTCATTTGGAAGGAGTAACAGGAATACAGAGTACTGGGCCAATGGTAAGATTCTTGGTAGTGTGGATGAGCAGAGAGATCTCGGTGTCCATGGACATAGATCCCTGAAAGCTGCCACCCAGGTTGATAGGGTTGTTAAGAAGGCGTATGGTGTGTTAGCTTTTATTGGCAGAGGGATTGAGTTTCGGAGCCATGAGGTCATGTTGCAGCTGTACAAAACTCTGATGCGGCCGCATTTGGACTTTTGCGTGCAGTTCTGGTTGCCGCATTATAGGAAGGATGTGGAAGCATTGGAAAGGGTGCAGAGGAGATTTACCAGGATGGTGCCTGGTATGGAGGGAAGATCTTATGAGGAAAGGCTGAGGCTCTTAAGGCTGTTTTCGTTAGAGAAGAAGAAGGTTAAGAGGTGACTTAATTGAGGCATACAAGATGATCAGAGGATTAGATAGGGTGGACAGTGAGAGCCTTTTTCCTCGGATGGTGATGGCTAGCACGAGGGGACATAGCTTTAAATTGAGGGAGATAGATATAGGACAGATGTCAGAGGTAGGTTCATTACTCAGAGAGTAGTAAGGGTGTGGAATACCCTGCCTGCAACAGTAGTGGACTCGCCAACATTAAGTGCATTTAAATGGCCATTGGATAAACATGGATGATAAGGGAATAGTGTAATTGGGCTTTAGAGTGGATTCACAGGTTGGCGCAACATCGAGGTCTGAAGGACCTGTACTGCGCTGTAATGTTCTATGTTCTATACCGGTCACCCTGAAATTAAGGAAAGCTTTTTGTAGCTGATAGGTGTGGTTTAACTTGTAGTATTGTGTTTGCATGTTGAGATAACTCTTGTGTATGTAAATAAACCATCTTTTGAACTAACGAACTGGTTGTGTGGTCATTTGATCGATATAAGGGAAGGCTTGTGGTTCACTAAGATAAATAGAAATACCCACAGTACTGGCGATGCTGTTGGGCCCAAAACAGAGCAACAACTGTATGAGGTTAAGAGAGCGTCTTAGCTGGTGAGGAGGCTCCAAAACGGCATCACTAGCTTCAAATTTATGTTGCAAGCTAATTGACATCATGATCCACTTGCTCTACATACTTCAGTTCCTGTTCATTACACGCCTGTTCACGGACAGAAACCTCCCATGGAGTAGAAGGGCAAACGCTCGCTTGATCTTGATTTTCAGTACGAATACAGACCGTGAAAGTGGGGCCTCACGATCCTTCTGACCTTTTGGGTTTTAAGCAGGAGGTGTCAGAAAAGTCACACACGTTACCTCATAAATCTGGCATCATGCTGACCGGCCATAAATGCAGGTGCCATTTTGGACCCCAAACTGCATCCAGAGAACCCAAACAACCGGTGCCAATTTCACACTGCAGAGATGATGCTGTTACATAGATACATAGAAGATCGGAGCAGGAGGAGGCCTTTTGGCCCTTCGAGTCTGCACCACCATTTATCACGATCATCCAACTCAATAGCCTGATCCTGCTTTCTCCCCATAACCTTTAATCCCATTCTCCACAAGTGCTATATTTAGCTGTCTCTTGAATATATTCAAAGTTTTAGCATCAACTACTTCCTGTGGTAATGAATTCCACAGGCTCCCCACTCTTTGGGTGAAGGAATGTCTCCTCATCTCTGTCAGAAATGGTTTACCCTGAATCCTCAGACCATGTCCCCTGATTCTGGACATACCCATCATTGGTAACATCTTTCCTTCATCTACCCTGTCTAGTCCTCTTAGAATTTTATAAGTCTCTATGAGATCCCCCCTCTTTCTTCTGAACTCCAGCAAGAACAATCCTAACCTACTCAATCTCTCCTCATATGACACTCCCGCCATCTCTGGAATCAGTCTGGTAAACCTTCGCTGCACTCCCTCGAAAGCATGAACAACCTTCCTCCGAAAAGGAGGCCAAAACTGCACACCTCTCGCAATGAAGGCCAACATGCCATTAGCCTTCTTTACCGCCTGCTGCACCTGCATGCTTACCTTCAGCAACTGGTGCATAAGGACACCCAGGCCCCGCTGCACACTCCTCTCTCCCAATTTTTAACCATTCAGGTAGTAATCTGCCTTCCTGTTTTTGTTTCCAAAATGAATAACCTCACACTTATCCAAATTATACTGCATCTGCCATTGATTTGCCCATTCGCCCAACCTGACCAGATCATGCTGTAGGATCCTTGTATCCTTTTCACAGTTCACCCTCCCACCCAACTTGGTATCATCTTCAAATTTTGAGATGTTACATTTTGTTCCCTCATCCAAATTATTAATATATATTGTGAACACTAGGGCCCAAGCACCACTCTCTGTGGCATCCCACTAGTTACTGCGTGCCAATTTGAAAAGGACCCATTAATTCCTAATCTTCATTTCCTCTCTGTCAACCAGTTTTCTACCCACCTCAATATACTTCCCCAATCCCATGCGCTTTAATTTTGCACAATAATCTCTTATGCGGGACTCTGTCAAACGCCTTCTGAAAGCCTAAATATACCACATCGACTGGCTCTCCCTTGTCAACTGTACAGGTTACATCTTCAAAGAATTCCAACAGATTTGTCAAGCATGATTTCCCCTTCATACATTCATGCTGACTCTGACTGATCCTGCCACTGCTTCCTAAATGTTCTACTATAAAGTCCTTGATAATGGATTCAAGAATTTTCCCCACTACCAATGTTAGGCTTTCTCTCTACCTCCCTTTTTGAATATTGGAGTGACATGAGCTACCCTCCAATCTGGAGAGACTGTTCTAGAGTCTATAGAATCCAGGAAGATGACTACCAATATATCCACTATTTCCAGCCACCTCCTTACGCATTCTGAGATGCAGATCTCAGGCCCTGGGGATTTATCCGCCATCAATCCCATCAATTTTCCCAGCACCATTTCCACTGTACGACTGTGACAATTCATCCATGTTTCTCGCACTGCCACAACCTGCCCTTTATTGTTGAGTTCTCATTCCAGGCTTTCTGCTTCCTCACTAAATTTGTTACAGACCAAGCTTTCTGAATTATTTTTGTGCCATCAATGGACTATTCAAATTAGGGGGGGAACTCCAATCAGAAAATGAACATAGCTGCCAGTCTGGGTCAGCTGAAGCCCATTTATGCTCCACTTGAATAAAACACATCTATTGATGGTAGTTTTCTACATTCAAAATATGAAGGCTTATTTGCTCAATAACCAACCCAAACTGATTGCTTGATTTTAATAAACCATAACTGATCCTTTACAATCAAAGGTAACAAACCAGCTGCAAGGTGTACACTTGTTTTCCCTTAAAAAACTGCTAAAAAGGTTCAGATAGATGAAATGAAAAGCATAAACCAACTGTAAACTATTAGAAAACACCCATGAGGCAAGAGAGATTAGAATGCCCAGTTCTCAAAACCCCTGTTCAGGCAGGGAGCACAAATGAACAAGACTAAATACTGGGTCTGACTGAGTGACAAGCATCATAAATATGAAAGAGCTCAAGTAGTGATAAGCCACAATTACCCTGCTGCTTCATTCAAACAGATTGGGGCGCATTTCAAACCCCTGAGAGCAGTAATATAGCATCTTCGTTGCTGCATTATAGTTTCAAACCTACTCATTCTGTTTTGTGGATAAATCATAAATATAGTAATGCACAAATACATTGGGACTACACTGCTCCAACTATAATGAATTACTCATGAATGAAGAGTAATGCACAATGTGCAATGCATTTAAAGGGAAGCTATGTAACATGAGGGAGTAAATAACAGGTTATGCTGATCGGGTTAGATGAAGGCGGGTCAGAGGAAACTGGTGAATCGCATAAACGTTAACACAAACCCACTGGGTGAATCACCTGCTTCCGTGCTACACAATCTATGGACATTTCATGCTGTTTTCTGGTTATTTAGAGTTGATCCTGATGATATCAAACGTGAATATTTTCAATATATGTATTTGTTTCTCCAGCTGATCCCTCGAATCCTCATGTTTTCCATTTGCAACCAATTTTTCAACTCTGAATTATTTGGGGAGAAAATTATACTCAAGCGTTGTATGTGAGTCCCTAAAAAGCACCAGTATATTAAGGATGAGTTCAATTGGGGGTCTAATCATAATAATTTCACCATTATAAATTAAACATATTCATCACCATTTGATAAGTTATTAAAGTAATTAGATCAAATGCTATCTATGCTGCATTTTTCTCATCATAACAGCGTATTTCTATTGGGAAAATGTAGAAAATTATATTATTCATTTTTATAAATTTAATGAGGCTTAATAACTTTTAATAACTTTTTATTCCCTATGAGCCAAAATCCAAGACTTCAAATCTACTTGCATATCTGAGAACTTGGGCTGGATTCTCTGACCCCCCCCCCCCCCCCCCCCCCCCCCCCGCCAGGTTGGAGAATCGCCGGGGGCCGGCGTGAATCCCGCCCCCGCCGGCCACCGAAGTCTCCGGCACCGGATATTCGGTGGGGGCGGGAATCGTGCAGCGCCTGTTGGTGCCCCCCCCCCCCCCCCCCCCCCGCGATGGCCGACACGGAGGTGATCCCCCCCCGCGCATGCGAGGGGATGACTTCAGCAGCCGCTGACGCTCCCGCGAATGCGTGGACTTCCGCCGGCTGGCGGAGTCCCTTCGGCCCCGGCTGGCATGGCGCCAAAGGACTTTCCCGCCGACCGGCGGCGCGCCAACCACTCCGGGACGGGCCTAGCCCCTAAAGGTGAGGAGGATTCCGCACCTTTGGTGCGGCCCAACACCGGAGTGGTTCACGCCACTCCGTCCCGCCGGGATCCCCCGCCCCGCCGGGTTGGAGAGAATCCAGCACCTTATTTCTGTAACCTCTCTCCATACTGATGAAAAGGATAGATTAGGTTAAAATTCACCCAGCTTTGCCCCAGTTGTTTTCTGCAACCTATCCTGTCTATTATTATCAAAACTGTTGTCACAAAGTAACTGTTGTTACTTTGAATTTTCCACCTTAACATCCCGCCACCTCCTCCTCACTCTATTGGAATCTTACCTTACTCCACTGTCTGATTCTTAGGCTTCAATATTAACCACACAATCCTGCTTGATGGGTGAAAGGGGTCAGTCGGGGCGGTTAAATAGCAAAATACTGTATATAATCTGAACACTTAAATTAGGCAGATATTAATACTATAATAATAATCGCTTAATGTCACGAGTAGGCTTCAATAAAGTTACTGTGAAAGGCCCCTAGTCACCACATTCCGGCGGCGCCTGTTCTGGAAGGCTGGTATGGGTATGGGCTTCAGTGTGTGTGTGTGTGTGTGCGCGCGGGGGTGGGGAGGGGGGGGTGTGGGGGGGGGGGGGGGGGGTGCACAATGGCCAAAATTAAAATATTGAAATTGTGAGCCAAATTTGAAATTTACTGCTGCTGCATATGTTCCTCAGAATTCAGGAAACCTGGCAACAACAAGGAAGTGGGAGCTGCCGTTCCCCAATATAACTACCTTTACAGCACTCCGTGCGGGCTTGGCGGAGCAGGAATATTCCCATGGCCATTTAAGGATGCTTTTGGCCTCTCTGCTCACCCCCCCCTCCCCCGAGCCTCCTGACATTGGCACTCCCACTTGCCGGCCTGGCTGTCTACTTGGTCAGCTGTAGGACAGGACATTGACCTACAAAATACCAACTAGGCCATTGAGTTCAACAGGATATCTGCGTGTGCCCCCCAGCCCACCTAACCCGGCCTCATGTGTGCTGCAGCTGGAAGGTCATGGTATGGATCACGGCAATCATCCAATCATTTCAGGTAGGCATGAGAAGGATTTTGCAGGTATGAGGGAGGTGGTTAACCTTGCTGCATTCCAAAATGTTAACCAATCAACCATAGTGTGAAATGATCTGCGTTCTAAGAAAATGTCCACCACGAGGAATAAAGCACAATGTGCATGCGTTCACATTTTCTCTTCTTTTCTTTTATGAATAGCTTCATTACTGCATCCTGTCCAGCTAACCTGATAGCTCCCACTTTACTATCATGATCTACAAAGTACGCTTTCGGGGGAAAAAGTATCCTATAATATATTTCATCAGTAAAGTTTTTAATCTTTCTCTTCTATAAATTTATTCATAGGTTTGGTCTCTGCTTTGATATTTCTTACAACATTGGAATTCGGCTTTTATCATCCAATGCAGGGCAAATGCATCTCAACTCTTGTTAGAAATTTAGGGACGGAGATAACATTTTCTTCACTTGCTGGGTTTACAATTGCTGCCGACACTATTTAAACTGTTGGGTGGACCACTGCCTCATTTTACGTTTCTATGGCTACCAGCATTTTCGATGGCAGCACACAAACCTCGATCGTGGAGTAGAAACACTATGTCACAATATGTGATCTCCTTTTAACTTGAAGAAACGGTGCTGTTAACGCAATCATGATCACATCTCGACTGCCATTCTTTTCATATATTAAAAGAATCCTTCAAAATACCCCCAGGGTAATGAACCTATGAACTTAACTGCCATACCTCTGCAGTACAACAATCAAGAAAGATTCCTGCTATGCATTAGAGCAGCAGGAGCCTCGTTAAAAATTAATTCTTACATATTTAAGTAACATTTTACAACAAATAACAGATAAGCCTCTTGACTTTTCTCGAATTGTAGTTCCCACTGAGAATTCTTATGGTATATACAATGAAATGATTGTTGCAGCAGGAGAAACTGTGGTCTTGGAAGCCGTTTCACATATTGCTATGAAAACGTATGCACAATCCTAGAAGTGCATTCGTGTGTTCTCACTGTGTTTGCAATCCTGTTATAGCTATTGTCGGTTTTAAATGCAAGAACAGACTGTCATAGTTGATTTTTTTTCCTCCAATTTCCTCCTCTCCTGAAGGCGATGACTGAGATCTATTTCTATGAGCCAGTAACTCTCACGTGACCTCTATTTATAGGTCAGTCTTACAGGGCCAGAGGGACTTTGCAGCCAAGTGGGATTCGGTGCTCACTCCACATCCAAACATGTAAAAATCCTGTAATCGCATAGCATCCACACACACACACCCCCCCCCCCCCCCCCCCTCCCATTAGCTCAGTGATTCCATGGTCAATTTTAATGCTGACCTAATGGACACTGGTCAACATGGATACTGGACCCGAGAACTTCCTGGGAAGTCGAGCTCTGAAATGGAGGTTATATTCTGCTGCGTAGAAGGTCTGGCGCTTTTCGCTAAATGCATGTTATAGCATTCTTTTTGCAGCTGCAAGGGTTATGCAACAATGTAAAAGTATTCACTCTGCTAATTCCCATTTCGTCATGTTACATATATGTTTCTCTCATCGTATGTATAGTATAAATCTATTGCGTATTAAATGCCTTCAGTCACAGCACAAATTATTATTTATTTGTTTATAGCCCCTTGCTGTTTTAATTAAAGATATGCCAAACATTGATGTTGATGCCTGTAACGCATGAGCCTTTTGGTTCAATAAAAGCTCTTTCCAACCTTTTTTGAAGTGCAAGTTAAACCTATTTTTTTGAAAATTAATCCCATCTCTAAAGTCTTCTGTTCGAGCCAGCTGAATGATGATTTAAAAAAATTTAAAACAGTTTAATTTAGAGCAGTATTAAAGAGAAAAGAATAGTGATGTGAAGAAACTAAAAGAGATAAAATAATTTAAACATCACTGAAGGAGAAGAGAGAATGGCAACAAAAGAACTGAAATGACATGCAGAATTTAAGGTGTTTTTAAAAATTCATATTTGCTGTTTGTAATTTACCTTATATTGTTGTTATAATACTAATGCTACTCCAACCTCATCATGGTAGCATGTGCGTTTTCTCCTTCGAGAATCACAGTAAATTAACAGCACCATTTGTGACTCCTTGGATATTGTAGCAGTCCATATCCATATGCAGCAAGGCCTGGACAATATACAGGCTTGGGCTAAGTGGCGAGGAACATTCATGCCACACAGGTACCAGGCAATGACCTTATCCAACAAGAGAAAATCCAACCATCTCCCCGACTTGCAGTGGCATCAACATTACTGAATCCCCCATTATTCTGGGGGGGTTACTCTCTGGACCAGCCACATAAATACTGTGGCTACAAGAGCTGGTCAGAGGTTGGCAATCCTGCAGCAAGTAACTCACCTTCTAACTCCCTAAAGTCTGTCCACCACCATCTGCAAGGCACAAGTTAGTGGTGTGATAGAATACCCTCCACTTGCCAGGATGAGTGCAGCTCCAACAACACTCAAGAAGCTCGACACCATCCAAGACAAAAGCAGCCCATTTTACTGGCACCACTTCCACCACCCTCTGATCTATGTTGTTTGGACTTATATTTCCTCGATTCCTCCAAAGTTAAGCTTGATATGAATCATGAAGCTGCAAAACCAGTTATAATCAGATTTACTGGGAGGAATGGATGCCATTTGGTGGGTTTTTGCACCAGATTGTTCAATTTTTGCCTCATTATATATGCATGAATGAGATGCACACCGTGTGGCAGGGCAGGCTGAGATTTTTCCGCGCTGGGGTGTTACTTCATCGGCTCAAATTTCTGGGTGCCATATTGAAGTGGCACCTGCCCACACATTCACTCTCTGCAGCCCAGGACCTGATGGACCAGAACAGGGATAAATGCTGAGCACCCAAGTTCAGCAACAAGACACTGGCGGCATATCTCCAGGCAGTCGAGGACCAACAGGAGATCCTTAACCCGAGTGATGGGAGTCGGAGGTCCACCAACCTCACCACCAAGGCCAGGCCGCCAGGGTCAGTGCTCCTCAGAAGAGGGCTTCTGTCCAGTGCAGGCAGAGGATGAATGATCTCATCCATTCCACTAGTGTAAGTCAACCTTCTCCTCTCTCTCAGCTCACACTCTTCAGAAGGCCAACAGGCATTCGCAGAGAATTGGACACGGGTCCCTGGCGTTGAGGCAGCAGTGCTCACCACTGTGTCACGGTGCAGCAGGCAGGATTGGCAGAGATTATCAGCATATTAGAATGGAGGATGGAGAAGTCCATTAGCATTCTGTCTGATGTTGTGGTGCAGACATGTCAGTACATTGAGGTCACCACTGGAAGGGAGGCGACTGCCAAGGAGATCCTGGTCCAATAGAATGCTCGTTTTCTGCTGGATAAGCGTGAGGTTCTGCACACCATCGCTGTAGCTGTGAGTGGGATCCATCAGTGGCTGTATGAGAGGGGGATGAGGCAAGTCTATCTCCCCTCAGAGTTACTTCTCTTCAAGGACACAGGGAAAGGCCCATGTGCACCAATAGGGAAGAGGGGAACAGCCGAACATGCCGGGCAACCCATCCTGGACTCTTCTGGGCTGTGTAGCTGCTCCAAGTCCCTTTGCCTGTGACCCCAGAAATTCCAGCTGCTCAGACAGCCTGCCCATAGCAGGAGGATCAAAGCAGGTAGGGGCTCTCCAGACTTGGCTCTCCTGAGGACGCCTGCCAAGGTCAGCAACCAGACAACAGGGCATAGCAGTCAGCAGTCTGCATCCACCTCTGCTGCAGATAGCAGAAAAGCACCTCGATGAAGTGATAGAGTAAGAAAAATTAAGAAATATTGAGAGCACAAGGTAGCATGCTTATTCACTCACTGTATATACATTGCACATCTGTAAATATATTTTGCTTTTCTGAAATTCTCATCTAGTGAATCGGTCTTCTATCAGATGCAATGCTTCACAGTCATATCAGTGTAATAGGTGCCTTTCTGAAGTCAATTAATGCTTGAGCTCGGAAGAGAAATAGTGGCTCCAGGCCACAGCCTGCACTATCCACCATCTTGGCATCAAGCAGGTGGCAGCAGAAAGAACTCTAGCCCTCACCAAAATTCCAACTACTGGAACATTGGAACTTGTGCCTTTACAACCAACTCAACTCCACGTGCCTTCTCCCCTGGTGGAAGTGATGTTTCTAGAAAAATGATCACACAGAAATAATCAACCTCCCTCTGTAGAACCATTCCAATAGACTATTGATTCTTGACTTGCACTTAAAACCATAACCTGTATTTTATTGTGGCCTGGCCCTAAACCTCCTTCCTTTCCGTTCTCCCCCTTTGTGTGAGTGAAGTGCAAAAAGGGGCAGATCTTACAAAACCCCTCTCCACATTTTGTGTGTGCGTGAAATAAACCAACCCGTTTATTTTATCTTACCTGGAGTTTGCTGTGCAAATTATGCAAAAAGATCATGGCCAGGGCGCACGGTGGCACAGTGGTTAGCACTGTTGTCTCATGGCGCCGAGGACCTGGATTCGATCTCGGTCCCAGGTCACTGTCCATGTGGAGTTTGCACATTCTCCCAGTGTCTGCATGGATCATACTCCCACAAATCAGAGATGTGCAGGGTAGGCAAATTGGCCGTGCTAAATTGCCCCCTCCGTGTGGCGTTTGCACATTCTCCCAGTGTCTGCATGGATCATACTCCCACAAATCAGAGATGTGCAGGGTAGGCAAATTGGCCGTGCTAAATTGCCCCCTCCGTGTGGCGTTTGCACATTCTCCCAGTGTCTGCATGGATCATACTCCCACAAATCAGAGATGTGCAGGGTAGGCAAATTGGCCATGCTAAATTGCCCCTGAATTGTGAAAAAATGAATTGGATTCTCGAAATGTATATGAAAAAAATGAAACTCTGGAGTGGAAAAATTGTGACACGTTTTCAGGCCGGCAGGAACCTGACTTTTGGCCACACTCCGAATTCTCCGGTTCAACCCATCATGATACCCGCCACTGGCAAGACTGGAGAATCCCGCCCACTGACTTAGTGTGACTTCACTTTGCGTAATGACACCAAATTAAAAATTTGCCATGTTTCCCCCGCGTTAGTGAATGGTGTTTCTCAGCTGAGATCTCCGATCTCCGAGCATTTCTTAACTCTTTCGCCAAAATAAGGCCCTCACAACATTCCGTTTACCATGCTTCATTGCTCTCACAGGCTACATGTTGCAAAAGCTTTTCGGTCCCTCTTTTCTCTTTTTCCACAAAGATCAAAGGGTTTTCTGATACCATACACGTGAAGTGTTTTTCAATGCTCATTTATGCTAATTAATTACTTACTGTTTCAGCTCTGCAGAAAACATCTCCTGTTTAGCATTTCAACCAGATGCCCTTTTTAAATTCATGAAAGTGCACAATGCGGTATAAATTTGTCTCAGCAGCGATAGTCAATGGAAAAGCAAATCAGGTAGTGTAGAAAGGGGCTGCCAATTTATTGCTGTCAAAGACAAGTTTATACCCGCTTGTTTATGACACCCAACGTCAAAAGTAGCTCTTTCCCCCTAATTCCTTTATACGGAAAATAAATCCTAACATGTGAATCAACTCAAGGGCGCACAGCCGAACTGACCTCTTAACTGTCCTCCACCAAGAAGGAAACTCAATCTCTGTCACGAGGTTTCAGCTCGGGCCTTTGGTTTGAAATGAAAACACAGGATGTGCGGCTAAGGGTCAGTGTTTAATTCAGTTGATCCAGTATACAACACCGTCAGATATTTTCCAACCCAAACTGCCAGAACAATATTATGAGCCAAAATAAAGGTTTTGAAGCACTTGCATCTGTTTTCTAATAGTTAAAAACAAGCACATTAAAAGAAATCAGATAGAACAGGCCATCTCTGGTGTTCATTGGAAGTGACAGCTCTGCTATTTGTAACTTTCCTTTACCATGAAATCCAGTGCAAGGAGGTCACATTTACCAATTTCTATGCTAATCAATCATTATAAATGGTGAACAATCTGATTTTCAGGTAATTGCAATCAGCATGAACACACAATGTGGGCGACCTATTTCACAAATTTCTCGACTAGGAACTATAAATGGATACATAAAGATTGCTCACAATTAGACCAGTAGGCCTTTTAATGAACCTCTTCTCCATGTAATAAATATTCACTTAAATATCCCAAAGCCCATTGGGAGGTTTGACCCCATTCTTCTCCAATATGTAGGGCGAGATCTTCTGGCTGTTCAAGCCGGCGGAATCTTCTGGTCCTGCCGATGACAGCTCCCCCGCTGCTGGCTTCCTGACTGTGTGGGGTGGATTCAATGGGAAATCACATTGACAGCAGCGGGAGACAGAAGATTCCACCACCGGCCAATGGCAGGCCACTTCCTGCCGCAGAGCAATGCGCCACGGGAAGGTCTGAGAATCTCGCCTGTGTACCTTCCCATTTCATGGCATGACCTTTTCCACATGTATGGTCAGAAATGTTTTTAAAAGTGGTGATTTTTAGGGTGTCAGTAGATCCAGGAATCCAGGAGGAGAAAGAGGCAGATATTCTGGCCTTTGCCTCCCTGGTAGCCCGGAGATGGATATTACTAGCTTGGAGGGACTCAAAGCCTCCAAAGTCGGAGGCCTGGTTAACCGACATGGCGAGCTTTCTCGGCCTGGAGAAGATTAAGGTCGCCTTGAGAGGGTCAGTGTTAGGGTTCGCCTGGAGGTGGCAACCATTCACGACTTCTTTGCGGAGAATTAATCGTCAGCAGGGTGGGGAGCGGGAGAGGGGGCTAGGGTAGCGTAGAATAGGGGGTCAAATAGGCGGGCCTTGGAGGGATGGGTGTCGGTGTTTGCACTATGTTTATTGTTCTTTGTATACTGTTTTTATACTGTTGATGCTTGTAATGCCAAACATATCTCATTAAAATTGTTTGTTAAAAAAAATAAATGTTTTAAAAATTCAAGTCATAAGATGAGAACATAGAAAGCAGTTTATCTCACGTTTCCGGAATGAGGGCAACTGCTACTTCTCTGCATGGATCAATTCTACTGGAGGTTAATAAAGAAACCAATATAACCATATATTAAACTAAAAGTCACGGGATTTGAATTTCACCCACATCAGAATAACTAGCCCAGGTGTGCTATCATTGCAATTCCAGTCACCAGAGTGACTCTGCTGTAAGCCGGTCCTATTGTATTTTTCACTGAACTCTAGTTCAGTATGAATGGGAGTCCAGTGCTACTGGTATTCTGAATGGGGAGCTTGGTGCTGCTGGAAGAGTAAGAGAGGGAGTCTGATGCCTTTGCAGCATTAAACTGGCTGCCGCAGTTTCGTGTCTTGACTGCCATTGCATGGCTTCCATGAGTATGAAAGAAAAAATAACCCCTACGAGGATTGTGGAGAGTTTCTGCCATGAGCAAAGTATTGTACATAATTTAAAATAAAGCCTTGTTTCACTAGCTCGATCATTTATGTCTTAAAGGAAGAAAGTGAGGCAAAGAGGCAGAGAGGTGTAGGGAGGGTATATCAGAGTTTGGGGCTGAGGTAACTTCAGGACCACTGACATGGAGCAATTAAAATTAGTGATGCAGGGCAGCACGGTGGTGCAGTGGATTAGCCCTGCTGCCTCACGGTGCCGAGGTCCCAGGTTCGATCCCGGCTCTGGGTCACTGTCTGTGTGGAGTTTGCACATTCTCCCCGTGTTTGCAAGGGTTTCACCCCCACAACCCAAAGATGTGAAGGCTAGGTGGATTGGCCACACTACTTTGCCCCTTAATTGGAAAAAATGGATTGGATACTCTAAGCTTTGTGATGCACAGGAGGCCAGACTTACAGGAGCGCAGATATCTCAGAGCATTGCGAGGTTGAAGGAAATTCCAGCGATGGGAGGGGTTTGGCCATGGGGGAATTTTAAAACATTAATGAGATCTTTAAAATCAAGATGTTGCTTCACCGGGAGCCAAAGTAAGTCAGCGAGCACAGGGCTTATAGGGGAATGGGACAGCTGCGTGTTCTGACACAGGCAGAGTTTTGGATGACTTCAAGTTGATGGAGGTTGGAATATGGGAGACCAGCCAGGGATGCGCTGGAATATTCAAGGATACAAGTCTAGATATAACAAAGGCATGAATGAGAATTTCAGCAGTAAAGGAGATAAGACGGGGTAAAGTCAAGTGATGTTATGCAGGTGGAAACAGGTGATCTTTGTGATGGGGCGAGTTAAGGTCTGAAGCTCATCTTGGCATAAAATGTGAACAAACTGGCTTAATATCAGACTGTTCCCTGTCATCTCAATCCCTAATGATTGACTCCCTATTCTGAGACTGCGATCCCTACTTATCTGAATCCCCAGTCAGGAGAAACGCTCTCCCAGCATCTACCCTGTTCAGCTCACTAAGAATTTTACATTGTTCAGTAAGGTCATCGGTCTCTCTTCTGAACTCTAGAAAATGTTGACGCGATCCAATGGCCACGCTGTGCCAGAAAATCAGCTCGCCGCGGCGAAGCGCAGCCAATATGCTGGGAGACCCCACTCCCGGGATCTACCCGGCTCGTATGCCTTGCGAGATCCAACGCTATCTCACAAGGCTTTTCCATGTAACTCCGGGCGGGATCACTTTTTGGCAGATCTGCATATTAGAGGGAGACAGTTAGTCTCACTCTAATGTGCAGATTCCTGAGGTACCTGAGGCTTTGGGATTCATTCCCTTTGCCTTGGAGACCTCGGGTAAGCATTACTCAGCACTCGTCCCCACAAACAGGGACCAGATAGAACAGCACTTGCGGGCATCTTCCAGGGGATCAGAGGCTCCCAGCTGTATGCCCTTTGGGAAGTATAGTGCCCTGGCACTGCCAAGGTATCCAAGTGGCATGGGTGATGCCAGGTTGGCACTGCCAAGGTAATAATTGCCATTATTTCCATGAGCGCAAATGGGCTGGTGTGCCTTGTGTGGGTGTTTGGGGAGGCCAGGGACCTTCCCACAGTGGGTTCGGGTAGGGGTGGGGTTGGTGATCACTTTGGGGGCCAGGTCCCTTCCTACAGTGAAGAGGTCTGGCGAGCGAGCTCCCCAATGTACAATAAAAAGGCTATGTGCGGCCGCAGCATCATGTTCCCTGTTGAGGGCCCTTATACAACTGCAAACGTCGAGAAACATGTAGCTGGGGCTGTTTAGCTCACTGGGCTAAATCGCTGGCTTTGAAAGCAGACGAAGGGAGGCCAGCAGCACAGTTTGATTCCCGTAACAGCCTCCCCGAACAGGCGCCGGAATGTGGCGACTAGGGGCTTTTCACAGTAACTTCATTTGAAGCCTACTTGTGACAATAAGCAATTTTCATTTTCATTTTCATTTCATTTCAGCTAAACGCGCTCGCTGTGGGACTTTGTTCCCATTTGGTTGAATCGAACCCTAGAGGACTACTCTACTTTATTTCTAAGCATGAAAAAGTGGGAAACAATCGTTAAAGAAAAATGCAGAAAACATGCAGATTTCTATCTATGAAAATGTTTCTAATCACTAATGGGATGCAGGCAGAATGATTTGGGGCAAGATAAAGGGGTTACCTGCAGCAGAATCATTTCCAAGCGAAAGCCTTGGTAATTGTGGAAATGAGTTACATGACAGCAAGTGAATGGTCTGATATATTCACTCAAGGGGAACCATAAAGCAAGGTCAATTTGGTAGTGAGCATCAATTTTATTTAGCCAAAGATGTCCCTTCTGACCTGTGCCCAGCTGTATGAAGCTGGGAATTAATTCTCTTAGGCCAATTCTTCCTGAAACAACTCATCAGCTGCTTGCTTACCACATTGCCCTTCTTCACCATCCTTTCATTGCTGATCGTAACATCAGTACAGTGGAATCCCTAATGGAAACATCAATGCTGTGTTTCATAGCTGAATTCCCACAGCATCAAGTCAATGTTGAAGGTCATAGTAAAGTGGAGATAGAAATATCCCTGAAAGGTAACAATAAAACATTCTTTATTACCCCTAGACTTGAGTATTCCAGTGCACTCCTGACTGACTTGTCACGTTTTACCCTTGTAAAATTGAACTTGGCTAAAACTCTGATACCTGTGCCCTAACTCACATCAAGTCCAGTTCAAACATCAGTCCAGTGCTCACTGACCCACACTGGCTCCTAGTTAAGTAACTCCTCAATTATGTAATTTTCATCCTCACTTTCAAATCTCTCCATGGTTTTCTCCCTCCCTACCTCCATCGTCTCTCAGCCTGTAACCATCTGAGGTATCTATGGTCTACCAATCCGGCCATTTGAACGTCCCCAATTTTCTTTCACTGCACTATTAGCGACCATGCGTTCAGCTGTCAGGGTCTTAAGCTCTGCCATTCCACCCCTAAACCTCCCTGCCTCTCTCACTCCCTCTCTTCTATTCAGACCTCTGTCAAAACATTGCTTGATAATGTTTCTCTGAAGCACTTTGGGATATTTCATTATGTTAAAGGTGGTGTATGAATATAAATTGTTGCTGTTGTTTAAACCAAGATTTCATCAAGTACACTAAACTAATAAGATGGTCAAGAACAGTAGCAATGCCACTTAGGAAATAAGAAAGCCTCTTTCATGCAGGTTCTGATATTGAAGCAGGCTGGAGACAGTAGGGAATGGACATTCAATGTTGGTGGCACTGCATCATTCACATCTGATACACATGCAGTGTGGCAGATACTGGGGGCTGCCTACATCTCAAGGTGTTGAAATATTCTGGAATAAGTGCCCAGTGGATGATCCACCTTGGCGTCTTCCCCCAGTTCCAGTATCATAGGTGCCAGTCTTCAGCCAATTCAATTCACTCCATGTGATATCTGGAAAGGACTGATACATCAAAGGCTTTGGGCCCCTGACAGCATTCAATCAGTACGACTGAAGACTTGTGCTCTGAACTCAGTGCACTCCAAGGCAAGCTGTTCTATTAAAGCTACAATGCTGGTGTCTACTATAAAATGTGAAAAATTGCTCAGGTATATTCTGTCCACAAAAACCAAGACAAATTCATTCTGGTCAATTGCTGCTCCATCGGTCTGCTCTCAATTATCAGCAAAGTGCTGAAAAATGTTGCTGACAGGGTTATCAAGTGGCACTTCCTGCAAAATTGTTGTCAATGGGAATCAGAGGGAAACTCTGCTGGTCGTGTCTTTTCCACCACAAAGAAAGATATTTGTGGTTGTTAGAGATCTTCAACCAAAACATTGCTGCAAGAGTTCCTCAGGGAAATGTCCAAGTCCCAACCATTTTCAGAAACTTCATCAATGACCTTTCGTCTGTCATAAGGTCAGAGTGGGGATGTTTGCCGATGGTTTTGCCATATTCAGTATCACTTGCAACTCCTCCCATATCGATGCGGTCCGTGTCTATAGTCAGCATAACCGGAACAACATTCAGACTTGGGTTGATAAATTGCACCTAACATTCTTGCAAAATATGTGTCATGCAATGACTCTATTTTCTTTCCCTTGTTCAACCTCTTCCCACCTACATCTGTGATTCCTCTGATCCCTACGTCATTTTAACAATTTCCAGTTTTACAGCCCTAACCACCTCCACTTCACGAGGGATGTACAATCACTTTAAACTTTGAACCCCCAACAGAACGGTGTGAGGGCTCTCCACTTCTTCCTTGAACAGGGGCTCGAACAATCCCGGTCCAATGGTGCTACCTTCCAAAATGGGGGTTCTCACTTGGGTGCCTTTTTCCTGAACTGAGGTTTCCTCCCACACTATGGTTGACGTGGTCCTCAACTGTATCCGACCCATATCCTGCACTTTTTGCCTTCATCCTTTCCCCACCCTCCCAGAACCATGATAGGGTTCCAGCCTCCATAATAAAAGGATCATTCTCTGCCATTTCCGCCAATTCCACCATGATACCACAACCAAACTCTTCTTCCCCTCACACTCCAATCACCATTCCATGAGGAACCATTCCCTCCGTGACACCCTAGTCTATTTCACTATCACCTCAACACTTCATTCCCTTCCTACGTTGCTTTCCTGTGCAATCACAGGAGATGTAACACCTTCCCCTTTTTCTTCTCCCTCCTCACTGTCCAAGACTCTAATCACTCCTTCACTTTGAAGCAGTGATTTACTTGCACTTCTTTCAATTTAGTCTCCTGCATTTGTGTGTCAAAATGCAATGTCCTCTACACTGGGGAGACTAAATGCACACTGGGTGACCACTTTGCGGAACACCTTTGTTCAGTCCGTAATCATGGCCTTGACCTTCGTGCCGCTTGCCATTTCAATTCACCACCTTCCTCTCATGCTCACATTTCTGTCATCGACAGAGGACAATATTCCAGTGAAACCCGACTCAAGCTTGAGAAACAGCGCCTCATCTTCTGATTAGGCGCTTTCCAGCCTTGTGGACCATTGAGTCAAACAACTTCAGACCATGAACTCTGTCCTCCAGTTTGATTTTTTTTTTTGAAACCCCCTCCTCCCCCACTGAGCCATATATTTTGCTTCCACAGATCACTGAAGGCTGTTCTACTATGAACACATTCTGCAGTGAGTAACTCACCTCCTGATTCCCTTAAGCCATCGACAAGGCACAAGACAGGAATGTGATGGAATACTCTCCAGTTGCCTGAAAGGGCGCAGCTCCAGCAAAGCTTGAAACTATCCAGGAGAAAGAAGCTTGTTTGATCGGCACCCCATCCACTACCTTAAATGTGCACTCCCCCTCCCCAATCAATGTATATGGTGTGTGCAAGCTGCACTGCAGCAACTCTTCAAGTCTTTTTGACAGCACCATCCAAACCCACAACTTCTACCACCCGGAAGGACAAGATACACCACCACCTACAAGTTTCCCTCCATGCCACACACCATTCTGATTTGAAACCATACTGACGTTCCTCCACATTCATTGAGCCACAATCCAGGAGCCACTCCCGAACAGCACTCCTTGTATACCTACACCCGATGGACTGCAATGGTGAAAGAACGTCACTCACCTCCACCTTCTCAAAGATAAGTAGGGATGGGCAACAAATGCTGGGCTTGCCAGTAACACAAACAACCCATGAAAGAATAAAAATAAATGCAACTGGCTTTATGGCTTCCCAGGGATTGGCAGTAGGGCTCTCTGAACGGGTTTGCTTCATCGTCTACATCAAAACTGGGTTAAAATCTAGACCACGGTCTCTTCAAAATCTGAGCAATATTGTTCAAGTTAAGGCTGAGGAAAATATATGCACAAAGACATCCTCAAGGATTTGCTCTTTTGAAAGCTCCTGTGAAGTGCCTTGGGATGCTGAAAAAGTGTTAGTTGTTGCTGTGTCCCAGACTGTCGCTGTGTGATTTGATCTTTCCTCAAATATTTTACCCAAATAGCTGACGCCGGTACAACACAGCATGCGTCACATGGCCAGTTTTTGCTTGAAAGCAAATGCCATGCCCTTGGGAATTCCGTCCTGGTCGTCACCCACCGACGTAATAGAATTCACAGACCTCCTCCAATCGGTCAGGTCAACAGAGAAAAATCTGTTCCATGCACAAGGTGGAATTTTACCAATACCTTTCAGAGGAGTTGCAGGCAAGATTTCAGAGCCACCCTATTATCATGCCAATTAGGACTGGAGGCCTTGTAATTTATTAATTGTCCCGGGAGAAGTTTTCATTACGGATCAGGTGGACTTCAGCCTCTGCTCAATACAGCGCTAATCACAATTATAAATGCTCTTATTATTTCACATGCAGAGTTGTTAACGTGCTGAACGTACTGCTTCCCTACTACAGTAATATTTAATCTTTCAATGCTTTAAGAAGATTATCAGCTAGTTAGGAACACACGGACAGCACTCCCTGTTGGCTTGACCTCAGTGAGTGACTATGCATAATGTGGGTTTATTTTGACACAGAGAACATGACTTTAATTTGTTTCATTTATGAAGAGCCATTTGAAGTAAAATGGCTAACGGCCTGGATTTTAGGTCCAATACAGTATTGGACACTCTAAATTAAGAATTGGGCATTTTAAATTAAACCACAGTCCGAACCACAGACTGGCCTGATGGGAGTTCAAAAAGCCATGTTCAAAAACACTGGACAAAGACAGACAGCCGGGGTATGTCTGGGCCTGCCCTGTAAACAAGACATCGGAAGATAATGGGTCCCATTCAAAGGGATTAATTGTTGTGGATTGCCCAAATGAAGCCAGACTTTCTGGCACCGAGATTTCCCGCCATTACCATATATGGGATAAGGTTACGTGTGGACAATGCACCTGCAGATGGCCCTCTGTGGGATTTGTGGTGTCCTGTAGTGTTGCCATTGGCAGCTCTATTGGTTATTGAAACTCCCGCCCCGAGATCTCATTGGCTGAGAGCTAGAGAAGCTTCTGGAAGGACGCAAAGAGGGGTATAAGAAGCATCCAGAGACGCTCCCTCCCAAATACTCGACGCAGAGGCAGAGTAGAAGTCTTCACGGCAGATGAGGGGACAGAAGGAAGCAACTTTTTTTAAGACCGGCAACTAGGAAGAACTGATCGATAACGACCAAAGTTTGGGTCAATGTATTTTATTTTCAGTTTAGTGTCACTTTGATGTCAGAGTATGCATGCAACAGCACATAATCAATGACATCTCTTAATAGCTGCTACTGTATACTCCTGTTAAAATTATAACTACTTGCACTTTGCAAAGACAGTGCAAAATCTGAGAGGCTCCACAAAGTTAGGAGAGCCCCATGATGTTTAAAAATGTTCCTTTAAATCAAGGTAAAATATTAATATTTTATTGGCATTCCTGGACTCTGCTCAAGCCTACAAATGTACAACCCTAATTATTTTTAAGGAAAGTCCTCATATGGTCATCAGTGAGGAATTTAGTGAGAGAGATGCAAGTTGATAGAAGCTATGCTAAACATCTATAAAGAACTTGGTGTGTCACAATGTATGGAATATTGCATGCAATTTTGGGCACCCTCCTTCAAATGACATTTTTAGCCCTGATGTTAATGCAGAGCATGAGTGTGGTATGCATGGGGCCTAAACAACTGTCTAGCTTGCATGACATTTATTGTTCCACAGTAGGAGAATTCCAGTTGGGAAATGGGCTTTCCTGCAAAATCTGATGGGAATTGCACCTGTATGGTGGGCAGGAACAAGATTTTGGGCATCAGGGTGCTGGGTGCCTGGTGAAGGACTTACTGTCAGAAGTGCTGAGGTAAGTCTAGCCAAAGATTTCCTCGTGAGGCTGTAGGGACAGTAGGTGGCTCCAAAGCTACCAAAAAGGGCAGTTAAAACGGCAGGATAGGTGGATTGGCCATGCTAAATTTCCCCTTTGTGTCCAAAAATGTGCAGATTAGGTGGATTGGCCATGATCAATGCTTGGGTTTTGGGGATAGGGAAGGGGACTGCAAATAAGTAGAGTGTTCGTTCAGAGGGCCGGTGCAGACCCGATGGGCCAAACAGCCTCCTTCTGCACTGTAAGGAGTCTATGGATTCTCTAAACAAGTAGAAGCATGTCAGAAACAGAGAGGGAAATGTCTGAACAATATGTTTACCCATCTGCCTGCCCCATTCCCAACAAGCGGATAGAATAATACAGGCTCTGATGTAGTGGAGAGAGTACAGAAGAGAGTATTAAAGATAAATTATTTGGATATGTACTTGAACGGGTGATTTCTGCAGAGCGACAGGCAGCGAAAAGGTGAGTGTGACTAATTGGTAGCTTGCAAAGAGCCAACACAGACAAAATGAGGCAGATAGCCTTCTTTTATGTTACATGATGTGATGAGTCCTTGGGCATGAGGTCTCAGCCGTGTGAAGATGTTGGCAGAGTTTAACTTAATTTTGAAAGGGCTAAATAATGCTCCTTGGCAGTGGGACCAATAATTCCAATCATGATGGGGTAGGGTGGGGGTTGTGGAGAGAGCAGTTGATAACAATAAAGGGCAGGAAGCAATGGTTCAACTGTGCAGATGTGACAATGTTCTCATGTTTTGTTTCATCATCTTATGCACCAATCATACTTATGCAGAGCTTTCTAACAGCAATAATTAGGTTGAGATGGAGTAAGATATGTTGTCTGTGGAGGCTCAGACTTTTTAATTTCATACTTCTGTATGTGGATGGCTTTATAAACAGTCTATCACCAAACGAAGAAAAACACACCTACCAAATGATCACTGAATATTAATATAAACCAACCACATTGTATGTCACATAGGTAACATAGTGTAAATCCAGCACTAATACAATTTTAACAGTGCTCTTGAATTTAATTGACTATTCTCAGATGTAATCCATCAAAATCTATCTGAAATTCTTTGAGAATATATTTATCAGCTCTCGCTCGAGAATACATTACAATGATGAATTTAATTTAGTTTGTTCAACGGAACAGCATGTTTGCGTTAAATTTAATTATGAAAAATCAGAGTGCAACATCTGTATGGAGTGCACGGAGATAAGTGATTATCCTCAGTGCAGGGGACTCAAAGTTCCTTGATTCACATTTTCCAACTCTTAAACAATGGAATATTTTATCGACAAGTCATATAATTTATTTTTGGGGATTCTTAAAACAAATATACAATTACACTTTTGTTTGCTTTCCATCTTATTTTACATTTAATAAAAATACACAAACACACATCTGTATTGTATTATGTAGACCAGGGTTTTTCAAACCGCAGATCACTACCCATGGGTGAGTCGCGGAGTGATCGGTCTATGCTGTTCCCGGGGTGTACCGATCGCGGGAGAAGCACCTGACTGCCGCTACCAGCTCTTGCACCATGAATGGCAGCGGCCGCCACCTTTTAAATGGAAATGGATGCGGCTGTGTGGAGTCTTCTCGCCAGAAGTGGCAGCAGAGAGCAGGTCACATCCCCTGCATGCACACTTAACATCAAGTGCCCTCCAGGTACCTGCTTTTGCTGCCAAATCACGGAGCAGTGTTGCTTCCATTCTCCACCTGCTGGCAAACTAGGCAAGTGAACCGTGAAGAGGAAGGGTTTTCTTAAAAGTAGGAAACAGCCAGAGATTCAGATAGGCAGTTTACCTATTGGCATTAATTTCACAACGGAATCTGCTGGAGAAAGCTGCTCAGAAGAGTCCAGGGCAGGACAAAGCAGTGCTAATGTTAGCTCTGTACAGAGCTCCAGGGCCTCTGGTTAACAGCCTACTAAGATAAAACCTAACTCAGGAACAAAGTTGTATAAAGGTGATTTCTTGAGGTGCGGGTTTGTCACTTGTGCAAGTATGCAAAATAAGGATGCAAAACCCATGTGCGTTATATGCAGGGATATGCTGGCAAATGAGAGGAGAAGTTTCAAATTTTGAAAGAGAAGTGGTGGGTGAAAAATTCCTTTTGAGGTCGAGACTCCAGACAGAGTCAGTTATTAACTTAGAGCTGACTCCAAATGAAAAGACTACGCTAGGGGGCAGCACGGTAGCATGGTGGTTAGTATAAATGCTTCACAGCTCCAGGGTCCCAGGTTCGATTCCCGGCTGGGTCACTGTCTGTGCGGAGTCTGCACGTCCTCCCCGTCTGTGCGTGGGTTTCCTCCGGGTGCTCCGGTTTCCTCCCACAGTCCAAAGATGTGCGGGTTAGGTGGATTGGCCATGCTAAATTGCCCGTAGTGTCCTAAAAAGTAAAGTTAAGGGGGGGGGTTGTTGGGTTACGGGTATAGGGTGGATACGTGGGTTTGAGTAGGGTGATCATTGCTCGGCACAACATCGAGGGCCGAAGGGCCTGTTCTGTGCTGTACTGTTCTATGTTCTATGTACTGTAGCTGACCTGTAATAACACATTAAAACATACCAAAAGTCCATGAGGTTGTCAGCATTCTGGTGTAGCATTTCCTAAAAGTATCCAGTGTTGAGTAAAACAGGCATTTTGTTGCTATTGCCCTTCATGTCGACTTATATGTGCAAGGTTGGATTTTCCATTTTAATAAAGATGAAGACGGCACAAAGGAACTGGCTGAACTCTGCACCTGTATGCACATTGCCCTCTCCTCCTATGAACCTGATTAAATGAGATTGTGAGGACTAAGCAGGATCCCCTTTTCATTGAAGGTAAGCTGCGTGGTATGTGTCACCAAGATTGGTCGGTGTGGATCGCGAAGATCAGCTGGCGTAGGTCGCAAAGGTCGGCTGGTTGGCAAATGTGGGTTCTGGAAAAAAGCACTGAAATAGACCATAATATTCAAAGATTGGCTCATGGATTTAATTTACAGATGGTTTCATTGATTTAAATAGAACTTCCCTGCGAAATTCCCATTGTTAAGACTTTGATTCAATCAACAATTTGACTTGCACTGAGGATTGCTGTTTTGTATATTTCAGTAACAGGATTGTATATTCCTTTTGTATGTGGTGAAATCTACGTCTCACTTTAGAAATTGGCATGTGAAATTGATACATTCTGACCAAAACAAAAACTGAATGATAACAAAGAAAAGTAAGGACAGGGACAGATCCTTCCAACCCTGTGCCGATCATGATGCCCTAAAAAAATCCTTCTGTCCTTACTTGGTCCATATTCCTTCATTTCCTCCCTATTCATGTACCCATCCAGATGCCTCTTAAATGTTGCTAATGTGCCTGCTTCCACCAATTCCTCTGGCAGCACGTTCCAGGCACCTACCACATTCTGTGTGAAAAACCAACCAACACCGTACATCTTCCTTAAACTTTCCCCTTCTCACCTTGAACCTGTACCCCCTTGTAATTGACACTTCCACTTTTGGAAAAAGCCTCCGACTATCCACCCTGTCTATGCCCCTCATAATTTTGTAGCCCTCTATCAGGTCTCCTCTCAGACTCCGTCTTTTCAGTGAAAACAATCCTAGTTTATTCAACCGCTCCTCATAGCCAACACCCTCGAGACCAGGAACCTTCTTTGCCCTCTCTCCAAAGCTTCCATATCATTCTGATAATGTGGTGACCAGAACTGCACGCAATACTCCAAATGCAACCTAACCAGTTTTTAATATAGCTGCAACATGATTTCCCAACTCCTGTACTCAATGCCACGGTTTATGAAGGCTAGCATGCCATATGTCTTCTTAATCACCTTGGCCAGCTGTTTGCCACTTTTGGGGAACTGTGGACCTGCACACCCAGATCACTCTGTATGTCAATGTTCCTAAGGGTTCTGCCATTTACAGTACAATTCATACCTAGATTTGATCCTCCAAAATGCATCACCTCACATTTGTCTGGATTAAATTCCATCTGCCATTTCTGAGTCCAAGTCTCCAATCTATCTATATCCTGTTACATCCACTGACAATGCTCGGCACTATCAGCAACTCCGCCAATCTTCGTGTTATCCGCAAACTTACTAATCAGACCACCCACATTTTCCTCCAGATCATTTATATATGCTACAAACAACAGAGGTCCCACTGATCTCTGCGGAACACCACTAGCTACAGATCTCCATTCTGAAAAACATCCTTCCATCGTTACTCTCTATCATCTAGAACCAAGCCAATTCTGTATCCATCCAGCCAGTCCAACCATAATCCCATGGGATTTTAGTTTTTGTACCAGTCTGCCATGTGGGACCTTGTCAAATGCCTTACTGAAGTCTTCCTCATCAATTTTCTTTGTCACCTCTTAGAAAAACTACATCAAGTTAGTGAGACATGACGTTCCCCGTACAACTAACTCGTCCATTTTCCTCCAAATATGCATATACCCTGTCCCTCAGTATCTTTTCCAAAAGCTTCCCCACCACTGATGTCAGGTGCACTGGCCTATAATTTGCTGGATTATCCCTACTTCCTTTCTTAAACAAGGGAATAACATTGGCTGTTCTCCAGTCCTCTGGAACCTCGGCTGCGGTCAAAAAGGATGTGAAGATATCTGTTCAGGCCCCAGTTATGTCTCACTTGCCTCTCGCAATAACCTGGGATAGATCCCACCTGGCCGCGGGAACTTGCCTCCATTAATGCAATTTAGATTACTTAACACTTCCTCCTTTGATATATTTACGTTCTCAAGAGCGATCACAGACCTATTTCCTGACAAACATCCATCATGTCCTTCTCCCTGGTGAATACTGATACAAAATACTCTAAGGATTTCACCCACTTCCTGCGGTTCCACACAAAACATCTCTCCATTGTCCTTGAGTGGGCCTTGTCATGATATGCAGACATGGACATAATGAGATATAGACAAGCAGATAATGAACACAGAGAACAGGACATAACTAATCAGCAGGCAGAACACTTGGGGGTGGTTTCCCACTATAACAGGCACAAGGCACTCACACTCTGCCTCTTTCCACTGGGGACATCTACAGAGTGAATGGGGTGTATATATCGCATAACACCTACAGCACGTGGCTAAGAGCTAGTCTGGTTCAGTCAGACAGAGTAATCACACTTAGGTTAGCAGAGAGTCGAAGTCACGGAGAACTGAGGTAACTGTGACAGGTTCAATAAATCAAATTGAACTAACTTCAAGGTCTGGAGTATATTTCAATTATAGCTGCATCCAGTTGCAGCCCGTGTTATCTCAGTGTGCTTAACATGACATGGTACCAGAAGACTGCTATCCCGAGGTGGTTTACCTCAATCTGTTCCATGATGACCAGCAAATGCATCCCAGCACCATGGAGAAGATCCAGGCTCCTCAACAGCTGCTGACCTCCGGTAATCTCAGTGCCAACTGGCGGATTTTCAAGCAAAGGTTTCTGCTGTACATCGAAGCCTCAGACCTCGAGGGTGCATCAGATACAAGAAAGATCGTGCTTCTCCTCTCAACTGCGGGGATCAAGCCATCCAACTCTTCAACTCGTTTAACTTCACCGAAGGCCAGAACAAGACAAAGTTTCAGACCATCCTGGACAAGTTTGATAGTCATTATGAAGTGGACACCAATTAAATCTTCGAGCACTATATATTCCAACAACGCCTGCAAGGTAAAGATGAATCTTTTGAACTCCTTCTTAACTAATCTCCGTCTACTAGCGCTGTCCTGCAACTTTGGTGATATTGCTGACTCCATGATCAGAGACCAAATCGTTTTTGGAGTTCACTCTGATCCTCTGAGAGAGCAGCTACTGAAAATCAAGCATATGATCCTGTCAGTCGCGATTGAAACATGTACAATGCATGAGCACGCCAAAAATCAGCATTCCCAATACAAATCGGCTGAAAATGAGAAGCTTGCCTCCCATGAGGCAGAGAGCGTGCAGGCCATCGCCCGGATGCAGCGCCTCAGCATTGATGAAAGCAGCCATTTCGCGCGCTCTTCCCGGAGCCCCACGCATGCGCGATGCGAATGGGATAACAAAGCGGCCGATCACCACACTGCGCATGTGCGAATGTCTGCCGATCGCACTGCGCATGTGCGACGACGCACGGAACGTAATGATGTCATGACGTGCCCGAACTGCGGCACCGCCCACTTAAAGAAACACTGCCCTGCAAGAGGCAGGCGATGTTTAAATTGCGGAAAGACTGGACACTATGCAGCCTTGTGCTGGTCTGCACCACCAGTCAAGGGCCAGCGCTCCCGACTCCAACGCAGGTGCCTTCGGAGTGTCCAACAAGGTTTACAGGATTCTGATCCTGGTAGTACAATGGATCCAGAGGACGATTGCCTGGAGTCCCCCTACCATGTAAGCATCATTACCACACGTGAACATGCCTCACCGACATCATCACGGAGCCTGCCCATCCTCACTGTGGATTCTGCGGACGAATGACGTGCGGTGATGCAAGTAAATCAATGCGCTATCCAGTTCAAGCTGGACACACGGTGCTTCTGCCAATCTCCTTTCACAGGCAGATTTCAACCGCATCAAGAAGCCACCCAAGCACCTTCCAGCAGCCTGCCAGCTCCTGGACTATAACGGCAATGCCATCACAGGACTGGGATCCTGCCATCTGCTCGTCTCCAACAGGAGCATTCACGCAAGGCTAAGGTTTGAAATCGTCAAGCCAGACAGGGCCTCCCTGCTCGGCGCACATGCTTTAAGCAGCTAAACCTTATGCAGCGGGTCTACACAATGACCTCCCCCAACGTGGATCTTCAAGCCGGCATTGACAACATCCTCGCTCAGTATCCGGATGTGTTTGACGGGATGGGCACTCTGCCATATTGGTACAAGATCCTGCTGCGGCCTGATGCCACGCCTGTGGTCCACGCACCGCGCTGGATCCATGCTCCACTGAAGGAGCGCCTGAAGATGCAGCTAAAGGATATTCAGGACCAGGGCATCATCTCCAAAGTTACAGAACCAACTGACTGGGTCAGCTCGATGTTATGTGTAAAAAAGCCTTTGGGGGAGCTGCGCATCTACATTGATCCTAAGGATCTCAACCAGAATATAATGACGGAACACTACCCCATCCCGAAGCGGGAGGAACTCAAGTGAGATGGCACATGCCCGATTTTTCACAAAGTTAGATGTGTCACATGGATTCTGGCAAATCCAGCTGGATGAGTCCAGCAGAAGGCTCTGCATCTTCACCGCACCTTTTGGCAGGTACTGCTATAATCGTATGCCGTTCGGCATTGTCTCGGCCTCGGAGATCTTCCATAGAATCATGGAGCAGATGCTGGAGGGCATTGATGAGGTTCTGTGTATGTGGACGACGTTATCATATGATTCACAACCCCTGAAGAGCACATCTCTCATCTCCAGCAGGTATTCCGCTGTGTCCATGCCAATGGCCTCAAGCTGAACAGGGCCAAGTGTTGCTTTGGCATGTCGACACTTAAGTTCTTGGGTGAACAGATATCTCAGCATGATGTGCGCCCGGACACAGACAAGGTCAAGACCATCAAAGCCATGAAGACCCCTGAAGACAAGAAGGCAGTGCTGCGCATCCTAGGCATGGTAAACTTTTTGGGCAAGTTTATCCCAAACCTGGCCTCACACACCACGGCCCTCAGACACCTGGTGAAATCTACAGAGTGAATTGGGTGTATATATCACATAACACCTACAGCACATGACTGAGAGCTAGTCTGGTTCAGTCAGACAGTGTAATCACACTTAGGTTAGCAAAGAGTCGAAGTCACGGAGAACTGAGGTAACTGTGTGACAGGTTCAATAAATCAAATTGAACTTCAAGGTCTGGAGTATATTTCAGTTATAGGTCTGTGATCGCTCTTGAGAACGTAAATATATCAAAGGAGGAAGTGTTAAGTAATCTAAATTGCATTAATGGAGGCAAGTTCCCGCGGCCAGGTGGGATCTATCCCAGGTTACTGCGAGAGGCAAGTGAGACATAACTGGGGCCTGAACAGATATCTTCATATCCTTTTTGACCGCAGCCGAGGTTCCAGAGGACTGGAGAACAGCCAATGTTATTCCCTTGTTTAAGAAAGGAAGTAGGGATAATCCAGCAAATTATAGGCCAGTGCACCTGACATTTTCCAGTTGCAGCCCGTGTTATCTCAGTGTGCTTAACATGACAGGCATTTTCTTTCTCTTTCTACCCTCTTGCTCCTAATATATGCATAAAAAGACTTGGGATTCTCCTTGACCATGTTTGCTAAAGGCATTTCATGGCCCCTTTTAGTTTCACTGTACTCCTCAACTGCTTTGTCAGTTTTTAAGATGCCGAGACCTATCGGATGGTTAAGATGCCGAGATCTATCGTATGGTTCCTTTTTCCTTTTGACTAAGCTTACAATTTCCCTTGTCATCCATCGTTCCCGAATCTTGCCATTTCTATCCTTCAGTTTTGTAGGGACATGCCTGTCCTGCACTTTAATCAACTGGTCTTGAAAAGCCTCCCACATTAAACACCCTCACCCACGGGTCACTCTTATCCTGATCCATGACTATCCGAAACCTTATGGAATTATGCTCGACAAGCCCAAAATGCTCACCCACTGAAACATCAATCACCTGGCCTGGCTCATTCCTCGATACCAAACCTAGAATGGACCCCGTTCCTGATGTCCAATCACTGGTTCGCCAAACAGATTTTAAAGCACAGTTTATACCATATGCTGCCACTTGAAAACAAGCAGGAAGAGGAAGCTGATTAGCTTTAAACAGGATAATCAGAATTCATGATCCTGAGAGAATATGCACGGGAACACGACGTTAAAAGAAAGCAGATATTTGCAATTGAAGAGCAATTTTGCATTCAGGAGAATTCCATCCTAATATTTGGAATCAGGCATCAACTACAAATGGCATTTGTTTTTTTCCGATTCCCTCACAGAATCGTAAAAGTCTATGGTGCTGAAGGAGCCATTCATCCCATTATGCCCATGCCAGCAAAAAAGAGCTATCCCAATCCCACTGACCAGCTCTTGGTTCATATCACTAGGTTACAGCATCCAAGTGCATATCCAAGTGATTTTTACATGCAACCCTTTCAGATAGTGAGATTCAGACTCCCATCACCAACTGGGTGAAAAACCATCTCAACTCTCCTTCAGTCTTCTACCAGTTACTTCAAATCTATTCCAATTCCAATTCCCTTCCTGCACCTCGTCACGCACTAAGGCAGACTTTTGTCTCTTTTCATTGCTAGTCATTCCTGGAACAGGTTGCTAGTCTGTCACCAGAAGCTTATAGCCTGAGGGGGTGCCACTCCGCATCAGACATGGCTGACCAGGAGTCTCTCCCGCTCATACCAATGGCCATTGGCATGTGTGGAAGGGTTTGAAAGTTAACACTCAACCTGTTTGACCACATCATGAATGCACCTTCCTTGGCCGTCAAGTGCTGGAGTGCAACTCAAACCCAGAGCTGCAGGGACGCTACCCGCTGTACTACAGGACCACCACTTTAAGTCTAAGCCGCCAGATTATTGACATTTCTGGTAAGGGATTTTGGTCCTTTCTATTCTCTCTATCTAAGCCTCTCATAACTTTATACACCTCAATAATGTATGCTGAACCTTAGGAAAGCTATGGTTAGGCCCATCTAGGGTATTGCAACCAGTTCTACACTTTGGGCAGAATACGAGGAGCCTTGAGAAGGTGCAGAAGAGATTTTCCAGTATAGTTCCACGGATGGGAGATTTTAGTTGCAAGGTTAAGTGGGAAATGTTAATGTGGTTCGACTTGGAGCAAAGGAAATTGAGGGGAGATTTGATAGAAATGTTTATGACAGGTTTGGATAAGGTAGACCAGGAAAAAACTGTTCCCGTTAGCTGATAGGAGACACAGATTTAAGGTTTGGGTAAGAGATCCAGGGGGAATTTGAGGAAGAATTTTTTTACACAGCGAGTGGCAATAGTCTGAAAACCACTGCCCATGAGGGGGCTGTAATTAGAAACAATCAATGATTTCAAAAGAAAATAGGATGGTCACCTGAAGAAAATAAACGTGCAGAGCTGCAGGTTTCGAGCAGGGGAGGGGGACTGGCTGGTTCCACTGAAAGCTGGAATGGACTCGATAGGACTCTATTTGTGGGCGGGATTCTGCTTTGCCCGACGACTAAATCGTGTTCGGCAATTGGGCAGAGAATGGGCTCCAACGCCAAAATTGGGGCTGGCGTCGGTTTGACGCTGGTCTGCCATGCTCCACCCCCTCTAAAATGGTGACATCGTGGAGCATGCAGTCGCAATGATGTTGGCGCCTCATCGGTCGGCCCACCCACGATGCTCCGCTCCCGATGGGCTGAATTCCCGTCGGTGTGGGACACGTGTGGTCACACAAATCAAGAACCTGGTGTGGCGGCTGTGGACTGTGTCCAGTGCCGCCACACTCGGCTGGGATCTGTGCCGCTGGCCGGGGGGGGGGGGGGGGGGGGGGGGGGGGAGGGTAGTTCAGTTGGTTCCTCTAAATTGCACCTAAAAAGGAAATAATGAATTCGGTACTCTAAATTTATTTATTTTTTTTAAATGTTGCACGGCGCCACGACTGCAGGTCATCAGCCATGCGTTGCACGGCCCGGGACCTGGCCATTTTCGGCGTGGGAGGCAGGAGTTTCAGTCAGTGCTGGTGCTAGGCCCTCATCGGTACCGGAATCAATGAGGGGTTCACGCCGATTTTTTTTCCACATAAACATCCCACAAATTCTCCGTTCCATCCGGCACTTAGCCCTATAATTCTCATTAAGACCATGGGCTTTTCACAGTAACTTCATTTCAAGACTACTTGTGACAATAAAGCGATTTTCATTTTTTCATTCATTTTCAAGACATAGGAGCAGAATTGGGCTATTTGGCCCATCGAGTCTGCTCCGTCCTTCAATCATGGCTGATATGTTTCTCATCCCTATTCTCCCGATTTCTCCCCATTATCCCTAATCGCCCTCAGCCGCCTCTGTTCCAGAGAAAACGATTACAGACTACAGAATCTTTCCTCAGAGCTAAATTTTCCATTCCTGACAACATCCTCCTAAATCTCCCTTTATCTACTCAAGTGACACCTTTCTGTAATGAGCTGAACTGTATGCAGTACTCTAGCTGTGGCCTAACTAGTGTTTTATAAATTTGTAGGATAACCGCTCTGCGCAATATTCTACGTCTCAAATGTCCTGTTCATGTCTGGCATAGAACTCTTTCCTGAATCCATCTGGAAAGATTCGAGCATTAGAGGAATGATGGTCCCAGGCAGTGGAGGCACTCAGGTCAAAGCCCTCCTGTACATGGAGAACATCACCATCTTTTGCTCAGGTCCGCTGTTGGTGGGCAGGCCAATCAATATCTGTGACCAATTCAAACTCGCCTCAGGTGCCCAGGTAAATCGTGGCAAGATCGAGGCCGTGTTCAATGGGAACTGGGCAGACTGTTACTTTAGAAACTGGAAAGAGCGAGTAGGTATAATGAAACAAAAACTGTATGGGGGAGAAACGCACCCTCTCCATTGCTGGTCATCCGGTATGACGCACTCTCAGTGTCGCTGTACATGGCACAGGTCTTCCAAATTCCTTATTCCTGCGCTGTGGTGATTAGCCGAGCCATTTTCCGCTTCATCTGGTGGTTGAAAATGGTTGGCGTTCGCAGGGACGTGATATACAGACCGCCAGATGAAAGAGAAAAAACATCGCCCGAATCCTGTTGGTCACCTTTGTGTGTGGCTGCAACAAGCTGAGAAAAGATCCTCAGTACGCAAACACCAAATATCACTACGTGTTGTGGTTTTACCTGACCCCGGTGTTATGAAGGATGGGTCTGGCCACGCTATCAGGGAACGCTGCAAGTAGATGGACCGTGGTATACCACCTGTTCCTCAAGGAAAACGTTATGCAGAGAAACGCTTCTGACCATAAAGTACCAGATATGGTTTCTTAACCATCTTATCCACTGTTTTGCCATCTTCTAAGACCTGTGGACATGCACTCCAAGCAAGGCCTCTCAGTTTCCTATCTTGCTGAATGCAGTACCTCATAATATATCCCCATGAACTATTTCAATGCAAAACACCCTATTAGGAAACAGAAGACTGAAAGCAGATTAATAAGCGTGAGGGTAGTTTCTGCTTTCAGTACAATCAGCAACCTGAGCATCAATGGTGCTTGGAATTGCAGTTCAAATTTCCACTGAAACTCATTTGCATAATCACAAAGATAAAATGTAAATGCAGGGCGAATCATTCAGCCCAACAGCGCATAATTATTTATTTTAGTTCCCTTGCAGTAAAAATGCAATTGATATGTTGAAGTGGTGTCGGTTTATTAATACAGTTGAAAATGGGTTTTTCATGAAAATAAGTGTTTTTAATCAGTCAGTCCGCCTGCGAGTAACCGGATTTATAAATTGCTGAAAATAGATGGCAAAAAATTATATTAAACACGAGTCAGTTTCTGGGTAAATTCTTTAAATGTTTAAAACTTATATATGTATCTTTGCACCTAAAACAAAATGTTTTGTTTGACCTTGGAGAACATCACCCTTCTAGAACACTTACAAAGGGACATGAGCAGTGGAAACATGCCATGCTAATTATTTTGGTTTGGAGGTGAGGCCAATTTGGTGGACAGGACTTGCTTCCCACAGCAAGTGTTTCAAGTTAGTATGAGCAATCAAAAAAACTCAACATAACTTTCATTCATTTTTTTCATTTTTCATTTCATTTAAAATTCCTCAATCTTTTATGCTGGTTTGGCCAATTTCAGGCAATTCATGTCAGATGCCATCATGTCCGTGTAACTCTTGTAGTGCACCCTGGGTTAGGGTGAGCTCATTTCCAGCCCCCCCTTGTCCCGGAGTCGCAACACAACTGAATTAACCAATAATTCTTATAAAAATACCCAAAGTCTTTGGCCCTTGGCTGCCCAATAATTACAGTCACCAGGTTTGTAAATTTCAACACAATTACTTTTTATTTAACACAAGAACTATAATAAAATATGCAGCAAATACAATTGGTTGACTATGATCTAATTCCTAATCCCCCAATTTAACTCACTCCACCCTCGACACACACACACACACACACAGACACACACAAACACACAAGGCAAACAAACACAGAGGGCAAGAGAAGGATGAAAATAATAAGTAAAATGACAGTGTCTTTGTGTCAGATGTTTTCCTTGAAGTACACTTTTCTTCAAACCAAGCTTTCAGGTCGCGGTCTATATTTTTGGTCTGTAATGGTTTCCACTGTAGATTTATTCATTTCAGATTCACTGTAGGTTCAGAAATACAGAAGCTCACAGCATTTCTGGAGAGAGAGAGAGAGAGAGAGATACAGAAGGAGCGAGCAGGTCCTTCTCTCTCAGTGGCCAGGTCACTGGCCGGGCATGCAGGAGGAGACTCCGGATGAGCCAGGAAACCGTCGCCCATATCTGCCACCTGTTGGCACACCTGGCACCGCGTGGCACTGGGGGAGGACACCCTTTCCCCGTGGCCGTCAAGGTTACGGTGGCCCTGAACATTTATGCCACAGTGTCATTCCAGGCACCGAGTTGGGACCTGTCCGGCATCTCGCAGACATCGGTGCACCGGTGCATCCGGGCAGTGACAGTCGCCCTATATGCCATTGCAGACCGCTACATCTAGTTCCCGGTGGACTGGGCCAGCCAGCATGCCCAGGCAGCGGGCTTCACTGTGGCGGCCAGGATGCCCATGGTCCAGGGCGCGATCGATGGGATGCACGTCGCCTTGCGGCCACCTGCAGATAACAGGGCCGTGTTCACCAATAGGAAGGGGACCTATTCCATGAACATTCAGGTGGTCTGTGACCACCGCATGATGATCCTGCGCCCGGGACCCGGGCAGTGTACATGACTCATTCGTATTGGCGCAATCTTTTATCCCCGGCATGTTCGAGGAACGCCCCCCACAGCTGAGGGGCTAGTTGCTGGGCGACAGGGGTTACCCGTTGTGGTCGTGGCTGATGACGCCTATGCGGAGGCCACAGACTGACGCAGAGAACCTCTACAACGATGCCCATGCAGCGACCAGGGGTGTGAGAGAGAGGTGTTTGGGCTGCTGAAGATGCGTTTCAGGTGCCTGGACTGCTCTGGAGGGGCCCTCCAGTACCCGCCAGATAGGGTTGGCCGCATTATTGTGGTCTGCTGCGTCTGCACAACATAGCTCAGCAGAGGGGCGATGTGCCGCAGGCAGAGGAGGGAGAAGTGGAGGAGCAGCAAGACGAGGCGCAGACCTCCCCAGATGAGGAGGATGGGGGCAATGGTCAGGACAGACGGGCTGGACATGGACGGAAGGCTGCCCACCGTTACCGGCTGGGCCAGCGAGCAAGGGACAGGCTGATAGCCGCTGGTTCACTGACTACGGATGCATGGGAATCGCCGAGCATGGACACAAACTGCACACCACGGCACCAGCCGACCACCCTCACCCCCCACCCACCACCCTCACCCACCCACCAACAACCTGGTTTAGCTCACTGGGCTAAATCGCTGGCTTTTAAAGCAGACCAAGCAGGCCAGCAGCACGGTTCGATTTCCGTACCAGCCTCCCCGAACAGGCACCGGAATGTGGCGACTAGGGGCTTTTCACCGTAACTTCATTGAAGCCTACTCGTGACAATAAGCGATTTTCATTTTTCATTCACCCTCACCCCACCGCATGCATACCACCGACCACCCTCACTCCACCCGCATGCACACCACCCCTCCGTTGCACATCCACCTGCGGCACAACGGGCAGGGCTCACACAGTCGCCAGTGGAGGCGTGTCTATTGCAGGCCATGGAGGATGATGACACGCCGCTCTGCGATGAGCTCTGGGCTCTACATCGTTGGACAATGCCTGACCCATGGCCACAGTACCACCCTCCAACCGGACCATCCCTACATGCGGCCGCAACACCGCAGCGCATGGTCCCGACATCTGCCCGGGGAATGGCGAGGGCGACCGGGGGGAGGAGGCGGCACACTCACCTGAGGCCAACGTTCTATCACCCCACACACACACACACACACTGGCGCTCATCTCACACCACACCCTGTTTTATCGGAGAATTCTGCCCCTCATTCTCTCTGCTGCTTGACTTAAAGGTACATGTCCATTAAGCAGCCATAGATCAAAATGATAACAGCAAAAAAAATAAAGAAAGAGGGAATAAGGGAATCATACAATGGCACATAAACCAGTTATGGCACCCTGAAGAAACACTAGACTTTTGTGTTCTGCAGTGTTAGTGGCTTTCGATAGCAGGGGCAAACTGCTGCTGGTAGTGAGGATAAGGTTTCCCTTACATTCGAGAAGAGTAAGCAATTCTAATGTCAATCTCTTAAAAGGACAAGTATTTCAGAACTTCCCAGTTATCTTGGTTACCTTCCTGAAGTATGGTAAATGAACAAAAATGTACGAGTAAGTGAAGGACAAGAAATTATTAATCACTTTTAAATCCAATCCATTCTTTGCAAAAGTCACAATACTTTTTAATGTGCACATATACAAACTGACTCTCCTTGCTTTAAATATAGTGGGTGGGATTCTCCGATCGGCAACGTCGAAATCGCGTTTGGCGATCGGCTAGAAAATCCATGTTTATGCTGGAATCGGGGCCCTCAGAAACAGAGTTTCTGCCCTCAGAAACAGAGTACTCAGGGAGTACGCTGCACGCCTTATGGACTGCTTCAGGTCGTCACCTGAGGCGTTCTCTGATTCTCCGCCCCCGATGGGCTGAGTCCCCGACGCAGATGCTCACGTGTGCTTTCATCTGTTTTGGGGAGCCGTTCCGCTGGCAAGGGGGCTTCGGCGGGGACTGGGGAGACTGGTGGGGGGTGATCCGGGGGTGGCGGGGCTGGTTACAGGGGGCAGTTTTTGGCAAGCCAGGTCCGCGCACGGCCGGTACCATGTTGCACGGCGTGGCGGCCACAGGCCGCCGCCGTCCACATGTGCGACCATGGACTCGGCCATTCTGCAGCCGTATCTGCAGGTAAAGCCAGTGGCTTTACACTGTACAGCTGCTAGCCCCCCCCACCAAGCTGGTCTCATGACTTTCTGGTCATGAGACCAGACGGATTCTACAGACATAGCCACAGGATCGGAGAATCCAGCCCAGTATATCATGGATTATTTAAAGCAATTACTTAAAACATAACACATAAAGGAGCAACACAATCCAGTCACCGTATTGTCCAACACTCAGAATTTCATTGATGATTTATTGGTTTTTGCATTCTGGTTTTAATGCATGGAACCATACAGATTCAATCTCATTAAGTCACGTACATTAAAGCAATAGTGGAAAATTAGAATATCATTGACAAAATAGCGTATGTTGCCAATGTTGCTATGATCCATTAGTGCGCTATAAAAATGCATGTAGAAATGTAAATTGTCAGAGTTATAAACAGTCTGAAGTACGCATTTCCTCAGAGTGCCATAACTGGTTTATGTGCTGTGCACCACAAGAATTACACTAACATGATAACACCTGACATTTTATTTCTGAAGGTTTCTTTCCCACGTCCCTAAAATGAAAGTAAAAGAAAACTTCTGTTCGCTCATAAAGATATACTAGTTTGACATCATGCCAATATCAATCTATTGTACCTGGATGTGGCCACATCTTTGCTCAACTCACCATCTGTTAATGCATTTCTCCCAGGAAGCTTTGAAGTTCAACGAGAACTGACAACTTCATGGTGAAGACTCATGAAATGCAATATTATCGGAGAATGAACTCAAGGGTAAGAATACCGATAATTTTAGGAAATTGAGAAATGCGGAGGCTTGCCAAAGATAGTGGGGCAGAATGCTTACATCATCATCTCAGTTGGCTGCAATGGAAAGTAAGTGTCCTTTGGCACAGTGGTTAGCACTGTTCCTCACAGCGCCAGGGACCCGGGTTCGATTCCAACTTCGGGTAACTGTCTCTGTGGATTTTTCACATTCCCCCTGAATCTACAAGGGTTTCCTCTGGTTTCCTCCCACGGTCCGAAGTTGTGCAGGTTAGGTGGACTAGGCATGCTAAATTGCCCCTCAGGGTGGGGTTGCAGGAAGAGTAATAATAATATTACTATGTCCTATGTTCCTAATTCCTATGTTCCTAATTTGGCCACCACAGAGGTTAGGCTGTTATAACTCCATCTATCGCCTTCCCCCTTTTTAAAGAACAGCACGACATTAACAGTTCTCCAGCAACATACATATAGAGATGAAGGATTTGGAAAACGATGGTTAGAGCCTCCATTATTTTCTCCCTTGTTTCTTGGAACAATCCTGGAATATATTTACCAGGCTGGTGATCTTTTATTGTCACCAGTAGGCTTACATTAACACTGCAATGACGTTTCTGTGAAAATCCCCTAGTCGCCACATTCCGGCGCCTGTTTGGGTACACAGAGGGAGAATTCAGAACATCCAATTCACCTAACAGCATGTCTTTCGGGACTGGTGGGAGGAAACTGGAGCACCTGGAGGAAACCCACACAAATACAGGGAAATCGTGCAGACTCCGCACAGACAGAGACCATACCATACCGCCCATATCTCCAGAAATGGAGATAGAGAGATTAAAGAAGTGAAGGGAAGGGTGTGAAGGTGATGGAGGTGTGGAAATTGGAAGTGAAATTGAAAAAGATAGGAAGAAATGAATTCAGTGAAGCAGGAACAGGCTGACACAATGGCTTTATTGGGACAATCCCGTTTGTGGATTTGGGAGAGAAGGTAGAAGCGGGGCTGTCTGGGGTTGGGAAATAGGAGATTGGAATCTATGGAGAGAAGATCTCCAGAGGAGATGAGGTCAGTGACAGTCCTGGAAACAATGGCTTGATGTTCGGTGGTGGGGTCATGGTCCACCTTTGTCAATCTCCACCTATTGATGGCCCTCTATCCAGTCCCACTGCTCTATGTTACATCCCCATCCCCCCCAACAAGAGTATAAATCCCATCCTATTTCCAGTTCTCGCTAGCTTTGACAAAGAGTCATCCAGACTCGAAACATTAGCTCAGTTCTCTCTCCACAGACGCAGTCAGACCTGCTGAGATTGTCCAGCATTTTCAGTTTTTGTAATCTGAACACCGTTCTTAGTAATTGTGGATCTGCACCATAAACATGCCTCAATCTAACAGTAATACGCATTTGAAAGTTCACTTAACATCTTTTGATCCTTGTTCAATTCATCGGAATCTGCTTCACATAGTTCCTTACTCTTAAGTATCTGATTGTATCGAGAACATATCAAGCAATGGTTTCTCCTTCTGTTCCAACTCTTAAATGTAGTGTGCCCCAAAGATTTGCCCTTGAATCCCCCAATACCTCATCGACATGACCACTTGGACAGGTTATACTTGACGACACTCAGTTCTACGTTTAACAATCTCTCAAAAGGCGCTATATTGGCAGACTGCTCTCCATAGAATCCATATCGAATGCCTGCAGAAGGAGGCCATGAATCCCGCCCCGACACCAGCTGCCGAATTCTCCGGCGGCGTTTTTTTTGGCTGGGGCAGGAATCGCGTCGCGCCGGTCGGGGGCCATTGGCAGCTGCCCCCCCCCCCCCCCCCCCCCCCCCCGCCGCCGATTCTCTGCTCCGCGATGGGCCGAGCGGCCGCCCGTTTTCGGCCTGTCCCGCAGGCATAAATTACACAAGGTTCTTACCGGCGGGACCTGGCTTTGCGGGCGGCCTGCAGAATCCTCGGAGGAGTGCGGGGGTATCTCGCGGTGCCCTGTTCCGCGATCGAGGCCCACTGATCTGCGGGCCGGCGTGTGCCGTGGGGGCACTCTTTCCCTCTGTGCCGGCTGCTGTAAAGCTTCGCCATGGCCGGCGCGGAGAAGAAACCCACTGCGCATGCGCAGGAATCATGGCGGCAATTCTGGGAACAGGCTGGCGCTCCTGCGCATGCGCCAACTCATGCCGGCCGGCGCCAATCACTCCAGCGCCGGCCTAGCCCCCGAAGGTGCGGAGGATTCGGGCGGCCCGACACCGGAATGGTTCACACCACTCTTTGGCGACGGTACGGCCCACCCGCTGGATACCAGAGAATCCCGCCCCTTATCTTTTTTAATGTATTTCTTCATGGGATGTGGGCGTCGCCATCTGGCCCAGTATCCTATCCGGCTGCATCACAGCTTGGTATGGCAACTGCTCGGCCCAAAACCGTAACAAACTACGAGAGTCGTGAACACAGCCCAGTCCATCACACAAAGTCGCCTCCCATACATTGACTAGACTGCCTGCTGCCTTCCAAAAGCAGGCAGCATATCTTATGGATTGAACTGATCTATCCACACATCTTTTCTACTGAGTTGTACTATACTCTGTATGCTTCACCTGATGTCTGTGTCTACGTATTTACATTGTTTATTTATTATGTCCTATGCTTTTTCATGTATGGAACGTTCTGCCTGGACTGTACGCAGAACAATACTTTTCACTGTACCTCTGTACACGTGACAATAAGTCAAATCCAAATCCACTTCCAATCCAATTTATTGCCCATCCGTATTGCCCTTGAGAAGGCAGTTAAGAGTTAACCACATTGCTGTGAGTCTGGAGTCACATGTGGGCCAGACCAGGTCAGGGCAGCAGATTTCCTTCCCTAAAGGACATTTGTGAACCAGATGACAATGGTTCATGTCATCATTGGTCATTTAATTCCAGATTTTTATTGAATTCAAATTTTGTGATCTGCCAATGGGATTCGAACCCAGGTTCCCAGAGCTTTTACCCTGAGCTTCTGGATTACTTGCCCAGTGACAATCCCACTACACCACTGCCACCCCACATCATCTCATGCTTTCCTTTCTGGCCTTCCGTTTTCTATTGTAGCCCATAAACTGTTGTCCATTCAAAACACTCCTGCTCATATCCTGCTCCACACCAACTCCTGTTCATCGATCACTTCGGTTCTTGTTGAACTACCGGTGTCCTAAAGCCACAAATTTAAAGTTCCTACAGCCCAGATTTCATTTGAATCTCAAAGCTGAGGCTATCAGTACCGGCGGTTCTTACAGCATATGTCGGATGGCAACTTCTGGCATCCCTACCAAGCTTAGTTAAACATGGAAATGCCGCTCTCCTGCATAAAGTGCACTGCTGCAGTCTTTGCAGATAGATTCAACACTGAGATCACTGCAGTGACATGGACTTGGGACTAATTCACCACCATTCCCACATTAAAGATAGATGGAAAGTTAAGGCAAGTGCATTCAGCTCTGTGAGCTTTGAACAGCTTAATAAGACAAATACCGCTGAACAATGTCTGCGGACCTGAAAATTAGTTTACAAGTATGGAGGAGCATAATGTCAGTTGCTTTTGACATGGCTATAAGCACGAGACAGAAGGAGTTCCTTCAGCCCAACACCAAGCTTTAAGATAAGGGAAACAATTGGACAATAATCTCTTTTAATGATGTTAAATGAAAGGAGAGAGAAAAGATTTTACATTTATAGAGTGCCTATCATGAAGTTTGGACACCCCAAAGTGCCTTCCACCCAATTAAACACTTTTGAAGTATAGTCAATTGGTGCACTGCAAGCACCCATGAAGAGCAATGCGTTAATGGCCAGATAGAGATAAAACTGAAATAAATGAATGCAACATAATATGACAACTTGTCAGGTTAAAGGAATAAACATTGGTTGTGTTAATTCATTCCTGCAGTAAAGACAAATAAAAATATGATTTCTGTGAACACATAGGGGGACGCTGTCGCGTTTCACGACGGCGCGAAACGGCCACGGGGACAACCGATTCTGTCCCCCACAGGGGGGCAGCACAGCGCTGGAGAGGTTCCCGCCGCTCCAGCCTCCCTTCCCGGCGCCAAATAGGCACCGTGCCAACCCACGCATGCGCAGTTGGGCCGTGCCAATCCGCGCATGCGCAGGGGACTTCTTCAGCACGCTGGCCCCTACGCAACGTGGCGTGGGGGTTCAGGGGCTGGTCGCGCAACAAAGTAGGCCCCAGGGGGGGGGGGAAGAGGCCGGCCCGCCGATCAGTGGGCCCTGATCGCGGGCCAGACCCCATCGGAGGACCCCCTGATGAAGGAGCACTTTACCCCGCCCCACAGGCCACCCCCCCAACCCTTTGCGCAGAGTTCGTGCCGGCAGCGACCAAGGGTGAACGGTGCCGTCGGGACTCTGCTTATTCTGTGTGGCCACTCGGCCCATCCGGGCTGGAGAATCGGCTGCCCCGCCGATTCCAGTGCATCAAACGCGCCAGCGCAAATGGCGGCGATTCCCCGCACCTCGGAGAATCGCGCGCCGGCGCGGGGCGTCATGGCACGGTTGCGGCGATTCTCCGGCCCGGCGCGGGGCTCGGAGAATTGCGTCCATAGGCTTCCTTCACAAAGCATGATGCTCACTGAAGCCATAGTTATATATATTCTAACATAGCCTTTTCTGAACAAAAGTTACTTCATTGCAAAATAGCTGATCTACATTAGTCACAGCCATTTCCTTCAATAGTCAATTTTTGATAGCCATCTTGATATTCAGGAATCACAAATTCAGGCGTTTACAACGATGGTGACCAGAACAGGGTAAGTGTCAGACAATACCTGTTTGGAAAATTAATTGAACATTATCCAGTAGACTGCCATTTTTGAATTCTCCGAGTTGCTGAAATATATTGGTGATGCCTTTCTCATGCTCCACAACCTAGACATAGATAGAACAGTACAGCACAGAACAGGCCCTTCGGCCCTCGATGTTGTGCCGAGCAATGATCACCCCACTTAAACCCACGTAACCCGTATACCCGTAACCCAACAATGCTACCGTGAGGCCCCATACTCAGAAAATGTTTCAGGAAGCTTTTCATTAAACCAGAGTGGGAATGAAGAGCGCTGGCAACCTCTAGGGAACCTTCACTGCTTTCCCAATCTCTCTCAGGTTGACAAAATGAAATATTAATGGCAAAAATGTTTTCGGATTGAAAGGACAGCAGTGGCAAATCGACAGAATCATTTTGACCAACACACTACCATTTGTTTGGGTCATATTCCAAATATAGATTTGCCTAATTTGACAATATATTCTTCACGGAGTCACAGAATTATTTCAGTGCGGAAGGAGGCCATTTGGCCCATTGTGTCTGTGCCAGCTCACTGAATAAGCATCATGACTTTGTGCTATTCTCCTACCTTCTCTCCGTACCCTTGCACATAGTTTCTATTCAAATAATCATCTCATGCCCTCTTGAATGTCTCAATTGAACCTGCCTTCGCCAAACTTTCAGGCAGTGCATTCCAGACTTGAACCACTTGCTGTGTGGAAATGTTTGATCAGATTTGCTCCTTTTGCAAATTACTTGAAATCTGTCCCCACCCATTCTCAATCCTTTTAAAAGTGGGAACAATTTCTCCCTAATTACTCTGCCCAGCCCCCTCATGATTTTGAATAACTCTATAAAACCTCCTCTGAGCCTTATCCTCTCCAAGGGGAGCAGCTCCAAATTCTCCAATCTACCTTCATAACTGAAGTTCCTGTCCCTAGAACTATTCTTGTAAACCGCTTTGCACTCTCTCTAACACGTTCACAATCCTTCCTATTGTGTGGCACCCAGAACTATACACAATACTCTATCTGCAAGATAACTAGGTGTCCTATACAAGTTCAGCATGGCCTCCTTGCTCTCCATAGAAACCCTAGAGCACAGAAGGAGGTTATTCGGCCCTCCAAAAGAACACATTACCAAGGCCTACTACCCCGTCCTATCCTCGTAAGCCTGCATATTGATCATGGCCAATCCACCTAACCTGCACATCTTTGGACTGTGGGAGGAAACTGGAGCACCCGGAGGAAACCCACGCAGACACGGGGAGAATGTGCAAACTCCACACAGTCACCCAAGGCTTTGCAAACCACTGGGCCACTGTGGTCTTGTACTCCATGCCCCTATTAATAAAGCCCAGGATACTGTGTGCTTTATTAACTGCCTTCTCCTCCTCTCTGCAACAGTCAATGACTTAGGTACATCTTGAGTAACAGAATTTGCAACAAAAAGATTAAATATGATACCATAAGACCATAAGACAAAGGAGCAGAATTAGGCCACTCGGCCCATTGAGTCTGCTCCGCCATTCAATCATGGCTGATATTTTTTCATCCCCAGTCTCCTGCCTTCTCCCCATAACCCCTGATCCCCTTATTAATCAAGAACCTATCTATCTCTGTCTTAAAGTCACTCTGAATTGGCCTCCACAGCCTTCTGCGGCAAAGGGTTCCACAGATTCACCACCCTCTGGCTGAAGAAATTCCTCCTCTGTTTTAAAGGTTCATCCCTTTAGTCTGAGATGGTGTCCTCTGGTTCTAGTTTTTCCTACAAGTGGAAACATCCTCTCCACTTCCACTCTATCCAAGCCTCGCAGTATCTTGTAAGTTTCAATAAGATCCCCTCTCATCCTTCTAAACTCCAACAAGTACAGACCTAGAGTCCTCAACCGTTCCTCATACGACAAGTTCTTCATTCCAAGGATCATTCTTGTGAATCTCCTCTGGACCCTTTCCAAGGCCAACACATTCTTCCTTAGATACGGGGCCTAAAACTGCTCACAGTACTCCAAATGGGGTCTGAGCAGGGCCTTATACAGCCTCAGCAGGACATCCCTGGTCCTGTATTCTAGCCCTTTCAACATGAATGCTAACATTGCATTTGGCTTCTTAACTGCCGACTGAACCTGCACGTGAACCTTAAGAGAATTGTGAACAAGGATTCCCAAATCCCTTTGTGCTTCTGATTTCCTAAGCATTTCCCCATTTAGAAAATAGTCTGTACCTTAATTCCCCCTTCCACAGTGCATAACCTCACACTTTTCCACATTCTATTTACTTCACTGCCCACTCTCCTAGCTTGTCCAAATTCTTCTGCAGCCCCCTTGCTTCCTCATTACTATCTGTCCCTCTACAAATCTTTGTATCGTCTGCAAACTTAGCAACAGTGCCTTCAGTTCCTTCTTGCAGATCATGAATGTATATTGTGAAATGTGGTCCCAGCACTGACCCCTCAGGCACACCGCCAGTCACCGGCTGCCATCCTGAAAAAGACCTCTTTATCCCCACTCTCTGCCTTCTGCCAGTCAGCCAATCCTCTATCCATTCCAGCATCTGACCCTGAACACCATGGAATCTTAACTTATTTAACAGTCTCCTATGCGGCGCCTTGTCAAAGGCCTTCTGGAAATCTAAATAAATCACGTCCACTGCTTCTCTTTTGTCTAACGATATGTTCGACTGTTGCTCCTGATTTAAAGCTGCGCGTTTATATATCTCCTCTTATCCTGTTTTATGTTATGGGCTTAATGGAAATTTGTTTTAGTGAGAAATTAGCAATGGAAAGTAGCAGGATTGGTCTTTCAGAGACACTAAAACAGAACTTGAATACCTTACCTGCAAGTAACTGGGTCATACAATCTGCATTCAGTTGTGTTGTTAGGATCGCCAGGAGAGCTTTCAACTTGCAGGCTGCTTCGTTCTGGCATTTCTGCCTCTATCACATTCCCTTAGCAAGCTTTACCTGCTGCTACCACCAGTTCCATGGGATGGAATAGGAAGTGGCAGGAGTAGCAACATCAGCAGCAAACTAGGCGGCCAGCATGAGCAACAGCAGAGGTTTTAGAAGACAGCAGGTGAGGGGCTGCTCAGAAGTCCATATCCAGCACCAAGGGTATATTACACACCAGGAGCCATGTTCTTGGCTCCACCTGAAGGGAGGTTTATTAGGAGTCTGCATTTCTCCTGGCATGATCCTGCAACATGACTTCCTGCTGGATCAGGTGCCTGAGCTTGGCAGTAACTCATGCTGGGAGTAGATAGATTAGCTCTGAACATGCTCCACCATTCAATTGGGTTATCGGTTATCTGTACCTCAATTCCATTTACCCACCATGATTTAATATCCCATCAAACCACCACCTATCAAAATTGGATCAAATTAAGCCTTTAACGTTCTGACTCTTCCAGCTTTAAGGGAGAGATTTTCAGACTGCTCCTACCTCTTATCTGAAACAGTGCTTCCTGAATTCCCTCTGAAATTTAAAACTTTGAGATTATGTCCCTCTTGTTCTTGATTTCCACCAGAGTAAACAGTTTCTCTGCATGTACCCAATCAAATCATTTTCACATCTTAAATACCTCGATGGAACCTTAACCTTCTATTCTCCAAGGAGTACAAAACAAATGAATGTACCGTTATATAATCCCCTAGTCCCTGACATTTTGATTTCAAAAACAAGTAGAATTTAGAACTTTTAAAAAACGTCTTTATATGCTTTGTATGCCTGAGCTCTCAAAATTATTTGTTCCTCTATTATTCCTACTTTCCCACCATTTAGGAAATATTCAAATTTAGCTTTCAGACAATGGGCCGGATTCTGCATCCCGCTGTGCCACATTTCAGGTTCACGCCGGCGGCGGGATGTTCCGTTGCGCCGGCCGGTCAATGGGGTTCCCCAATGTGGGGTAGCCCCACGCCGTTGGGAAACCCCGGGGTTGCCGGCAAATCGGAGCATCCTGCCTGTGGAGCATCCAGCCCAATAAGTTCACACTTGCCCACATTTAACTCCATCTGTTAAAATTTGATTCATTCACTTCATCTATCTTCCCATTGCAGCTTCTTGCTCCTATGTGCACCAGTCGTCCCTTCTAATTTTGTGTCATCTGCAAACTTGGAGCTACAGCTCTCTATTCCTTTAACCAAGTCACAAATATGCTGAAATGTTGAGGCCCAGAACAGATACCTGGGAATATCACTTAGCCGTTCTCGTTCATCCCAGTACATATCCTCTGTGTCACTCTGTTTTCCTATCTCCCAAGTAATTTCTAACGCAAGTCAAAAGGCTCCAATTCAATTTGCTCTCTTTTTTCCAATTATCTTTCATGTGGCACTTTATTGAATGCCTGCTGAAAGTCTATATAGATAGCACCCATTTACTCTGACCTCCTCAAAATGCCCGACTAGTTTAAGTCAGATATGACTTACCTTTGGCATCACTGCAGGAGTTCATCACGGTAGTGTCCTGAGCCACTTCAAGCTGCTTCTCAATGACATTCCCTCTTACATAAGGTCAAAAGTGGGGATATTAGCTGAGAATTGCACAGGTGCTCAGTCCCATTTACAAATCCTCAGGTACTGAAGATGTTGTTTCCAAGACCTGGACAATATTCATGCCTGGGATAATAATGACGAGTGACATTCGCTTCAGGCAAGTGCCAGGCAATGACCATCTCCAAAAAAGAATCCAACCCAACTCCCTTTGACGTTCACTAATCGCCCCTCCCTATCAACATTCTGGGGGTTATCATTGACCAAAAACTGAACTGGACCAGGCATAGAAGTGCCGTGGCTCCAAGAACAGGTCAGAAGCTAGGAATTCTGCTGTGAAAACTCACTTCCTCACTCCCCAAGCTTTGTCCACCACCTAAAAGGCGCAAGTCAGGAATGCGGCGGAATACTTTCAATTTGCCTGGAGAAGTGCAGCTCTTCCAACAGTCAAGAATTTGGACACTATCCAAGGCAATGCGGCCTGCTTGATCAGCACCCCATTAATTACCATTAAGATTAATTTGCAGGGCAGCATGTTGGCGCACAGGTTAGCACTGCGGCCTCACGGCACCGAGGTCCCAGGTTCGATCTCCGTTCTGGGTCACTGTCCTTGTCCAGTTTGCACATTCTCCCTGTGTTTGCATGGGTTTCTCCCCCACAACCCAAAGATGTGCAGGGTAGGTGGATTGGCCACGCAAACTTGCCCCTTAATTGGAAAAAATAAATTGGGAACTCTAAATTAAAAAAAAAAGATTACTTGGCTGCACCACTGACACACAGTGGCAGCAATGTGCTCTGTCCATCACATGCTGCACTGCAGCAACTTGTCGTGGCTCCTTTAACATCACCTACCAAACTCGTGACCTCTACTACCTAGAAGGATAAAAACAGCAGATGCATGGGAACACCACCACCTGCAAGTTCTCTATATCACAATGTCATGACTTGGAACTAAATATTCCTTTACTGTCACTGGGTCAAAACCCTTCCCTAACAGCACTGTGGCTTGACCTACACCACAGGGACTGCAGTGGTTCAGAAGGCGCTATCCATCATCTTCTCAAGGGCAATTAGGGATGCAATAAATTCTAGTTTTCACATCCCTTGCTTGTATTACAAGGACAAATTCAAAAAATCATGCTGGCCATTTTGGATGCACTCGTTTTTGTTCAAGTGACAATTCTAATAGCTTTCTCATGACTGATGTTGAACTTGGCCCTCGGTCATGCACCTGACTCCCAAAGAGAGTTAAAATCGGGGCTATAGTTGACAGCTGCAAGGTTTTGATGCTCTGGCAATAAAAGTGTGGAAGGCTCTGACAGTTACTTTTGAGGCAGACAGCGACCAGCAAGAAAATTCTATTTGCGGGAGCAGGTTCATGTCTGGTAGTGAAACAGGCTCAAGGGAATACATGGGCTACACCTGTCCCAATATTCCAAAGAGATCAGAACATGGGAATACAAGACAACAAGGTCTGGATTATTATGCCATAGATTTATAAAGTGATCATTTTAATACATGCTCCAAATTCTTGCCGGCTTGGAGCAGAAGCGGTCTGGATTCTTTTAAATTATGTTCAGACTGTTTCCTGACAATCAGCTTGCTTAAAGACACTATAATTACAGGACAAATGCTATCTCGAGATATGTTATCTCGGACCATGCACCTCACTGGCAGGAGATTTGGTTTAGAACGGGACGAGAGCAGAGGGCGGAGTGGAGGTTTGACTCGGGTTTGTTGGCGGATGGAGGTTTTTGTGATAAGGTGCGGTTGGCGATTAGGGATTATGTGGAGTTGAATCGGAATGGGGAGGTGTCAGCGGGAATTTTTTGGGAAGCACTGAAGGCAGTGGTCCGGGGAGAAATTATTTTGTTTACGGTTCTTTTGGATAAGGAAAGGAGGGCAGAACATGACCGTCTAGTGAGGGAGATACTGGAGGTGGGCAGGGAATATTCGAGGGTGCCCACCGTGGAGAGGTTGGCGAGGAGGAAATAGTTACAGGGGCAATTTGACAGGCTGACAATGGGGAGGGCGGTAGGGCAAGAGGGGTGCAATACGAGTATGGGGAGAAGGCGAGCCGCATGCTGGCGCACCAGCTGTGGAGACAGGTTGCATCCAGGGAAATATTGAAGATCCGGACTAGGGCTGGGGATGTGATGTCAGAGCCAGGGAAGATAAATGAGGCATTTAGAGAGTATTATCAGGGACTTTATGAGGCAGACCCAGGAGGAGAGGAGGGGGACATAGGGCGGTTTCTGGACGAGCTGGAATTTCCCCAGGTGGAGGAAGCAAAGAGGCAGGCGTTGGAGAAGCCCCTGGGGCTGAGGGAGGTGCTGGATAATATCAGGGGTATGAAGTCGGGGAAGTCCCCTGGGCCGGATGGATACCCGGCGGAATTTTATAAGGAATTTGCGACGGACCTTGCTTGGGGGCGATTAATGAAGCACTGGAGAAGGGGAACTGCCGGAGTCAGTGATGCAGGAAGTAATCACATTAATCCCCAAAAAAGGGAAGGATCCGGTGGAATGTGGGTCGTATAGACCCATATCACTATTGAACACGGATGTGAAAGTATTGGCTAAGTTGTTGGCGGGGACGATGGAGGACTGTGTCCCGGGGGTGGTTGCAGAAGATCAAACAGGCTTCGTGAAGGGCAGGCAGCTCACGAATAAGATAAGACGGCTGTTGAATGTAGTGATGAATCCGTCGAGAGCTCTGGTACCGGAGGTGGTGGTGTCCATGGGTGCGGTTGCTGTATGTGGCACCAAGGGTGAGGGTGAGGACGAATGATATGAGCTCACGAAACTTTGACTTACACAAGGGTACAAGGCAGGTGTGCTGCTGTTTGCGCTGTCCATAGAGCCATTGGCGATGGCTCTCAGGGGGTCGGCAGAGTGGCAGGGTATAATGAGGGGACAGAGGGAGCATCGGGTGTCACTCTGTGCTGATGACCTCTTTCTGTATGTTTTGGATCCGTTGGAGAGTATGGGAAGGATTATGGGCCTGCTGGGGAGGTTTGGAGGGTTCACGGGGTACAAGCTGAATGTAATAAGAATAATAATCGCTTATTGTCACAAGTAGGCTTCAATGAAGTTACTGTGACAAGCCCCTAGTCGCCACATTCTTGTTCGGGGAGACCGGTATGGGAATTGAACCCGCACTGCTGGCATCGCTCTGCATTACAAGCCAGCTGTTTAGCCCACTGTGCTAAACCATAATGTAATGAAAAGCGAGGTATTCCCAGTGAATGATCTGGCACAGCGGGCTAATTTAGGGGGATGCCATTTACGATAGCGAGGGATAGATTTAGGTATTTGGGGATTCAGGTAGTGAGGGAATGGGTGGGGCTCCATAGGTGGAACTTAATGAAGCTGGTGGAGGAGGCCAGGGAGGATCTTAAGAGGTGGGATACACTGCATTTAACACTGGTGGGAAGGGTCCAAGTGGTGAAAATGAATATTCTGCCGAGGTTCTTGTATATCTTTCAGGCTCTCCCGATCTTTATATCAAAGGCCTTTTTTCAGAAAGTGGACACAATCATCTCTGACTTTGTATGGGCGGGGAAGATGCCGAGGGTGGGGAGGACCCTGCTACAGAGGCAGAGGCAGCAGGTGGAGTTGGCGTTGCTGAACTTGCTTCATTATTATTGGGCGGCGAATGTGGACAAAGTGTGGCGGTGGTGGGAAGAAGAAGGGGTAGAGTGGGTTAGGATGGAGGAGGAACCTTGTAAGGGGTCTGGTTTGAGGGCTATGGTGACGGCAGCATTGCCAATGGCTCTGAGTAGGTATTCAGGGAGCCCAGTGGTGCAGTCCACGGTGAAGATATGGAATCAGCTGAGGAGGCATTTTAGGGTGGCAGGGATGTTGGTGCTAAATCCGCTGTGCAAGAATCATGGGTTTGAGCCGGGGAGGGATGGATTGTGTACACAGGAGGTGAAGGGATTTGTGTTTGGAGGAAGGGTTTGCCAGTCTGGAGGAGCTAAGGGAGAGGGTAGAGCTGCCGAGGGGTAATGAGTTCAGGTATCTACAGGTTAGGGACTTTGCGCAAAAGATCTGGAACGGGTTCCGTAGATTGCTGGGATACACCCTGCTGGAGCTACTGCTGCTTCCAAATTTGGAAGGGGAGGGAAAAATTGGGGATATGTATAAGTGGCTGGGGGGAGCAGGGAGGCGAGCGGGTGGTGAAGATCAAGGAGAAATGGGAAGCGGGGTTGGGAATGGAGATCAATTGGAGAATATGGAGTGAGGCACTGCGAAGGGTAAACGGGACCTCGTCTTGTGCAAGGATGAGCCTGATACAGTTTAAGGTGGTGCACAGGGTGCATATGACTCGGGCGAGAATGAGTGGGTTCTTTCAGGGGGTAGCAGATGAGTGTGAGAGGTGTGGACGGGGACCACACATGTTTTGGGGTTGTGAAAAATTGGGAAGATTCTGAGCGGGATGTTTGCGGTCTTAGCCAGGATAGTGGAGGAGGAGGTGAACCCGGACCCTTTGGTGGCGATATTTGGGGTTTCGGAGAAGCCTGAGCTCATGGAGAGGAGGAAGGCCGATGTCGTGGCCTTCGCCTCTCTGATTGCACGGCGACAAATTTTGCTGGAGTGGCGGTCGGCATCGCCACCGGGGGTAGCAGCTTGGTTGGGTGACCTGTATGACTTCCTGCGGTTAGAGAAGATAAAGTATGAGTTAAGGGGCTCAGCAGGGGGAGTTTGAGAAAAGGTGAGGGATGTTTGTGACCGTGTTCGTCGCAGGGGGGTGGGGGGGTGGGTGATGTGGAGGGGTGGGGGGTGTGAAAAAGGAGAAAAATCTGTGCAAACTGTATAACTGATTGTTGGGAAGTATGTTTCCCGGGGTCTGGTTTGAGGGCTATGGTGACGGCAGCATTGCCAATGGCTCCGAGTAGGTATTCAGGGAGCCCAGTGGTGCAGTCCACGGTGAAGACATGGAATCAGCTGAGGAGGCATTTTAGGGTGGCAGGGATGTTGGTGCTAAATCCGCTGTGCAAGAATCATGGGTTTGAGCCGGGATGGATGGATTGTGTATACAGGAGGTGAAGGGATTTGTGTTTGGAGGAAGGGTTTGCCAGTCTGGAGGCTATAGCCTACTTTGAAACAAGTTTGTCATAAAACGTGTTTAAAAAAAAAATTACAGGATGAAATGATATGAACACTTTACAAGTTTGTCCGAAATGACTTTGTGCTCTATTGTAGCAAAGCATGAACTCATTTATTTTAAACATTTGTACACTGTTACCTAATTGTAATTTTAGGGCCAAAGTCTCCATGCAGCCACAACGTGGAAGTGAATATCATTAGGTGAAGGGCAGCATCACATTTACACCTGCAAACTTCAATGTCTCAAAATCCATCCAACATTTTGAGCTCCTGATTTCAAATGAACTCAGGAATCTAAATTACGATCCTTTGGCCTGCATTCCGTCTTTTGGATGAGACGTTAAACTAAGATCCCATGGATCCCAGTATTTACTCCTGCATCATCACTAAAACAATGGTCTCAATGTTCTCCCAGAAAATGTACCATAGAAGAAGAAACATGGCTTTTTTTCCCTTATTTCCTCCTGATAAAAATATGGCACTAAATTATATCAATGCAAACACTTGTGTCAAGAGCCCAAAATACTTTTAAAATAATTACCGTGCAATCCATGAGCAACGGCTCGACCTGGATATAAATCTCTGGGCAAAAAACTGGAACTGGCTTGTAACTTAAAATGTTGAAAGCAGTTGACAGGAAGTTTCAAATGAAAACACAAATTGCTGGAGACAGAGCAGGTTAGTCAGCAGAAAAAAAGACAGGTCGTGATTTTTCAAGTGCGTGTCCTTCATCAGAACTGATAATGATCCATAGCGATGCATTATTCTGCCATTCTTTCTTGCAAACACCAACAGACCTGATTCACATTCCCAGCAACTTTTTGCACGACTGCAAATTTCCAAGATTTGCAGTTCTTTTTGACTGAAGAGGAAAGTTCTTACAAATTACAGGCAATAAACATGGAATTTCTTTGCCTAACGTTTCCAGGCATGGAGCAATTTCCAATCAAAAATGTCAAGTTAGAGATCCTAATTCCGAAACAGTGCATTTGTGGAGCCAATTGAGCAGTTACCACTAAGAGAAATCCAGTATTTTGACAAGGATTTGTCCTGGTATTTGACAGGTATTTAGAGAACTATTACAATGACAAAAACATATTATATACATACATATATTGTGTGCGTAATGAGGATAACAATGGTTCTTTGCCTTTGTTTCAAAACTTGTTCATGAATTATAAACCCCAAATCACACAAGAAAATCCCACTCATCAATGTCCAAAGAGAAAATGCTGGAAACTCTTAGCAGGTCTGGCAGCATCTGGAGGGAGAGAAAAGAGCTAACATTTTGAAAAGGGTCATCTGGACTCGAAAGATGAGCTCTTTTCTCTCCCTACAGATGCTGCCAGGCCTGCTGAGATTTTCCAGCATTTTATTTTTGGTTTCAGATTCCAGCACCCGCAGTAATTTGCTTTTATCCACTTATCAATATGCCTGTGAGCTCCACACTTGGTGCATGATAGAGGATGCAAGAGAACATGCCTGTCCATTTCAATGGCCCAACTTATAAAATTAATTTTGACCTTTTCCTATTACTTATGTCTGTTCAAGTAAAAAAAATTGTATTACTTTATTTAAAATCCTCTTCTGACAAACTGGGGTTGAGAGGTGGGGGGTGAGATCACTTGAAATTTACTTATTTCATTGCTGCTATCATCAAATGTTTACAGTCTTGAATAAATTCTCATTCGGATAACGTGTGGGCCTTCAAGTGGCCTGAGGAAACTATTCTCAGCCAATAACGATGCAACATGCTCATCCATTAATCATATTATCCTCCTCACTCAAACTCCAGACTTTCGGGCAGATTCTTACCTGCATCCTAAACTTCATCATTCAAAAACTGAAAAACAAGTTGCCACGTTCCTATAATTCTTTGCACTTGCACCTAACACGAATCAATAACTCCCACTACATTTATAAAATAAGTGTTGACATCGATTCATCAATTTCTGAAATATTCTTCCATCCACACAATTTTACATTTCTATTTCAACAAGTGGAATGAATTATGTGACTAAATAATGCTTTGTTTTAGTTGCCAGATAAAATAAACAGCAACATGACAGCACGTTCAACAGCAAGCACAATGGACCTCAAGAATGTTGACATCTTTAACAATATGGAGGTCTGGAACCTCCTTGTGACAACACTCCAAAAATAACGCACACTTGCACGCAGCATTTCTTACACATTGAAATGTTTCGACTACTTTATTTCTGTTTTGCAACCAGGTGAGACCTCATGATCATAATAATATAAAAGCAAATTACTGCGGTTGCTGGAATCAGAAACAAAAACAGAAAATGCTGGACAATCCCAGGAGGTCTGACAGCATCTGTGATGAGTAAAGGGAGCGAACGTGTCAAGTCTGGACGACCTTTTGTCCTAGCTCTGACGAAGAGTCATCCAGACTCGAAACGTTAGCTCCGTTCGCCCTCCACAGCTGCTGTTGGGCCTGCTGAGATTTTCCACCATTTTCTGTCTTGGTTTCAGAGACCTCATGATCATGCTCTTTAAAAACTGCTGCCTCTGGCTGCTCGACAAATCGAAACAACAACAATCACGAAATAACTGAACCAACAGTGTCTGCAATCTGCCTTCCTTCAGTGCTTTGAGTTAATAGGGGTGGGCCATAACAGGAAACAAGAAAAGGTTCCTTCACCTGACATGCGTTGTATAGTAGTTGATGCTCAAATTTTTTGATCCCCAGGATTTGCTGGAACATTTCATACAGTTGTTCCTTGCTGAGGATCAGCTCCGATGCTGCACTCGCCGTCATTCTGGCCTGCTGCTTGCGTGGGTCCTCCTCACCGCGATATATAGCATCAAACTTTGCCATCCAGGAACTCAGGACTGTCTCCTTGCTGAGGCCATCAATTTCCGGCAAACTTCGAACTCGCTTTTCAATGTGTTTCTTAAACACCTCTCGAGAATCATTGGCAGAGCATCCACCACTTTGCACCATTCTGGACACACGATCACTCTTCAGAAACACCTAGAATATATGAAGTGGTTTCAACAACAGTTACCACCGTTAGTTTTTTTTTCCTCCAGTCACATATAAAAATTTTCTTCACAAACAATGCTTCAAATTAAATTCTCAAATATTTCACAACAAGATACGGATCGATCTATGAAAAGCAGCTAAAGAAGTTGAAATAAATGGCACTTTTGAACGATTCTAGAAGGAAGTGAGGGTTTTGGAGAGGGTTAAGAAGGGATTTACTGGAATCATTCCAAGGATGAGGGATTACAAATACATGGATGGACTGGAGAAGGTGGTGTTCCCCTCTGGGCAGAGATGGCGAGGAGGAGATTTAACAGGGGTGTTAAAAATCATGATAAAGAGTTTCGTTGGATCAATAAGCTGAAATTATTTCTGATAGCTGAAGGGTTGATAACAAGAGGATGGATTTAAGGTGATTGGCAGAAGAAACAGAGATTACATGAAGAAAAACTTCTATGCAACGAGTGGCTAGGACTTGGAATGCTCGGTCTGATAAGGTGATGGATACAAGTTCAATAGTAGCCTTCAAAGTGGACTTGGATTAGTACTTGAAGGAGTAAAAAAAATCAGGATGCAAAAGGAAACATCAGGGAAATGGCACTAACTGACCTAATGGCCTTTTGCTGTGCTATGCTATTCTATGCCAATACATGAAAAAGGCATTTGTTCACTCATGCTCTCACATACAGTGATGAGATAAATGCCCAGATATTTGTTTGAAGTGGCTGTGATGTTCTCCTTTCTTCCTTCAGCTAACCTGTGCCATACATGCTGTATGGTACCCCAGTCTCATTGCCCACCACTGCTACAACCCCTGCCTCTGCAGCTCCCTTGTGTTCTTAAAGGCTCCAGGTTGTGTTCCCTAGCCCTTTGCCTGGTTGCTGCCACTCCTCAGCTCTCCATCCGATTCTTCAACTACAGGTCTCTCCCAATCCTCATCCAATGCTGGCCTTCACTGTCACCAAATCCTAGCACTGGATTTCATCACTGCCTACTTTCAGAGCTGCACTTTGCAGCAACCATTGGAATGAATAGACAGGATGGGGCTGGGAGCTGGAGGCAAAGGGAGGACTATAATACTCTCTTGCGGACACCAGCTCACTGCATTCCAACTGTTGCCTCTCAGGCCCAAGCAGACCTGCAGGGGCAGTATGCTAGCGCTGTGGCTTCACAGCGCCAGGGTCCCAGGTTCGATTCACTGCTGGGTCTGTGCGGAGTCTGCACGTTCTCCTTGTGTCTGCGTGGGTTTCCTTCGGGTGCTCCGGTTTCCTCCCATAGTCCAAAGACGTGCAGGTTAGGTGGATTGGCCATGACAAATTGCCCTTAGTGACCAAAAAGGTTAGGAGGGGTTATTGGGTTACGAGGGCAGGGTGGAAGTGAGGGCTTAAGTGGGTCGTTGCAGACCCGATGGGCCGAATGGCCTCCTTCTGCACTGTGTGTTCTATGTTCAGACCACTGTCCACCTTTTGCACTCTCCTGATTCTACTTGAGTGAGTCCTACCTCCTCAATGTCTAATCCTGGCTCCAGCCCTACCGCTCATTCCCTCCTGTCTGAGAGAAAAGAAAAATGAAAATGAAATGAAAACCGCTTATTGTCACGAGTAGGCTTCAATTAAGTTACTGTGAAAAGCCCCTAGTCGCCATATTCCGACGCCTGTTCGGGGAGGCTGGTCCGGGAATTGAACCGTGCTGCTGGCCTGCCTTGGTCTGCTTTCAAAGCCAGCGATTTAGCCCTGTACTAAACCAGCCCCGGGTTAGAGGCACCAGTAGTGCTGGTAATGTGTATGCCCCAAATTGGGATGATGTGGATTTCATGAGGGAGTTGCTGGCAGCGATCCCAGATTTGGTTGCGCACCATTTGATCATGGGAGGAGATTTTAACTGTGTCCTGGAGCCGAGGGTGGATAGGTCGAGCCTCAGGTCGAAGGGTAGGGTGCAAATGGCAAGGGAGCTGGGGGGGGGGGTGGTTTATGGAGAGGATGGGTATGGTGGACCCATGGCGTTTTCAGGGGAAAGGGAGTATTCCTTCTTTTCGCACGTCTATAAGGTGTTTTTGAGGATTGACTATTTTGTAGTGAGTCGGGAGATTTTGGTTGGAGTGGAGGGGGCAGATTATGCCGGGATAGTTATCTCGGACCATGCACTCCACTGGTTGGAGATTCAGATTAGAACGGGACGTGAGCAGAGGTCGGCGTGGAGGTTTGACTCTGGGTTGTTGGCAGATGTACTTTTGTGATAAGGTGTGGTCGGCGATTAAGGAATATGTGGAGTTGAATCAGATTGGGGAGGTGTCAGCAGGCATTTTTTGGGAAGCACTGAAGGCAGTGGTCCGGGGAGAAATTATTTTGTTTACGGTTCTTTTGGATAAGGAAAGGAGGGCAGAACATGACCGTCTAGTGAGCGAGCTAGTGGAGGTGGGCAGGGAATATTCGAGGGTGCCCACCATGGAGAGGTTGGTGAGGAGGAAAAAGTTGCAGGGGCAGTTTGACAGACTGACAACGGGAGGATGGTAGTGCAACTGCGTAGGGCAAGAGGGGTGCAATATGAGTATGGGGAGAAGGCGAGCCGCATGCTGGCGCACCAGCTGCGGACGGCAGGCTGCGTCCAGGGAAATATTGAAGATCCGGACTGGGGCTGGGGATGTGGTATCGGAGTCGGGGAAAATAAATAAGACATTCAGAGAGTATTACCATGAGATAGATTCGGGGGGAGAGGCGGGGGACATGGGGAGGTTCATGGACAAGCTGGAATATCCCCAGGTGGAGGAAGCAAAGGGGCAGGCATTGGAGGAGCCCCTGGGGTTGAGGGAGGTGTTGGATAGCATCAGCGATATGAAGTCAGGGAAGGCCCCTGGGCTGGATTGTACCAGGCAAAATTTTATAAGGAATTTGCGGCGGACCCGGCACCAAATCTGGTGCGGGTGTTTAATGAAGCACTGGAGAAGGGGGAGTTTCTGGAGACGATGACGCAGGCAGTGTTCACACTGATCCCAAAAAAAGGGAAGGATCCGGTTGAATGTGGGTCATACAGACCCATATCGCTATTGAACACGGATGTGAAAGTATTGGCTAAGTTGTTGGCGGGGACGATGGAGGACTGTGTCCCGAGAGTGGTGGCAGAAGATCAAACAGGCTTCGTGAAGGGCAGGCAGCTCACGAGTAATATAAGGCGGCTGTTGAATGCAGTGATGAATCCGTCGGGGGCTCTGGTATCAGAGGTGGTGATGTCCATGGATCGAAGAAGGCATTTGATTAGGTAGACTGGCGGTACTTGTTTGAGGTTTTTGGAAGGTTTGGGTTTGGGCTGAGAATTATGGCATGGGTGCGGTTGCTGTATGTGGCATCAAGGGCAAGGGTGAGGGAGAATGATATGAGCTCACAAAGCTTTGACTTACAGAGAGATACGAGGAAGGGGTGCCCAATGTCCCGTTGCAGTTTTCGCTGGCCATAGAGCGATTGGCGACGGCTCTCAGGGGATCGGCGGAGTGGTGGGGGATAATGAGGGGCAGAGTGAGCATCGGGCATCACTCCATGCCTATTACCTCTTGCTGTATGTTTCAGATACGTTGGAGAGTATGGGAAGGATTATGGGTCTGTCGGGGAGGTTTGGAGGGTTCTCAGGGTTCAAACTGAATGTCGCAAAAAGCGAGGTATTCCCGGTGAATGAACTGGCACAGCGGGCTAATTTAGGGGGGATGCCATTTATGGTCGCAAGGGATAGGTTTAAGTATTTGGGGATTCTGGTAGCGAGGGAATGAACGGGGCTCCATAAGTGGAACTTAACGAAGCTGGTGGAGGAGGCCAGGGAGGATCTTAAGAGATGGGATACACTGCACTTAACGTTAGCGGGGAGGGTCCAAGTGGTGAAAATGAATATTCTGCCGAGGTTCTCGTTTATCTTTCAGGCTTTCCCGATCTTTATAGCAAAGACCTTTTTTTGGAAAGTGGACACGATCATCTTGGACTTTGTATGGGCGGCGATGGTGGCAAGGGTGGTGAGGACCCTGCTACAGAGGCAGAGGCAGCCAGGGGTGGGGGGGGGGGAGTTGGCGTTGTCAAACTTGCTTCATTATTATTCGGCGGCAAATGTGGACAGGTGCGGCGGTGGTGGGAAGGTGAAGGGGTAGAAGTGGTTAGGATGGAGGAGGAATCTTGTAAGGGGCCTAGTTTGAGGGCTATGGTGACGGCAGCATTGCCAATGGCTCCGAGTAGGTATTCAGGGAGCCCAGTGGTGCAGTCCACGGTGAAGATAGGGAATCAGCTGAGGAGGCATTTTAGGGTGGAAGGTATGTTGGTGCTAAATCCGCTGTGCGAGAATCATGGGTATGAGCCGGGGAGGGATGGATAGTGTATACAGGAGGTGGAGGGAAGTGGGGCTGGTCAAGGTGAGGGAATTGTATTTGGAGGAAGGGTTCGCCAGTCTGGAGGAGCTCAGGGAGAGGGTAGCGCTGCCCAGGGGTAATGAGTCCAGGTATCTACAGGTTAGGGACTTTGCGCAAAAGGTCTGACGAGGGTTCCCTGGGTTGCCGGATACATCCTACAGGAGCGACAGGATAGTGGAGGAGGAGGTGGACCGGGACCCCTTGGTGGTTATATTTGGGGTTTCAGAGAAGCCGGAGCTCATGGAGAAGAGGAAGGCCAATGCCGTGATTCATGGACAGAATGCAGGCACAGGGTGTGAGGATAAAATCAGGTGGGAAAAAGATCCTTGTGAAAGTTATTGCAGAGAATGATTATTCCAGACAAAGAAAATAGAGAGAAAGCGACTGAGAAAGGGATGAAAGAAACAGAGAGAAGAACGGAGAGAGAGTGAAACAACAATATGAATAATTTATTAGGATAAACTGTTGAAGAGTAATTAGTGAGTTTATCTCAGTTATGCCCTCAGTCTACAGCAAGCAGTTAGGAGGGCAAATGGTATGTTGGCCTTCATTGCAAGAGTGTTTGAGTACAAGAACAAGGATGTCTTACTGCAGCTGTAGTGGCTCGTAGTGAGAGCACATCCAAGGTGCAATCTTGGTCTCCTTACTCAAGGAAAGATATATTTGCCATTGAGGGAGTGCAGCCAAGCTTCATCAGACTGATTCCTGGGATGGCAGGATTGTCATAGGAGGAGGGATTGGGTCGACTGGGCCTGTATTCATTGGAGGGGATCTCATTGAAACATATTCAATTCTGGTGGGATTGGACTGACTGGATACAGGGATGTTGCTTCCCCTGGCTGAGGGGTTAGGAATAAAGGTCACAGGGTGGGCCATTTAGGACTGAGAAGTGGTGAAATTTCTTCACTCAGAGGCTGGTGAACTGTGGAATTCTCATGTATCAATGCAAAATAATCCGGATGCTGGAAATCTGATAGACTAACTGAGTTACCCTCTCCACAGATGATGCCAGACCTGCTGAGTTTATCCTCCATTTTCTGTTTCTTAACTGGAATTCTTGACCATATAAAGCTGTGGAGGTCAAGTCACTGAATTGTGTTTAAGAAAGAAATAGACAGATTCTTTGACACTAAAGGAGTCAAGGGGTACGGGGAGAATATGGTACCGAGATAGAAGATCAGCCATGCTCACACTGAGAGTGGCGGGGTTGGCTTGATGGGCTGATTGGCCTACTCCTATTTTCTACGTTTTGGAGAAAGTTTATTTTCTGTAACAGAAACACTGATTCACCAACAGTGACTCATTATTTAAATCCTTTGCTTTAATATTTGAGTGAAGGCAAGCATCCAGCAGAGGGCAGCAGAGCAGAGCTACTGATCAGCTGTTCTGGGGAAATTTGCATACGTGCAGTGCGGTCAGCCTAATTTGAAGGTGGTTTGTGGAGGGGCTGTTGTCAAGTGACAGCTAAACCCGAAACACTTTGTCAATGTTTCCCAACCTACCTCCTCCTCTAACCAAAAAAAAAAACCACGGTTGTTGGGAAGCGGGAGCAGGGGCCTGTCGTGAAGGTGAGTGAGTGCCTTTAAATTTGCTTACCTTTCAGCGGCAGCAGGGTTTGAGGGAATATCAGGTAAGCTCTTCCTTTCTTTTTCTTTTTCTTGTTTTTTTTAAATCTAGAGGTGATGTCAGGGAAGGCAGTACAATGCTCCTCCTGCAGAATGTTTGAGGTGAGGGACGCCATCAGTGTCCCTGCTGATATCATCTGTGGGAAGTGCACCCAACTCCAGCTCCTCAAAAACCGTGTTAGGGACCTGGAGCTTGAGCTGGATGAACTTCGGATCATTCGGGAGGCAGAGGGGGTCATAGATAGGAGCTTCAGGGAAGTAGTTACACCAAAGACTGGAGATAGATGGGTAACTGTAAGAGGGACTGGGAAGAAGGAGTCAGTGCAGGGATCCCCTGCGGCCGTTCCCCTGAGTAACAAGTATACCGTTTTGGATACTTGTGGGGGGGACGACTTACCAGGGGTAAGCCATGGGGTACGGGCCTCTGGCACGGAGTCTGTCCCTGTTGCTCAGAAGGGAAGGGGGGAAAGGAGTAGAACATTAGTAATTGGGGACTCAATAGTCAGGGGCACAGATAGGAGATTTTGTGGGAGCGAGAGAGACTCACGTTTGGTATGTTGCCTCCCAGGTGCAAGGGTACGTGATGTCTCGGATCGTGTTTTCCGGGTCCTTAAGGGGGAGGGGGAGCAGCTCCAAGTCGTAGTCCACATTGGCACAAACGACATAGGTAGGAAAGGGGACAAGGATGTCAGGCAGGCCTTTAGGGAGCTAGGATGGAAGCTCAGAGCGAGAACAAACAGAGTTGTTATCTCTGGGTTGTTGCCCGTGCCACGTGATAGTGAGATGAGGAATAGGGAGAGAGAGCAATTAAACACATGGCTACAGGGATGGTGCAGGCGGGAGGGATTCAGATTTCTGGATAACTGGGGCTCTTTCTGGGGAAGGTGGGACCTCTATAGACAGGATGGTCTACATCTGAACCTGAGGGGCACCAATATCCTGGGGGGGAGATTTGTTAGTGCTCTTTGGGGGGGTTTAAACTAATTCAGCAGGGGCATGGGAACCTGGATTGTAGTTTTGGGGTACGGGAGATTGAGAGTATAGAGGTCAGGAGCACAGATTTGACTTCGCAGGAGGGTGCCAGTGTTCAGGTAGGTGGTTTGAAGTGTGTCTACTTCAATGCCAGGAGTATACGAAATAAGGTAGGGGAACTGGCAGCATGGGTTGGTACCTGGGACTTCAATGTTGTGGCCATTTCAGAGACATGGATAGAGCAGGGACAGGAATGGTTGTTGCAGGTTCCGGGGTTTAGGTGTTTTAGTAAGCTCAGAAAAGGGGGCAAAAGAGGGGGAGGTGTGGCGCTGCTAGTCAAGGACAGTATTACGGTGACGGAAAGGATGCTAGATGGGGACTCTTCTTCCGAGGGTAGTATGGGCTGAGGTTATAAACAGGAAAGGAGAGATCACCCTGTTGGGAGTTTTCTATAGGCCACCTAATAGTTCTAGGGATGTAGAGGAAAGGATGGCGAAGGTGATTCTGGAAAAGAGCGAAAGTAACAGGGTAGTTGTTATGGGAGACTTTAACTTTCCAAATATTGTCTGGAAAAGATATAGTTTGAGTACATTAGATGGGTCGTTCTTTGTACAATGTGTGCAGGAGGGTTTCCTGACACAATATGTTGACAGGCCAACAAGAGGCGAGGCCACATTGGATTTGGTTTTGGATAATGAACCAGGCCAGGTGTTAGATCTGGAGGTAGGTGAGCACTTTGGAAACAGTGACCACAATTCGGTGACCTTTACGTTAGTGATGGAAAGGGATAAGTATACCCCGCAGGGCAAGAGTTATAGCTGGGGGAAGGGCAATTATGATGCCATTAGACATGACTTAGGATGTGTAGGTTGGAGAAGGAGGCTGCAAGGGTCGGGCACACTGGATATGTGGAGCTTGTTCAAGGAACAGCTATTGCATGTTCTTGATAAGTACGTACCAGTCAGGCAGGGAGGAAGGGGTCGAGCGAGGGAACCGTGGTTTACCAAAGAAGTGGAATCTCTTGTTAAGAGGAAGAAGGAGGCCTATGTGAAGATGAGGCGTGAAGTTTCAGTTGGGGCGCTTGATAGTTACAAGGAAGCGAGGAAGGATCTAAAGAGAGAGCTAAGACGAGCAAGGAGGGGACATGAGAAGTCTTTGGCAGGTAGGATCAAGGAAAGCCCAAAAGCTTTCTATAGGTATGTCAGGAATAAAAGAATGACTAGGGTAAGAGTAGGGCCAGTCAAGGACAGTGGTGGGAGGTTGTGTGTGGAGGCTGAGGAGATAAGCGAGATACTAAATGAATACTTTTCGTCAGTATTCACTCAGGAAAAAGATAATATTGTGGAGGAGAATGCTGAGACCCAGGCTATTAGAATAGATGGCATTGAGGTGCGTAGGGAAGAAGTGTTGGCAATTCTGGACAAGGTGAAAATAGATAAGTCCCCGGGGCCTGATGGGATTTATCCTAGGATTCTCTGGGAAGCCAGGGAAGAGATTGCTGAGCCTTTGGCTTTGATTTTTAGGTCATCATTGGCTACAGGAACAGTGCCAGAGGACTGGAGGATAGCAAATGTGGTCCCTTTGTTCAAGAAGGGGAGCAGAGATAACCCCGGTAACTATAGGCCGGTGAGCCTAACGTCTGTGGTGGGTAAAGTCTTGGAGAGGATTATAAAAGATACGATTTATAATCATCTAGATAGGAATAATATGATTAGGGATAGTCAGCATGGTTTTGTGAAGGGTAGGTCATGCCTCACAAACCTTATCGAGTTCTTTGAGACGGTGACTGAACAGGTAGACGAGGGTAGAGCAGTTCATGTAGTGTATATGGATTTCAGTAAAGCGTTTGATAAGGTTCCCCACGGTCGGCTATTGCAGAAAATACGGAGGCTGGGGATTGAGGGTGATTTAGAGATGTGGATCAGAAATTGGCTAGTTAAAAGATGACAGAGAGTGGTAGTTGATGGGAAATGTTCAGAATGGAGTTCAGTTACGAGTGGCGTACCACAAGGATCTGTTCTGGGGCCGTTGCTGTTTGTCATTTTTATAAATGACCTAGAGGAGGGCGCAGAAGGATGGGTGAGTAAATTTGCAGACGATACTAAAGTCGGTGGAGTTGTAGACAGTGCGGAAGGATGTTGCAGGTTACAGAGGGACATAGATAAGCTGCAGAGCTGGGCTGAGAGGTGGCAAATGGAGTTTAATGTGGAGAAGTGTGAGGTGATTCACTTTGGAAAGAATAACAGGAATGCGGAATATTTGGCTAATGGTAAAATTCTTGGTAGTGTGGATGAGCAGAGGGATCTCGGTGTCCATGTACATAGATCCCTGAAAGTTGCCACCCAGGTTGATAGGGTTGTGAAGAAGGCCTATTGTGTGTTGGCCTTTATTGGTAGAGGGATTGAGTTCCGGAGCCATGAGGTCATGTTGCAGTTGTACAAAACTCTAGTACGGCCGCATTTGGAGTATTGCGTACAGTTCTGGTCGCCTCATTATAGGAAGGACGTGGAAGCTTTGGAACGGGTGCTGAGGAGATTTACCAGGATGTTGCCTGGTATGGAGGGAAAATCTTATGAGGAAAGGCTGATGGACTTGAGGTTGTTTTCGTTAGAGAGAAGAAGGTTAAGAGGTGACTTAATAGAGGCATACAAAATGATCAGAGGGTTAGATAGGGTGGACAGCGAGAGCCTTCTCCCGCGGATGGAGGTGGCTAGCATGAGGGGACATTGCCTTAAATTGAGGGGTAATAGATATAGGACAGAGGTCAGAGGTGGGTTTTTTACGCAAAGAGTGGTGAGGCCGTGGAATGCCCTACCTGCAACAGTAGTGAACTCGCCAACATTGAGGGCATTTAAAAGTTTATTGGATAAGCATATGGATGATAAGGGCATAGTGTAGGTTAGATGGCCTTTAGTTTTTTTCCATGTCGGTGCAACATCGAGGGCCGAAGGGCCTGTACTGCGCTGTATCGTTCTATGTTCTATGTTCTAATATCTCTGTGACTGCTGAATTCAATAAAGAGTGAGGTTGATTTCAGTGACACATTTAAATTCTTGTCGTGACCCAATAGTAAATGACGCAATGGTGGACATCACTACATTATGATATACAGTGGATGTTGTGCTATCTGACACTCTCCCAACTGGAATTCACTACTAACTGGAATTTCTAATGTTCCCCTAATATAAATGGTTACTGTATTGATCAGAAGCCATTACAAAATTATCCATAAACCATACCAGTATAATGTAATATTTTATACTTTATATACTCTTGAAGATTAGAAGTAAGAATAGTATTCTTCTTTAATACCCGGGTACTTGCATATTCGTTTGTGCTACAAATATTGAGCTGCAAACCATTTGTACTCTCTGGTATTTTTCGTTAACTGTCCCAATTGTATCAGTCACATTCGAACAAAACAATGGATAAGTGAGTGATCCCTCTCAAGGATATTCAAATGTGGAGGAAGAAAGCTATATTTGCAAGAAAAATGTCCAAATTGTGGCACTCAGCAATCTTAAATTATTGCTTTATAAATGGATATGTAATAACAGAGCTGAAAGAAATGGCCCATATCTTCCAGTCAGCATTGTTGAGGGTGTATGCAACACTGACTGTAATTTAAACTGCCCACTTACCTTTTAGGCTGCAGCCTTTACACCTTCTGATGCTGGCTCCAGTACGGATGCAGGGACAAAAACAGTTGGAAGGCAAACAGTCAGTGCAGCCATGCCCCCTTTTCCTCTCATGAACTGAAAGGCAACCGGTGACAAGTGGTGTCCCGCAGGGTTCAGTGTTGGGGCCACAGCTGTTCTCTTTATATATTAACGATCTAGATGACGGGACTGGGGGCATTCTGGCCAAGTTTGCCGATGATACAAAGATAGGTGGAGGGGCAGGTAGTATTGAGGAGGTGGGGAGGCCGCAGAAAGATTTAGACAGTTTAGGAGAATGGTCCAAGAAGTGGTTGATGAAATTCAACGTGGGCAAGTGCGAGGTCTTGCACTTTGGAAAAAAGAATAGAGGCATGGACTATTTTCTAAACGGTGACAAAATTCATAATGCTAAAGTGCAAAGGGACTTGGGAGTCCTAGTCCAGGATTCTCTAAAGGTATGAGTCCGTAATTAAGAAAGCAAATGTAATGTTGTCATTTATCTCAAGAAGCTTGGAATATAAAAGCAGGGATGTACTTCTGAGGCTTTATAAAGCACTAGTTAGGCCCCATTTAGAATACTGTGAGCAATTTTGGGCCCCACACCTCAGGAAGGACATACTGGCACTGGAGCGGGTCCAGCGGAGATTCACACGGATGATCCCAGGAATGGTAGGCCTAACATACGATGAACGTCTGAGGATCGTGGGATTATATTCATTGGAGTTTAGGAGGTTGAGGGGAGATCTAATAGAAACTTACAAGATAATGAATGGCTTGGATAGGATGGACGTAGGGAAGTTGTTTCCATTAGCAGGGGAGACTAGGACGCGGGGGCACAGCCTTAGAATAAAAGGGAGTCACTTTAGAACAGAGATGAGGAGAAATTTCTTCAGCCAGAGAGTGGTAGGTCTGTGGAATTCATTGCCACAGAGGGCGGTGGAGGCCGGGACATTGAGTGTCTTTAAGACAGAAATTGATAAATTCTTGATTTCTCGAGGAATTAAGGGCTATGGGGAGAGAGCGGGTAAATGGAGTTGAAATCAACCATGATTGAATGGTGGAGTGGACTCGATGGGCCGAATGGCCTTACTTCCGCTCCTATGTCTTATGGTCTTCTGGTCTTATGCTCTTTAAGGTTCAGTTCATTGGCTTACACTGTTTTCAATGGCGATGCTAACCCCAACGCTACACAGCCTCATCCCCACTGACAGTGCTAACACCACCTCCACCCCAACAATGGACACTGCCTGGTAATGTTCTCCTCTCCACCCTCACCCCTAACAGTGTTTACCCCCCCTCTCACCCTCAAACAGTATACCGCCTCCCTTACCCCCGACAGTGTTCACCCCGTCTCACCCTCAACAGTATTCCTCCCTTACCCCGGACCATGTTGACCCCATGGGGCTGGTTTAGCACAGGGCTAAATAGCTGGCTTTAAAACTCACCAAGTCAAGCCAGCAGCACAGTTCAATTCCCGCACCAGCCTCCCCGAACAGGCGCCAGAATGTGGCGACGGGGCTTTTCACAGTAACTTCATTTGAAGCTTACTTGTGACAATAAGCGATTTTCATTTCGTTCTTTTTTTTCATTTCACCCAGACAGTGATCACCCCCCTCACCGTCAACAGTATTACCCCCCTCCCTTACCCACAACCATGATTACCCCATCTCACCCCACACAGTGTTCATCCCCCCCCCACCAACAGTATTTCCCCCCCTCACTGACCCCAGGCCATGATTACTCCATCTCACCCCCAATCGTGTTCACCTCGTCTCACCTTCTACAGTATTCCCCCTTCCCTTACGCTGTTTACCCCGTCCCAACCCTGACAGCATTCAACCCCTCACCCTCGACAGTGTTCATTCCCCTCTCAACCTCGACAGTGTTACCCCCTCTCACCCTCGACAGTGTTTCACCCTCGACCCGACGTGTTTACCCCCCCACCCTACTCTCGAGACAGTATTTACCCTCCCTCACCCTCGACAGTGTTTACCCCCTCACCCTCGACAGTGTTTACCCCCCTCACCCTCGACAGTGTTTACCCTCCCTCACCCTCGACAGTGTTTACCCCTCTCACCCTCGACAGTGTTCATTCCCCCTCTCACCCTCGATAGTGTTTACCCTCCCTCACCCTCAAGTGTTCATCCCTCCTCTCTCAATCCTGACACAGTCCACCCCAATCTTACCCTTGACACTTTTCACCCCCTCCTTCACCCTGGACCCCCCTCCCACATCCTGGCAATTTCACCCCGCTAGTGTTCTCCCCCTTCCTCACCCCTGACAGTGTTCACCCCAACAGTGATTAACCCTCCATCACCCTGACAGTGTTTACCCCGCCATTTTTCACCCCTTCCAACACCCCAACAGTGTTTGGTCCCTCCGTCACCCCTTGAGAATGTTTGCTCCCCACACCCCTGACAGTGTCCACATCCCTCCCTCACCCTGTGTCCACGTCCCTCCCTCACTCTGACAGTGTCCACGTCCTTCCCTCACCCTGACAGTGTCCACGTCCCTCCCTCACTCTGACAGTGTCCACGTCCGTCCCTCACCCTGACAGTGTCCACGTCCCTCCCTCACTCTGACAGTGTCCACGTCCGTCCCTCACCCTGTGTCCACGTCCCTCCCTCACCCTGACAGTATCCACATCCCTCCCTCACTCTGGCAGTGTCCACGTCTCTCCCTCACTCTGACAGTGTCCACGTCCCTCCGTCACCCTGTGTCCACGTCTCTCCCTCACCCTGACAGTGTCCATGTCCCTCCCTCACTCTGGCAGTGTCCACGTCTCTCCCTCACCCTGACAGTGTCCACGTCTCTCCCTCACCCTGACAGTGTCCATGTCCCTCCCTCACCCTGGCAGTGTCCACGTCTCTTCCTCACCCTGACAGTGTCCATGTCCCTCCCTCACCCTGGCAGTGTCCATGTCCCTCCCTCACCCTGACAGTGTTTACCCCTCCCTCACCCTGACAGTGTTTACCCCTCCCTCACCCTGACAGTGTTCACCCCCTCCCTCACCCCGAGTGTGTTCACCCTTCCCTTACCTCAACAGTGTTCAACCACTCTTTCACTCTGACACTGTTCACCCGCCACATCCCTGACAGTGTTACCTGCCCACCCCTGGCAGTGTTACCCGCCCACCCCGACAGTGTTACCCGCCCACCCCTCCTGACAGTGTTACCCGCCCACCCCTGACAGTGTTACCCACCCACCCCGACAGTGTTACCCGCCCACCCCTCCTGACAGTGTTACCCGCCCACCCCTGACAGTGTTACCCACCCACCCTGACAGTGTTACCCGCCCACCCCGACAGTGTTACCCGCCCACCCCTCCCGACAGTGTTACCCGCCCACCCCTGACAGTGTTACCCGCCCACCCCTGACAGTGTTACCCACCCACCCTGACAGTGTTACCCACCCACCCCTGACAGTGTTACCCGCCCACCCCCGACAGTGTTACCCACCCACCCTGACAGTGTTACCCACCCACCCCTGACAGTGTTACCCGCCCACCCCGACAGTGTTACCTGCCCACCCCTGACAGTGTTACCCGCCCACCCCGACAGTGTTACCCGCCCACCCCTGACAGTGTTACCCACCCACCCTGACAGTGTTACCCACCCACCCCTGACAGTGTTACCCGCCCACCCCCGACAGTGTTACCTGCCCACCCCTGACAGTGTTACCCGCCCACCCCGACAGTGTTACCCGCCCACCCCCGACAGTGTTACCCACCCACCCCGACAGTGTTACCCGCCCACCCCCGACAGTGTTACCCGCCCACCCCGACAGTGTTACCCGCCCACCCCGACAGTGTTACCCACCCACCCCGACAGTGTTACCCGCCCACCCCTGACAGTGTTACCCGCCCACCCCTGACAGTGTTACCCGCCCATCCCTGACAGTGTTACCCGCCCATCCCTGACCGTGTTACCCGCCCACCCCGACAGTGTTACCCACCCACCCCCGACAGTGTTACCCGCCCACCCCGACAGTGTTACCCGCCCACCCCTCCCGACAGTGTTACCCGCCCACCCCGACAGTGTTACCTGCCCACCCCTGACAGTGTTACCCGCCCACCCCGACAGTGTTACCCGCCCACCCCTGACAGTGTTACCCGCCCACCCCTGACAGTGTTACCTGCCCACCCCTGACAGTGTTACCCGCCCACCCCCGACAGTGTTACCTGCCCACCCCTGACAGTGTTACCCACCCACCCCGACAGTGTTACCCACCCACCCCCGACAGTGTTACCCACCCACCCCTGACAGTGTTACCCGCCCATCCCTGACAGTGTTACCCGCCCACCCCTGACAGTGTTACCTGCCCACCCCGACAGTGTTACCCGCCCACCCCTGACAGTGTTACCCGCCCACCCCGACAGTGTTACCCGCCCACCCCTTACAGTGTTACCCGCCCACCCCTGACAGTGTTACCCACCCACCCCTGACAGTGTTACCCGCCCACCCCTGACAGTGTTACCTGCCCACCCCTGACAGTGTTACCCGCCCACCCCCGACAGTGTTACCCGCCCACCCCGACAGTGTTACCCGCCCACCCCGACAGTGTTACCCGCCCACCCCTGACAGTGTTACCCGCCCACCCCCCCTGACAGTGTTACCCGCCCACCCCTGACAGTGTTACCCGCCCACCCCTGACAGTGTTACCCACCCACCCCTGACAGTGTTACCCGCCCACCCCTGACAGTGTTACCCGCCCATCCCTGACAGTGTTACCCGCCCACCCCCGACAGTGTTACCCGCCCACCCCTGACAGTGTTACCTGCCCACCCCTGACAGTGTTACCCACCCACCCCCGACAGTGTTACCCACCCACCCCCGACAGTGTTACCTGCCCACCCCCGACAGTGTTACCTGCCCACACGACAGTGTTACCCGCCCACCCCTGACAGTGTTACCCACCCACCCCCGACAGTGTTACCTGCCCACCCCTGACAGTGTTACCCGCCCACCCCTGACAGTGTTACCTGCCCACACGACAGTGTTACCTGCCCACCCTGACAGTGTTACCCGCCCACTCCTGACAGTGTTACCCGCCCACCCCTGACAGTGTTACCCGCCCACTCCTGACAGTGTTACCCGCCCACCCCTGACAGTGTTACCCACCCACCCCGACAGTGTTACCCGCCCACCCCTGACAGTGTTACCTGCCCACACGATAGTGTTACCCGCCCACCCCTGACAGTGTTACCTGCCCACACGACAGTGTTACCTGCCCACCCTGACAGTGTTACCCGCCCACTCCTGACAGTGTTACCCGCCCACCCCTGACAGTGTTACCCGCCCACCCCTGACAGTGTTACCCGCCCACCCCTGACAGTGTTACCTGCCCACCCCTGACAGTGGTACCTGCCCACCCTGACAGTGTTACCCGCCCACCCCTGACAGTGTTACCCCGCCCACCCCTGACAGTGTTACCCGCCCACCCCTGACAGTGTTACCTGCCCACCCCTGACAGTGGTACCTGCCCACCCCTGACAGCGTTTACCCCCCTCTCCTAAACGTCTAAACCATACGGTAATTCTGCAGGCGATCTGGAGAATTCTGTCTCTGATGAACACTCAGTGGAGTATATGCTCACTGGCCCTGTGAAAGTTCTGCACACTAACTGAGACTGAATCAGAGTTTAAAGTACAATCATTCATGCTTTTTCCATGTACAGTTCAAATATCCCTGTGACGTCTGAGAGATGGGAGAGCATGGGGTGGGGGTGGGGGAGGAGGAGGGGGGGGGGGGGGGGTGCATTGCCAGGAGGTAGGTGAACGTTGCCAGGGCAGGGAATGCGGGATAAACATTTAGTCAAGTGCTTTGACACTCCTACTGATTTACTTAAGGGTTTTGCTGGCTTTATGCCTACTATGAAAATCCCTAAATAAACCTGTGTGAAAAGCCAGGTAGATATAGCACAAACAGCCCAAATCTCTGGGGTTCTGGCCATCTGATCCTGCTGTAGTTGGAATCACAGGCAATCCGGGCAGGGTGCTTTCCCCTCCCTGTAGGTACCATGGATGTGCACACACCAGGACTTCCTCAGGTGTGGATGTTTATTAGCAATGCAAGGTAAGTCGGACAACCCTTCTCACGTTGGAAGATTCGGGCAATTAACTTACGAGCAAAAATATCACCTGAAAAATCATCTTACCTCAAAATAACTTTGCACAGCATTAATAAAGGCCTCATCTGCCACAATCTGTGTTTCTCCATTCAGGAAAGCCTGGAAGCGATCTTTCACTGTCTGCAGTTGCTGCTTATTTATCTAGAAAAGACAAACAGGAATAATAAATAACTATGTACAAACATTGAAATATTTAAAAGCCATTCAGATTGAAGGGACAGAAAAATGCTGCATCAATAATGCCACGTAAAAGGTTTCACTTTAAATACAGTTTTGGTGGATCTCGCCAAAGAAATCATGTTGATAACAGATTGAGCCTTTTCATTCAAACCTGCAATGCTTCAGGCCTCTCGAATCACTATTAGGCCTTCACGACTAATATATTCTGTCAATAGCTGCAATTTTGACAGCATAGTTATTCCTCTGCTGTTTTCCTTTTCAATTTAAGGCAGTATATGAAATGAAATTGCACTTGAGAAGGCGAGAGTGCTCCTAACTGGCCACCACCACCAAAATCCATGAACAAACTTCCTCGCTGGACCTTCCTTTCCCTCAGGTAGAATCAGGTGCGTGATTCTGTAACTTAAGGATTCAAAGTCTTCAGTAACATTACTGCTAAGAATGCAATATCAATGCAAGCTGTTGTCTCTGATATCATTCTTACCTAAAGCATTAGATCATAATTTAAATCCCAACCTGGCCTCCTGTTTTTGGTCACCCTTCTTCCCCTGAGGTACGGTGTTTGCCTGTCTAAATAATTGGAACTGAACATTTTGATTTTTTTTTAAACTGGAGTGTTGATATCTCCATGGTTCATCCTCGTAAATATAGTGTAATGTTTTCAATTTCTCCTTCATGCTTGAGTAATGCAGCACTGCAATAACAATCAATCACTCCCAAAGCAACAATCACTCCCAAAGCAACAATCACTCCCAAAGCAGCAATCATTCTCAAAGCAACAATCACTCCCAAAGCAGCAATCACTCTCAAAGCAACAATTACTCCCAAAGCAACTGGAAATATTTCAAAAATGATATCATACATAGAAACTCTATTTCTCCCTGATGACATTTCCCCATGTCCATACAGCTTTTATCCCTGATGAAATTTGCCCGTGACCATACAGGTTCCTACTGGAGAGAACTGTCCTCTTGAACAGTCCTCAGCAAACAGCCCTCCGTTTCTCCCTCCCTATCTACAGGAAGCATTTATCTTCTTCTCAGTCTCTCACTTATCACAGTCGAGGAATCACAGATGCGGTATTCGGTTTCCCTCAGTTATTTGTGATGCTTCAGACCACAGTGTTATGATATGCATAAAGCAGTTCTGTACATAATATAGTACAGAACCTCCGACCAGCAGGTGGCAGTGTGGTATACCTCACTTAATCTTTCGATTTATCAAAAGCAGGGAATGTAGAAGTCAACTGTTTCCTGGCACACCTAATAGGTAGAGGATAGTTATTTAGGATAAATATTAAGCCCCAGTTTTACCCATTTTAAAATTAAGGATTTCTACACTCTCATAACCTCAGGTCAACTCAAAACTTAACAGTTTACAAAACAGCATAGAAGCAGCATAATTCACTTTACTAGATTAAAACAAACACTTTAACTGATTTAATGAATACATTTTTCAAGACGGTGTGCAAGGACAGAGAAGGATCCACAGTAACAGCCATAGCCCAGCATGGCACGGCAAGGTAACATGAAGGCTCTCTCGTTATGACTGCTAAGCCAGCAAAAGACCAATTCAAACTGGCCTTGATAACAGCACAATATCGGATTCTTTAACAAATACAAGTATGCAGATACAAAACAATTAGAACTAATGTTGCATATTAAAGATGGACGGCTTGCCGTCAAATCAGATGTGTTTGAGTCTAACCCAAACCGATTAGGATTATATTGGGGTGTGATTAGATGGCTTAAGACAGATATGAAACAGTATAGCTGCAAGTTTCATTCGGCCATTTGTAGTTGTTGTTGTTGGAGCTGGGCTGGATCATTAACTGGATTTATTTCTCTCTCTCTTTTTCATGAATCATCTATACTTTGATCTGAACTATTCATTGTCTTCCTGTATTCATATTTCATTTTCAGACTTTGACTTTTAAAGTTATTGCGAGAGGTTTGCCTAAGCAAGAAGATAATTTCTGTGATTCTTTGAAAGCTTCAAATTGTCTACGAATTGCCTTTAAAATTACTTTAAAATTGTAATCAATAGAAGACAAATAAAACAATTCCTATTTGCACCCGAGAAGTTTTAACTTAAATTTCTACCGAGTTCCAGTAATCGCAAAGTGCTGCTGAAACCAAATGGTTGAATCTATCACAGTGTAAGTCTACCATGCAGCCCTGTGCCTCGAGGCAGTTGGGAGTAAGTAGTGTTGGAGGAGAGACATAGTTTGCAGTAACTTTATAATAGTTAGATAGTGTCAGTAGTTTGTTATTTATTTATTCCAGTTATAGAACATAGATCATAGAACAGTACAGCACAGTACAGGCCCTTCAGCCCACGATGCTGTACCAACCATTTATCCTAATCTAAGATCAACCTAACCTAACCCTTCAATTTACTGCTGTCTATGTGCCTGTCTAAGAGTCGCTTAAATGTCCCTAATGACTCTGACTCCACCACCTCTGCTGGCGGTGCATTCCACACACCCACCACTTTCTGTGTAAAGAACCTACCTCTGACATCTCCCCTGTACCTTCCTCCAATCATCTTAAAATGATGTCCCCTCGTGACAGCCATTTCCACCCTGGGGAAATGTCTCTGGCTATCCACTTGCCTCTCATCACCTTGTACACCTCTATCAAGTCACCTCTCTGTCTTCTTCGTTCCAGTAAGAAAAGCCCTCGCTCCCTCAACCTTTCTTCATAAGAAATGCCCTCCAGTCCAGGCAGCATCCTGGTAAATCTCCTCTGTACCCTCTCCAAAGCATCCACATCCTTCCTATAATGAGGCGACCAGAACTGGACACAATATTCCAAGTGTGGTCTAACTAGAGTCTTATAAAGCTGCAGCAAAACCTCGCAGCTCTTAAACTCAATCCCTCTGTTAATGGAAGCCAAGACACCATACGCCTTCTTAACAACCCTGTCAACCTGGATGGCAACTTTGAGGGATCTATGTTCGTGGACCCCAAGATCCCTCTGTTCCTCCACACTTCGAAGAATCCTGCCTTTAACCCTGTATTCAGCATTCAAATTCGACCTTCCAAAATGAATCATTTCACATTTATCAAGGTTGAACTTCATCTGCCACTTCTTAGCCCAGCTCTGCATCTTGTCAATGTCCTGCTGTAACCTGCAACAACCCTGAACACTATCTACAACTCCCTCAACTTTCGTGCCATCGGCAAACTTACTAACCCACACTTCCACTTCCTCATCCAAGTCATTTATAAAAACCACAAAGAGCAGAGGTCCCAGAACAGATCCTTGCGGGACACCACTGGTCACCGACGTCCAAGCGGAATAGTTTCCATCCACTATCACTCGCTGTCTTCTTTCGGCCAGCCAATTCTGAATCCAGACAGCCAAATTTCCCTGTATCCTATGTCCCTAACTTTCTGAATGAGCCTACCATGGGGAACCTTATCAAATGCCCTACTGAAATCCATATACACCCCATCCACTGCCCGACCTTCATCAATGTGTCTCGTCACATCCTCAAAGAATTCAATGAAGCTTGTGAGGCATGATCTGCCCCTCACAAAGCCATGCTGACTATCTTTAATCAAACTATGTTTTTCTAAATAATCATAAATCCTATCTCTCAGAATCCTTTCCAATATTTTGCTCACCACAGACGTAAGACTGATGGGTCTGTAATTCCCAGAGATTTCCCTATTCCCTTTCTTGAACAGGGGAATAACATTCGCCTCCCTCCAATAATCCTGTAGTTCTTTACCACGCAGTTGTTTCATAATAAATTATTTAAACTAGATGTTCTGTAGTGCATCATTCATATCAGAACATGGCACACAGCACTTTCTTCTTGAGGTCATGGCAGATAAACACGTTACTCAAAAAACTATCAATACTGCTGCATTAAAATGTTGAGGGAGTATTTCAAAATCGCGAGGCAAATGTCTTTCGGTTCTGAAGCTTAACCTTGTGAGGTTGACAGGTTAAGTCAGAATATACTCCCCTTGTCTTCACCATCGATTTAAAAATTGCAGATTGACCCAAATTTGACCCCTGTGACCTATTACAATGACATAATTGAGTTGTGCATCATGAGAGGGTCATGGAAAGTATTTAACCATGAGAAATGGCTTTATCGATGACAGCGATTTTATAACTATAATAATTTCAAACATTATGCTTGAAAGTATTTTTTCAACATGTGCATTTGAAGGTTTTAAATGTTTGAATTGGGTCAGTTCTAAACCTCCCAGAGAAATGCAGCCTCGTTCAAGCAGCCTGACCTCGTAATTTAAACCCTTATGTCTTCATGGTGACCTTTTGGTGAATTTGTATGTACCGATTCTAAGACCAATCTAACTATCATGAGACTCAGTGTCCAAAATTGAACACAGCATTCGAAATGTGGTCTGCGTAAGCCTCGGTATAACTGAAGCATGATTCCCTCACTTTTACAACCCAATCCCCTTGAGATAAAGGCCAATATGCCATTAACCTTTTACTTAGTGTGCTTTGTGCGCAGACTTTTAATGATTTTTGGACAAGATATCTACGTTTCTTGGTTCCTCCACTGTTTCTAGTCGCTACCAATAAAATATTTAGATGTCTTTTTGACATTCAAAATGAAAGGCCTTACATTTCATTACATTGTATTCCAACTGACATATTCTGCAAATTCAATGAGTCTGTCTTTGACTCCATTGCAATTTCCTCTTCCCACCCACACATCTTACCGTACTTCCTAACTTCGGGCTGAATCTTCTGGCCCTTCAACGGTGGGATCATCCAGTCCCATCGATTGCAAACCCCCATAGTGGGTTTCCCAGCAGCAGAGATTGAGAATCACGCAAAATGCTGTAGGCACTGGCGGCACTGGCACTGGCGGGACTGGCACTGGCGGGACTGGCACTGGTGGGACTGGCACTGGCGGGGCTGGCACTGGTGGGACTGGCACTGGCGGGACTGGCACTGGTGGGACTGGCACTGGCGGGACTGGCACTGGCGGGACTGGCACTGGCGGGACTGGCACTGGCAGGACTGGCACTGGCAGGACTGGCACTGGCAGGACTGGCACTGGCGGGGCTGGCACTGGCGGGACTGGCACTGGCGGGACTGGCACTGGCAGGACTGGCATTGGCAGGACTGGCACTGGCGGGGCTGGCACTGGCAGGACTGGCACTGGTGGGGCTGGCACTGGTGGGACTGGCACTGGCGGGACTGGCACTGGCGGGACTGGCACTGGCGGGACTGGCACTGGCGGGACTGGCACTGGCGGGACTGGCACTGGCGGGACTGGAAGGCCAAGGCTGTTCGTTTCCACCACTGGAAAACATGCTTGGGGGGGGGCGGGGGGGGGTTTATCCCACCCCGAAGTGTCATCTGAAACAACTCTGCTTTCCTTCATCCACACATATGTAACAAAAAGCTGAGGCCCCCAGTCGCTACACTCTGGCACCTGTTCGGGTACACTGAGGGAGAATTCAGAATGTCCAATTCACCTAACAAACTTGTTAAAGGACTTGTGGGAGGAAACCAGAGCACTGGGAGGAAACCCACGCAGACACGGGGAGAACGTGCAGACTCCGCACAGACAGTGACTCAAGCAGGAATTGAACCCAGGACCCTGGCGCTATCAAGCAATTCACAAACTGCACACTTGACCTATGTGATGTCACATGCCATTTTTGACATTTCACACTGGGGTCAGGCTCGCAGTGCAATTTGTGAACAGACTGGAGACCGTGAAGAGTGGGGGTGTGGAGATGAGCCAGATAGAAAACCTGCCTTGGTTCTCGACACAGTTTCCCAGCTTCAAACATTCTTTTCAAAACTCCCTAAATTTCACAGCTCATTTCCCTCTCCCTCCCCTACTGACCCGCCCCAGGGCGAGCCCATTCCCCTCAGATCATCCAGGCTACTCCATGCCACCTGTATGCCCAATGAATCCTCCAATGCCACTCACCCTGTAAGCAATATGTACAGTCTTCAGATTCCATGCAATATCAATGGAAAATACATTCCTTGGGATGAAATAAACTTCTCATCATCTAACAAAAGCCCATATCATTGATGGAGAAACACTGCATTCTACCATGTGAACAAACTTTGTAATATTGGTAATCTTATTAACTTCTGTCAACAAACCAGGAAATACATCAACGGGACAATCTTACAGCTTTTTGAAACTGCATTTCATTCACAGTTGAATGGAACACTGCCGAAATCCATTAGTACTTGAAACTCAGTCAAGTATTGATAATGGTCACAGCTGTCCAGACAATTGTCTAATCTCTGAGAAGAACAACAGCTAGTCCTTTACATTTCAAAGTAGAGTGCCTGTCAATCAATGAAAGTGGTTACATTTGTTTCAAGAGTGGATGTTTCCCCCCGTGTCTGCATGGGTCTCACCTCCACAACCCAAAGATGTGTCTGGTAGGTGAATTGGCCATGCAAAATTGCACCTTAATTGGAAAAAAAATAATTGGGTACTCTCAAATAAGTTGTTTTAAAGAGTGGATTTTTTCCAATGGTCAAAATCCATTTTTTTTTAAAAAATCTACCAGGAGCATTTAGTGACATTTGAAGATGTGGAAACACTTTGAACTTGCCTTTCAAAAGATTCCAGTCTCCTCAGCAGGCTTTCCATTTTCTTCAGAATCCCTCAAGCCTGATATTCTTTAATGGGCTTCAAAAACCTCACACCATACAATACAAATTGTGTGCAAGACCAAATCTGATTTTTGTCCTCCATTTAAAAAGGTGGACTCAGCATCAGGGGGATGGGCACACTAGGCATTGCTGACCAACAAAAAAGAGGAAAATTCCACGGGTTCAGGAATGCGGAGGAAACTCAGACTTCCTCCAAAAAAGCCTAAGCCTGGCTATTAGTGCACTAAAAACGCCTCTACACCCAGATAAAAATTCAACCCCATGGCTCTCAGTTGTCAACCAATTCACAACTAATGTAAAACTTCTAACTCTGTGGGTTCTCATTACAAATATAGTTCCCACCCTTACGTTTATTACAAGTAACCTCGAGAAAATGGTGTTATTCATTTTTCATTTGCACTGAAGTCAATTGCAAAGGCACTGCTTGTTAAGTGCAATGCCTATTTTGGGCAATTCAATAAGCTTTTCTCACCTCATTAAAATATAATTGCCTTAATTATTTAATCCACCGCTTAATTATTTGAAAATCTTCACTAATTTAAGGCAAAGTGAAGTATTTCTTAAGGGCACGCTTTAACAGACAAATTCCTGAATGGCATTTTGGGCACGTTTCGGGGTGTTCCTCGATGGCCGCATTGGTGAGATCATGGCCCATATTTCACAGCCCTTAGTGCCGAAAATGAGCCCCTACGAGGTTCTCGCCCTTACTGGTTTTCTCGCCGTCTGATTCGCTTGGCTCGCGCCTGAACAGCTCATTGCTAACAAGGGAGTGCTGCTCGGAGGGGAGGGGAGGGTGAAAAAGGTGTACAAGACTGTATAGTTGATTGCTGCGAAGTATGTTTTCCAGGGTGTTTATTTGCTGTAACCGGTTTTGATGCATGTTTGTAATAAAATACATTAAAAAAGCAAGGGAGATGCTATTAAACACTCCCTCAGCACTCACTCCCAGTCAACACACAAGCAAGGCAGCGCACTGACTTGCTCCTCACTTTGGGGATGCCAACCTTGCCAGGTTTCTTGACGTGAGATGGAGCATCCTGTTTCCCTGAGGGAGGTCAGAGAACCAACAGCAGGGTCAGCAATGCTGCCTGGCTGGAAGTGCCACCAGGCACCACTGGCACCACTCAAATTCCCAAACCTCCACCCCCACAAATCACTGGTTGACACCTTGCACCCTCCTCACATCTGATCCTCGCGCTTGTTCTTCAGATCCCACTGGCACCGCAGTGCAGAAGGTGGCCATTTGGCCCATCGAGTCTGCACCAACCCTGTGAAAGAGCCCCTACTTAGATCCACACCCTATCCCAATAACCCACCTAACCTGCGCATCTTTGGACACAAAGGAACAATTTTAGCATGGTCAATCCACCTAATCTGCCCATTTTTGGACTGTGGGAGGAGAGTGGCACACCCGAAGGAAACACATGCAGACACAGCGAGAGCATGCAAACTCCACACAGTCACACAAGGGCGAAATTGAACCCGGATCTTTGGCGCTGTGATGCAGCAGTGCAAACCACTGTGCAACCATGCCGCTCAGATTCCTTCAACACCACCTTCCAAACCTGCAAACTTCGACCACCTAGGCGGACAAGGGCAGTAGATGCATGGAAACACCATTAACTGCAAGTTCCCGTTCGAGTCACACATCACCCTGATTTGGAAATATAAGGCCGCTCCTTCACTGTCTTTGGGTCAAAATCCTGGAACTTCCTACCCCCCCACCCCACCCCAACAAACAGCACTGTTGGTGTATACCCGTATGGACTGCAGTGGTCAAGAAGATCGTTCACCAGGTGGAAAGGCAAATAGGGGTATTTAAAATAAACCCAATCCTCAATTCAGCTGCAGAGAGCAGTACACAGTCTGTTTCACAATTGCCCATTTTAACAATAACTGTAAAACAGGGTATATACAAATCCTTTTTATTAGGTTATAAAAGCAAAGCTTGAGACTTTACGGGTAACTTTTGTGGACTGAATATTTTTTATTCCCTTAAAATATTTCTGGTGTATCAACAAGCCTACCAAATCAGCCATGTTCCTCAATGCATTAAAGGTGGAGAAGCTAGATAATACACAAGGAAGAAATGAATACATTATACAGATAGGATGAGATGAATAGGGCTAGAGGAGGCTCATGTGGAGCACAAACACCAGGATAGACCAGTTGGTCCAAATTGCAGTTTCTGTGCTGTAATTTCAATTACATTCTATTGTAGGTTGCACATTGCAAGATTTTGCTTGTAATATGAGTGAAGTTCTGGATTTAAAAAAAATAAATAGGTAGCTTTAACCGTTCGTTGCCTGTAGTTCAGTGGCCAAATAAATGCTGGGCCAGCATTTGTTGCCCATCCCTAATTGTCCTTGATAAGGTGGACGTAAGCTGCCTTCTTGAACTGCTGCAGTCCATGTGGTGTAGGTATACACACAGTGCTATTAGGGAGGGAGTTCCAGGATATTGACCAAGAACAGTGAAATCATTTTTCCAGCTCTCGTCCTTCCCTGTCATTGGTCTTGCAGGATCTCCATCTGATGAGGGTGGGCCACCCGGAGTCATTTCCCCCACCCCTCCCTGGCCACCCAAGAAAACAACTTGGAGAAGAGCTCCAAGAAGAAAACCATTGAGGTGTCACAGCTATCACCCCCACTTTCCGTCAGTGCAGAGACACACAACTGGGTGGGGCATTAGTGGGCAAGCTTCTGGGGCACAATCAGGTGAGCACCACACAGTTGATGGTGCACATCAGTTGGAGGTAGGAACATCCAGGGGAGGTAGCAGTCGGAGATCTGGTGGCTCCCAGGACTCAGCTGCTCCCAGTCAGATGCCGAGCCTCTGGATAATAATAATAATAATCACTTATTAGCACAAGTAGGCTTCAATGAAGTTACTGTGAAAAGCCCCTAGTTGCCAGTTCCTGTTTGGGGAGGCCGGTACGGGAATTGAACCGGCGCTGCTGGCCTTGTTCTGCATTATAAGCCAGCTGTCTGAGCCCACTGTGCTAAACCAGCCCCAGCTCTGATAAGGTTCAGAGGATGGGTGTGAGCGCACTGTTGGCAGAAAGATAGGAATCAGACTTTGGCATAAACTGAGGAGCACTGTAGCTTTCCTCACCGTGGGATATCATCGCTCTCCTGCCTTGTATATTAACCCGCTGACAGTGCCGACACAGGCCCATCATCCTGGAGTGATCTTACACAGAACCTTGGAGGATACAACAGGGTGGGCGAGGAAGGGGGGAGGGATGAGGGTATTAGGAGGGGGGGGGGGAATGAAGGAAGAGGGAGGAAGGAGGGAAATGGCAGGATGGGGGATAGGAGGGAAATGGGGTAGGGAGCAAGGGATTGGGGAGGGAAGGAGGGAATTGAGGGGCAAAGGAGGGAAATGGGGGGCTGGGGGAGGGAGTGAAACGGATGGCACGAGGTGATAGACACAGCCTCGTCCTAGAGAATGTGGTGAGGATGAGGGCCTCCCTCACCTTCCCAGCCATGCCTGACCCTTACCACCGCCTGTCCTCCATCCTCCGGCTCCCGATATGAGTCTCCCTCTTTGACTGTTCAAACTGCTGGCTGAGCTTTTGTGAGTGAGGGCCGGTCTGAAGGGTTTGTTCTGACTGCTCTTGCTTCTTCTTCATTCTTCTTTTCACTTTGAGAGGTTTTAGTATTGGTGCCAGTGAGGGCTGACTGTGGTGTTGTTGGATGGTGTGTCTTGGTGTCATGGACACTCAGGTACGGATATGTTGGCTTTAGGATAGCCTAATCCTTTTTTCTGAGTGGCCCTATTTGTGGCAGGGATCGCATGGTTCTGGGCAGTGGGTTGCCCAGGGAAGTCCCCAGTATGGGCGTCACTCAGACGGCCCTCCCATCCTGGAGTGGTTTTCTTCCCTATTTTACAACTGGGACCAGTTGATATTCTTGTTGGCTTTTGACCCCTCAATATTCTGTTGTCAACTTGAGGGCAGTACTGGTGCTGGGTTTAAACTAATGTGGCAGACGGATGGGATACAATGTAGGAAGTCGGGGGGGGGGGGGGGGGGGGGGAGTAAAACGGGGCCAGAAACAAAATGCAGTAAGGGGGAAAATGTATGGCAGAGAAGCCATAGTCAAAAATCAAAGAGGGCCACAGTACAGGGTACAGTGACTGAGGAGAGTGTGAAAAGGGAGGTGGCCAATGCAGGATTGAGGGTGTTCTACCTAAATGCGCGCGGTATACGGCACAAGGTAAATGAGCTTGTTGCACATATTGAAATTGGCCAGTACAATGTTGTGGGCATCACAGAGACGTGGCTGCAAGGGGATCAGGGCTGGGATCTAAATATCCAATGATATATGTCCTCTCGAAAGGACAGGCAGATGGGCAAAGGGGGCGGGGTTGCATTGTTAGTAAGGGATGAAGTTAAATTGATAGCAAGGAGCGATATTGGATCAGAAGGCATAGAATCTCTGTAGGTGGAGCTGAGGAATTGGAATGATAAAAAGACCCTGACGGGAGTTATGTACAGGCCCCTAGCAGTAATCAGGATGTGGGGCAGAACATAAATCAGGAGATAGAAAAGGCATGTAAAAAAAAGCAATATTACAATAATCATGGGGGACTTCAATAATCAGGTGGACTAGGAAAATCAGGTTGGTAGTGGATCCCAAGAAATGGAATTTGTGGAATGTCTAAGATTTTTTTTGGAGCAGCTTGTGACAGCCAACTAGGGAACAGGCAATTCTGGATTTGGTGATGTGTAATGAGGCAGACTTGATTCGGGAACTTAAGGTGAAGGAACCATTCGGGAGCAGTGACCACAATATGATAGAATTTACCCTGCAGTTTGAGAGTAGGAAGCTGCAATCAGATGTAACAGTATTACAATTAAGTAAGGGTAACTACAAAGACATGAGGGAGGAGTTGGCCAGAGTTGATTAGAGAAGGAGCCTAGCAGGGAGGCAGTGGAACAGCAATGGCAGGAGTTTTTGAGAGTTATTCGGGAGGCACAACAGAAATTCATCCCAAGGAGGAGCAAACATGCTAAGGGGAGGACAAGGCATCCATGGCTGACAAGGGATGTCAAGGACAGCATAAAGGCTGAGGAAAAAGCATACAAAATGGCGAGGATTAGTGGGAAACTAGAGGATTGGAAAGCCTTTAAAAGCGAGCAGAGGACAACTAAAAAAGCAATAAGGGGGAGAAGATGAAGTACAAGTGCAAGCTAGCTAGCAATATAAAGGAAGAAAGGAAGAGATTTTTTTCAATACATAAAAGGTAAGAGAGGCAAAAATATACATTGGACCACCAGAAAATGTGGCTGGAGAAGTAATAATGGGAAACAAAGAAATGGCAGATGAACTGAATAGTTACTTTGCATCAGTCTTCACGGTGGAAGACACCAGTGGGATGCCATGGCTCCAGGAGAACAAGGGGCCAGAGGTGAGTGCAGTGACCATTACTCAGGAGAAGGTTTTGGGGAAACTGAAAGGTCTGGAGGTGGACAAGTCACCTGGACCGGTCCTAAAAGAAATAGCTGAGGAAATTGTGGAGGAATTAGTGATAATCTTTCAGGAATCACTGGATGCAGGAAGGGCGGAGGACTGGAAGGTGGCTAATGTAACACCACTGTTTAAGAAGGGAGGGAGGCAGAAGATGGGAAATTATAGGCTGGTTAGCCTGACTTTGGTCATTGATAAGATTTTAGAGTCTGTTATGAAAGAGGAGATCGCGAAGCACTTGGAAGTGCATGGTAAAATAGGACTGAGTCAGCATTGCTTTGTCAAAGGGAGGTCGCGTCTAAAAAATCTGTTCTTTGAGGAGGTAACAAGCAAGTTGGAGAATCAGTGGACATGATTTCTTTAGATTTCAAGAGGGCCTTTGACAAGGTGCCGCTTAGGAGACTGTTAAATAAGTTAAGAGCTCATGGTGTTCAGGGTCCGATGCTGGCATGGATAGAGGATTGGCTGACTGGCAGAAGGCAAAGAGTGGGGATAAAGGGGTCTTTTTCAGGATGGCAGCCAGTGACTAGTGGTGTGCCTCAGGGGTCTGTGCTGGGACCACAACTTTTCACACTATACATTAATGATCAGGAAGAAGGTACTGAAGGCACTGTTGCTACGTTTGCAGATGATACAAAGATCTGTAGAGACAGGTAGTATTGAGGAAGCAGGCGGGCTGCAGAAAGATGCGGACAAGCTAGGAGAGTGGGCAATGAAGTGGCAAATGAAATACAATGTGGAAAAATGTGAGGTTATGCACTTTGGAAGGAGAAATCTCGGCATAGACTATTTTCTAAACGAGGAAAAGCTTCAGAAAGCAGAAGCACAAAGGGACTTGGTAGTCCTTGTTCACGATTCTCTTAAGGTTAACGTGCAGGTTCAGTTGGCAGTTAGGAAGGCAAATGCAATGTTAGCATTCATGTCAAGAGGGCTACAATACAAGACCAGGGATGTACTTCTGAGGCTGTATAAGGCTCTGGTCAGACCCCATTTGGAGTATTGTGAGCAGTTTTGGGCCTCATATCTAAGGAATGATGTGCTGGCCTTGGAAAGCGTCCAGAGGAGGTTCACAAGAATGATCCCTGGAATGAAGGACTTGTCGAATGAGGAACGTTTGAGGACTCTGGGTCTGTACTCGTTGGAGTTCAGACGAACGAGAGGGGATCTTATTGAAACGTACAAGATACTGCGAGGCCTGGATAGAGTGGACGCGGAGAGGATATTTCCACTTGTAGGAAAAACTAGAACCAGAGGACGCCATCTCAGATTAAAGGGACAATCCTTTAAAACAGAGATGAGGAGGAATTCTTTCAGCCAGAGGCTGGTGAATCTGTGGAACTCTTTGCCGCAGGAGGCTGCGGAGGCCAATTCACTGAGTGTTTTTAAAACAGAGATAGATAGGTTCTTGATTGATAAGGGGATCAGGGGTTATGGGGAGAAGGCAGGAGAATGGGGATGAGAAAATATCAGCCATGATTGAATGGCGGAGCAGACTCGATGGGCCAAGTGGCCTAATTCTGCTCCTATGTCTTATGGTCTTGTGGTCTTATGGTGGTTGGGTGATCTGTTTTATCCTTTAATCTGGGGCATGGTGATGGGGTTCTGGAAGTTTGGATTCTTGCTCCTGTTCATGCTCTCTCTTTACTTCTTCTATGATAGACCCGATGCTGAGTATTACTGTTTGGTTGTACCTGGTCCTCGTTTTATTTCATGAATTCTGTTTAATTCCCTTTTCTTCCCATGTACTGAATGATCTGTTGAGCTGCTTGCAGAAAAATACTTTTCACTGTACCTCGGTACACGTGACAATAAACAAATCCAATCCAATCTTTTTTTTTGTTATTTTGCCATCTCCAAGGTATTGGATGGCTGCCTGTCCATTCTGGATCTGGAGAAGAGTTTAAATTGCGCTGCAAGAGATAGTTAATTTCCCCTTAGCCCTGGGGTTCTCGGAGTATTGTTTACATTTTCTTCAGTTTTGTTTTACAGCTGTGTGAGATGTAGGTCTATCATGTTGCCCGTATCCTGCGGACAGGTCATTTATCTGTGGAAGGAAAATGTTGGGGATTTTGTCCCCGATTCATTTGGTCTCATTTATTCCCAGTTATGTAATGACTACTGTTCTGAGCTGTACCTGCTGTACACTGATACCAATCGCTATCTTTCTGCTTTTGTTTGTTTGATGCAAATCTTTTGCAAAAAATTGATAATCCTAATAAATAAGCATTGAAAACTTACATTAAATCCATGAAGTTCCTCTCTTTGGAAGTACGCCTTGTAACTGGCATTTTTTCCTTCTCCTGTACACATTGTGAGAATGAGTGGAATTCACATGCCCAAACTTGGGGCAGGATGGGTACGGCACGCCCCCAGGAATCTCCGTCTCGCCAACCGCCAATGGGGTTTCCCTTTGCGTGCAGCCCCACGCCGTCGGGAAATCCCCAGGCTGCCGGCGGAACGGAGAATCCCGACAGCGGAGAATCCAGCCCTTGGTGTCTATCACTCTTTGTGTGCTAATTAGAAATGCAATTTTTAAAACCTGGCTTCCTAATTAGCCACCTTTGGTTCATGGCTAACTTAGTAAACAATCCTGGTAAAGTTTATTCAAGGCTGCCAGGTGGGAAGGTATTTTGCCAAGTTTTCTTTTTTAGTTTTTGGTTTCTCTTCATCGGAAACTGGATGTTAACTCAATTTTTACCAGAAAGCATCTTCATCAGACAATTTCCAGGCTGGTATAACATCATTTATGTAGCTGAACAGAAACAGGCTATTCAGTCCAAACAATCCATACTGGGGTTTATGTTTATGCTCCACTTAAATCTCCTATTTTTCTCATCCAAGTCTATCACAATAACCTCTATTCTCATCGCCTTCACATGCTTGTCTAGCTTCTCCTTAGATGCATATATATATTTGCTTCAACCTTTTTTTGTTGTGGCAAGTTCTACATTCTCACAACCTTTTGGATAAAGAAGGTTCTTCTGAATTGATGACCCCTACTTGTTAACCTGCCAACTGAGGGTACCAGGTCCTCCCTAGTCTCCCTTTCTGGCCTCAAGTTTATGCACCTTAATTAAATCACTGCTCAGCTTCTGTTCCAAAGAAAACAACCCCCCTGTATCCAATCTTTCCTCGTCGTTAAAATTCTCCCTTCCTGATATCCTCATGCTCTCTCATGTGTGACCAGGACCGTGTATAGTGCTCTTACATCGCCTAACTCCTCCTTTATATGGTTCAAGCATTACCTCCCTGCCTCTTATATTCTACCCTTGACTAATAAGGAAAGCGTCCCATATGACTTCCCAATCACCTTACATAACTGTGCTGCTACCTTCAGAAATCTGTGGACATGCAATCCATGGTCCATCGATTTGTCCACACTCCTCAGAAACCTACAATTTATTGTGCATTCCTTTGTCCTTCCTAAACATATTACCTCACATTTCTCTGGACTGAATTCAATTTGCCACTATTTTACTTGATAATAATCTTGCTGCAAGTTTAGCTTCCTTCCCCTCGATCAACCACATGGCCAAATTCCGTATCATCGCCGAACTTCCTAATCATACCTCCTATATTTAAGATCGAATCAATGATAAGCAAATCAAAGCTAGGCACCTAGTTCTGAACTCTGTGAACCCCAGTGGAAACAGCTTTCAAATAACAAAAACACCTGTGAACATTAGCTTTCGCCTGCTGCCACTGAGCCAAAGTTTGGATCTAACTTGCCACGTCTTACGGATCCCATGGGTTTTTACTACTCTGAACAATCTGCCACATGGGACTTTGTCAAAAGCCGAGCTAAAATACATCAAACACTCTACCCTCGCCGATCTTTCTTGTTACCTCCTCAAAATAAAATCAAGCAATTTTGTCAGAAAAATGCTGATTGTCTTTTGGAGTTTGCAATTTCTCCCCATGTCTTCATGGGTCGCAGCCCCACAGCCCAAAGATGTGCAAGGTAGGTGGATTGGCCACGCTAAATTGCCCCTTAATTGAAATTTTTTCTTTTAAATGCTGACTGTCTTTCATTGATCCATGCCTTTCAATGATAATTAATATTCTCCCTCAGAATTTCTTCCATAATTTTACATAGTTTAAGAATGAGAGGTCCACTATTTAAGACGGAGATAAAAAAAAACTTTTTTCTCTCATTAGTTTGTGCAATTCGCCTCCCTGGAAAGCAGTGGAGGCTGGGCCATTAAATTTATTCAAGGGGAGTCAGACAGATAGAGTCAATGATTATGGGGGCCCAGACAGGAAAATGGGCTGAGACCAGATCAGTAATTAGCTTATTGAATGGAGGAGCAGCTTGAAGGGTTGGATGGTTTACTCCTGCTCCTAAGTGCTATCATCCTAATTTGGCCACCATAGAGGTTCGGCTGACTGGGCTATTCTAACTCCATCTATCGCCTTCTCCCTTTTTAAAGAACATTAGAAGTTCTCCAGCAACATGCATTTTTTTAAAAACTGTATTTTATTACACACATGTATCACCACAGATTACGTCAAATTAACACCCCGGGAAACATACTTCCCAGCAATCAACTTTACAACCTGTACAAATATGTTTTCCTCTTTTTCACCCCACTCCTTCTGCCCCCCCCCCCCTCCCCCCCTGCAACAAACAGCTCCTCAAATACGGTCACAAACATCCCCACCTTTTCTCAACCCCCCCCCCCCCCCCCGTAGAGCTCCTTAACTCATACTTTATCTTCTCCAACAACAGGAAGTTGTATAGGTCACCCAACCATGCTGCTCCCCTCGGTGGCGATGCCGACCGTCACTCCAGTAAAATTTGCTGTTTGCAACCAGAGAGGGGAAGGCCACCACATCGGCCTTCCTCCCCATTGTTTTAGTGATGGTGCAGGAGTAAATATTGGGATCTATGGGATCTTAGTTTAACGTCTCATCCAAAGGATGGAATGCAGGCCAAAGGATCGTAATTTAGATTCCTGAGTTGGTCATTCTAAATCAGGAGCTCAAAATGTTGGATGGATGTTGAGACATTGAAGTTTGCAGGTGTAAATGTGATGCTGCCCTTCATCCAATGATATTCACCTCCACGTTGTGGCTGCATGGAGACTAGGGCCCTAAAATTACAGTGTAGGTAACAGCGTACGAATGTTTAAAATAAATGAGTTCATGCTTTGTTACAATAGAGCACAAAGCCATTTCGGACAAACTTGTAAAGTGTTCATATCATTTCATCCTGTAATTTTTTTTAAAAACGCGTTTTATGACAAACTTGTTTCAATGTAGGTTATAGCAAATAAACACCCCGGGAAACATACTTCCCAACAATCAGCTATACAGTTTGTACAGATTATTCTCCTTTTCTCACCCTTCCCCTCCACATCACCCACCCCCACCCCCTTGCGACGAACAGCTCCTCAAACACGGTCACAAACATCCCCCACCTTTTCTCAAACACGGCGAATGAGCCCCTTAACTCATACCTTAGCTTCTCTAACCGCAGGAAGTCATACAGGTCACCCAACCAAGCCGCTACCCCCGGTGGCGATGCCAACCACCACTCCAGTAAAATTCGCCGCCGTGCAATCAGAAAGGCAAAGGCCACAACATCGATCTTCCTCCTCTCCACGAGCTCCGGCTTCTCTGAAACCCCAAATATCGGCACCAAAGGGTCCACATCCTCCACTATCCTGACCAAGACCGTGAACACTCCCGCCCAGAATCTTCCCAATTCTTCGCAACTCCAAAGTGTGTGCGTGTGATTTGCTGGCCCCTGCCCACACCTCTCACACTCATCTGCTACCCCCTGAAAGAACCAACTCATTTTTGCCCAAATCATATGCATCCTGTGCACCATCTTTAGCCTCATCCTTGCCCAAGAGGAGGTCCTGTTTACCTGATGCAGTGCCTCACTCCATACTCCCCAATTGATCTCCCCTTCCAACTTCGCTTCCCATTTCTCCTTGATCTTCACCACCCGCTCGCTTCCCTGTTCCCCCAGCCACTTGTATATATCCCCAATTCTTCCCTCCCCTTCCACATCTGGAATCAGCAGTCACTCCAGCAGGGTGTATCCCGGCTACCTAGGGAACCCCCTGCAGATCTTTTGTGCAAAGTCCCTAACCTGCAGATACCTGAACTCACTCTCCAGCAGCATACATATAGAGATGAAGGATTTGGAAAATGATGGTCAGAGACTCCACTATTTTCTCCCTTGTTTCTTGTTACAATCTTGGAATATACTTAGCAGCTTGGTGATTTATAGAACAGAATCATAGGATTCCTACAGTGCAGGAGGCCATTCGGCCCATCAAGTCTACACTGACTCTTTGAAAGAGCACTCTACCCAGACCCGCTCCCCTGACCTATCCCTGTAACTTCACCCTGAGCTGCACATCATTGTACCCTCAGGGGCAATTTAGCATGGCCAATCCACCTAATCTGCACATTTTTGGAGTGTGGGAAGAAATCGGAGCATCCGGAGGAAACCCATGCAGACTCAGTTTAACCAAGACATGGGGAGTTGACACCAAGTAAAAATAAGAACAAAGTTTTATTTACAAACTATATAGATATACACTCCCCGGTAGATCCCCGGGAAGATCGGTGCCTTACAGGCTGACCTTATGTACTCTGGGTAATTGAGATATCCCGTCCCTAGCGTGGGAGCTCCTCCTCCTCAAGAAGTACGGGGAAAACAAGGATTCTCACCCCGTAGGTCCCATGAGGGATATTACATTCCTACCCCCCAAAAGTCTGAAGACCCGTCGACGAGTGATGAGATGGAGAAGGAAGAGTAAGCGGAGGACATCAGAGTTTCTTTGGCTCCAGTAAGTCCTGATGGAGTTAATGCGCCAGATCAGTTGCCATATACCGTGCTGGTGAACGCCAGCTCCGGCAGGAACGATGTGGTGGACGGTCGGCAGGAGGTGGCTGAACTACAGAGTCGGCATCCGAGACCTCCAATGTCTGCGTCTCCATTTCAGAGCTGGAAGACTCACATCAGGCATATCAGCGTCGGTTGAGACTGGAGGTGTCACAGCAGGCTGGTTCGTCAATGGAGCTAGAGGATCCAGGTTTGGCTTCTTTCGAGGCACTTCACAAGGGAGCAAACTCCGTGAGCGAGTATGATCATAGAATCATTACAGTGCAGAACGAGGCCATTCAGCCCGTAGAGTCTGCACCAACCCTCTGAAAGAGCACCCTACCAAGCTCAACCACGCAGACACAGGGAGAATGTGTAAACTCCACACAGACAGTCACTCATGGCTGGAATCGAACCTGGGTCCCTGACGCGGTGAGGCAGCAGTGCTAACCACTGTGCCACCGTGCCGCCCCAATATGCAGGTCCCTGCATATCCAGGTGTCATTTCATTATTGCCCCTGGACCCGAATTCGGTAAGAGACTGATCTCGTTTGGCGGATAATATTTCCAGAGAGGCGGCAAGCACGGTTGTTGAAGTTATGAATGAACACCATGTAACCATGTGCGAAGTGTCAAAGTGGTCACATATTTTCTTTCGGCCGCAGCCAGCATCCCAGAGGCAAAAGCGATTAGACACTCATGGCCGTCGTCCATTCGATGGGACAAAACTGCCCCAATGCCATACGGTGAAGCATCACATGTGATTTACAATAATTTTGAGGAGTAAACACTCCTCCAGGCAGCGCCGGCCCTAGGGTTGCTGGCGCCCCGGGCAAGTTGAACTTTGGCGCCCTTGGAGGGGGGCGGGGCCGAGAGAGAGGGGCGGGCCCGAGAGAGAGGGGGGCGGGGCCGAGAGGGGGCGGGGCCGAGAGGGGGGGCGGGGCCGAGAGAGGGGGGGCCAAGAGGGAGTGGGTCGGGGGCCGAGAGGGAGTGGGTCGGGGGCGAGAGGGGGTCGGGGGAGAGCGGACCCGAGGGGGGGGGAGCAGACCGAGCGGGGGGGCGGACCCGAGGGGGGGGCGGACCCGAGGGGGGGCGGGGCGGACCCGAGGGGGGGCAGGGCGGAGGGGGGGGCAGGGTGGGGCGGAGGGGGGGGGCGGACCCGAGGGGGGGGCGGGGGTCGGACCCGAGACCGGGGGGGGGGGGAGCGGACCGAGCGGGGGGGGCGGACCGAGGGGGCGGACGGGGGGGGGGTGGACAGAGGGGGGGGGGCGCCGTGGGGGAGTGCGGCCACCTTGGGGGAGTGCGGCCACCGCGCATGCGCTGGTTGGCACCGGCCCAACTGCGCATGCGCGGGACCCGAGTCTCTGGCGCCCCCTAGCACATGGCGCCCCGGGCGACTGCCCGAGTTGCCGGTGCCTTGAGCCGGCCCTGCCTCCAGGGTACAACACTGTTCTGACACTGATGTACCTTCACTTCACTATTTCCACTCCCTTTTTGCTAAATCTCATCTCAGATCAACATTCCAGCTTTCAGAATTTTTGGATAAGATAGAGACATTATTTTAAAATGTTAACGATAGCGATCATAATTCAGTTATTGCAGCTCTAGAAGCATCTCACCTCAGCTCAGTAAAATTGGCTTTTTACTTCTGGCCTATCTTTCTTCTTGTCCACGCTAAATCTAACTGAATTATGATCGCTATCATTAACATTTTAAAAATGTCATTCCCATCTCTATCTTGTCTGAAAATCCTGTAACCAGGAATGTTGAGCTGCCATTCCTTCCCTTCTTTAAGTCATATTTCAGAAATAGCAATGATATCATACTTCCAGCAATCTGTCAGTGTCCTCAGCTCATCTAACTTACTCACCAGACTTATTGCATTGACTTTGCCAAACTGCTTTGTCACCTATTTCTTGTCTTTGTTTTCTCTGCTTTCTATCTGGCTTACTGGGGAGGCAGTGGCGTAATCCAGAGACCCAGTGTCATGCTTTTGGGATCCGGGTTCAAATCCCGCCGGTGAAATTTGAATTCAATTTTAAAAATCTGGAATTAAAAGGTGCCCATGAAACCAGCGTCGCAAAAACCCATCTGGTTCACTAATGTCCTTCGGGGAAGCAAATATGTCGCTTTCCCTGGTCTGGCCGACATGTAACTCCAGATCCACAGCAATGTGGTTGACTCTTAAATGTCCTCAGGGATGGGCAATAAATGCTGGCCCAGTCAGCGATGCCTACATCCCATGAACAACTGCAAAAAAATTAATTATCTGCCTTTCATTTCCAGCTTTGTTGCCGTCCCTTCTAAATTCGTGAGTCTGCCTTCAATGCTGTCAGCCAACCAAGAGGGCGCAGTCCCCTGGAATGTAAACAGAGAGGAATTGCTACACATGCTCAGTCTGTGTGTAGCCATCCTGAATAAATGTTTTTGCACTCAGAAATCCTGAGTCTGCTTTCTTTGCGTTTTGGGGTAGGAAACATAACATCTGGCAATGAGGATGGGGAGTAATTTAAATCCACTAGCCCCAGTGCCTTTCCTGTCATCACTGGGAGATCTGCCCATTTCATGGGACAGATGGATTTCTGAATTTGAAACCTACTTGCTCGCTACGGGCGTGGGTTTAGCAGTGACGCTCAAGAAGGTGATGTGCGTGAATTACCTCAGAGCAGAGGGCAAACTACATTCAAACATCTAATGCATGACATGTCTTCATTTGTTACGACAACAAGGCTTGAGAAATACTTTGGCCTGGAGAAAATTGGGGTAATTGAACTATATGTATTTGCCAGACATTCTAGGAAAGTGGTGAACTCAACAAACAATATGTGGCAGTGTTTTGTCAGTTGGCTTCCATATGCAAATTTGGCGCACTAAATAATGAGCTAATCCATCACCAATTTATTGAAAAAAATCTCAATCTCACGAATTACTGAACACCCACCCATGGAGGGTAATGGTTTGACCTTGGCCTTCCAAATAGAATCTGCCCTGTTAGATTTGAAGATGTTACCCAAAAATGCACCCTCAAGATCAGGGTTCCAGACACAGCTTTTCCAATCAATCAGTTCAAATGTAAGGGTTAGAGACAGAGACAAAGGGACCTCAGCAGTCCTATCAATCCGTGCCTCATCATGGTCAGATACTCTCAAACACATATCTAAATTGTGGAGCTAACTATGGATTCACAGTACAGTGGGTAGCACTGTTGCTTCACAGCACCAGGGTCCCATGTTCGATTCCCGGCTTGGGTCACTTGTCTGTGCGGAGTCTGCACGTTCTTCCTGTGTCTGCATGGGTTTCTTCCAGGTGCTCTGGTTTCCTCCCACAAGACCCGAAAGACGTGCTGTTAGGTGAATTGGGCATTCTTGATTCTCGCTCACGAACAAGCGCTGGAATGTAGCAACTGGGGGCTTTTCACAGTAACTTTATTGCTGTAAGCCTAATTGTGACAATAAAGATTATTATCATTATGCTAGCACCGAGTGAAAGGTGCAATCTATGGCAAAGATGAATCGCTTCACAAAGGCATGCAGTCAAAGACGATGACGACTTTTTCAATCAGTTCCGTGGAGGAATCTATTCCTAAGAGTGAAATAAGGTATGGGTACGCTACTGCAGACAGTGTGTGGTAGTCACCACTGTTTGTATAATACGTGTATTAGAGGTAATACAGTAAGGCTCCTGTACTACAGGTACGGGGATAGATCCCTGCCTGTTGGCTCCGCCCAGTAGGCAGAGTATAAATGTGTGTGCACACCGAGCTGCTACCATTTCTAGTAGCAGCTGCAGGAGGCTACACATCTCTGCTTAATAAAGCCTCGTAAGAAGTCTTACAACACCAGGTTAAAGTCCAACAGGTTTGTTTCAAACACGAGCTTTCGGAGCACGGCTCCTTCTTCAGGTGAATGGAAAGGCTGGAATGGAATAATAAAGCCTCGATTACCCTCTACTCTCGTCTCATCGTAATTGATGGTGCATCAATTTATTAAGCAGAGATATTACAGCGATGGAACTATGCATCAAGCCAGATCGCCCACAGCTGCACCCTCAAGCAACCAACGCACAGAAGCTTCAGATCCTGTACTCACGGGTGAGCTCCGAGATTTTTCCCCTTATCCGGGATGCGCCCACTTACCCTGAAACTATGGAGCTTCTGAAAGGACACTATATCCGGCCGGTCAACAAACTCTACGCCAGGCACCTCCTATCCACGAGGCAGCAACTCCCCAGTGAGTCATTGGACGATTCCTGGTGTGCCCTGCACATCCTGGCAAGGAACTCCGATTGCCAGGCAGTTTTGGCCGTGGAACATACAGAACTCTTAATCAGGGGCGCTTTCATTACGGGCTTACAGTCGCGTACATCCGCCAGCGCCTATTAGAAGGGGGTATGCTCGACCTCGCGGCGACCAGGCAACTCGCAAACTTGCTAACGATAGCCTCCCTTAACATGCAGTCGTACGCCCCTGACCGCACGGCATAAACCCCCGATCGCACAGCACCCTCATGGTCATCGTGGGCCCCACCAGCGGCCGCCCCCAGCCAACCCCAAGCCTGCGCCGCGCGGCAGCCAGCCAACCCCGGGGGGGCCCAAGTGCTCTTTCTGCGGGAAGACAAAGCACTCCCGACAACGCTGCCCAGCACGGATTGCAACCTGCAAGGCCTGCGGAAAGAAGGGACATTTTGCTGCCGTGTGCCAGGCGCAGTCGATCGCTGCTGTACATAGGCCCAGTGTTCCTGCACCCCCCGTGCGACCTGTGGGCGCCGGCATTTTCGTCCCCGCAGACCACATGTGGCCTGTGGGCGCCGCCATCTTCCTCCCAGCAGAACACGTGCAGCATGCGGGTACCCCATCTTCCTCTCAGCCGACTACGTGCGACCCGTGGGCGCCGCCATCTTTAACAACACCCGCCATGTGCACCCCGTGGGCGCCGCCATCTTCGGCACCATTTTGGATGGCGCCTCAGGACCCCTGCTCGTCGGGGACTTCATCGGGCCGTTCATCGCCTGCCACCGCCGCCGACCAGCCTGGGGCCTACCAACACCAACCACAACTCGCCTCCATCACGTTCAACCAGTCTCTGCTGCACTATCGCGCAACTGCGACGACGACAATTAAAGTCAAAGGGCACAAGACATCCTGCCTTCTTGACTCCGGGAGCACAGAAAGTATCATCCACCCCTCCTCCCTCGCGGTACACCCCGTTACCCAGAGAATCGCCCTGGCCTCCGGATCCCATTCAGTGGAAATCCGGGGATACTGCATCGTCACCCTCACCGTCCAGGGGGTAGAGTTCAACAACTTCCGACTCAACGCCCTCCCCAACCTCTGCGCTGTCCTGTTACTTGCCCTGGACTTCCAGTGCAACATCCAAAGCCTAACTCGAAAATTCCACGGACCCCTACCACCCCTCACCCTATGCGGCCTCACGACCCTTAAGGTCGACCCACCTCCCCTGTTTGCAAACCTCATCCTGGATTGCGAACCCGTCGCCACCAGGAGCAGACGGTGCAGTGGCCAACACAGGACCTTCATCAGATCGGAGGTCCAGCGGCTGCTGCGGGAGGGCATTATTGAGGCCAGCAACAGCCCCTGGAGAGCCCAAGTGGTAGTGGTAAAGACTGGGGAGAAACAGAGGATGGTCATTGACTACAGTCAGACCATCAATCGTTACACGCAGCTCCACGCGTGCCTCCTCCCACGCATATCTGATATGGTCAATCAGATTGCACAGTACCAGGTCTTTTCGAAAGTGGACCTGAAATCTGTCTACCAGCAGCTCCCCATCCGCCAATACACTGCGTTCGAAGCAGACGGCCAACTTTACCACTTCCTTAGGGTTCCCTTTGGCGTCACTAACGGGGTCTCGGTCTTCCAACGTGAGATGGACCGAATGGTTGACCGGTACGGGCTACGACCCACCTTCCCGTACCTAGATAACGTCACCATCTGCGGCCACGACCAGCAGGACCACAACGCTAACCTTTTCAAATTTCTCCACACCGCCAAACTCCTGAACTTCACGTACAACGAGTAGAAGTTCGTGTTCCGCACCAACCGCTTAGCCATCCTTGGCTATGTTGTGGAAAATGGAGTTCTAGGGCCCGACCCCGACCGCATGCGCCCCCTCATGGAACTCCCTCTCCCTCACTGCCCCAAGGCCCTGAAACGATGCCCGGGGCTTTTCTTATTATGCCCAGTGGGTCCCGAACTATGTGGACAAGGCCCGCCCACTCATCCACTCCACAGTTTTCCCCCTGACGGCTGAGGCCCGCCAGGCCTTCAACCGCATCAAGGCTGTGTAGCGCTAACAATTATACTCAAAGCCGAGAGAACGGTTCAATAGAGGCTTTATTGTTGTACGATGTTGTCCCTCCATCTGCAACTGTAGACTAAGGGTCTGAGCAGCTCTCATGCATATTTATAGACAAGCTCCCTGTGGAGCCTAGCCGGCAGGGGCTTACCGGAGGAACCTGTATTACAGGTACAGGCATACATCCCCGTACTGCAGTACGCATAACTACAGTGGTTATCTCACCACATTCACCCCCTGTAAAAAATGAGTCCGGCGGGGGTGACATGTAACTCTAATACAAAGGATGCAATTTACAAGAGGGCCCAACAAGGAAAATCAAGAGTCCATCCGGTTAGCTGGTTACAGGTTGAGCCAAATCGGTGGTCGAACGTTCCACTGTGATCGGCGTAGCTGTGGTGGTGACGTCGGCGCCGGCGGTGATGGCAACGATGGTGCAGGTGTTGGCGGTGTTGGTGCTGGCTGCTGGCGGGATGACTCTGAGAGCAAGCCGAAATCTTCCGTGTCCTCCAGGGTGGGCAGGGGGATGAGGGATGGACCTGGTGGGGACGAATAGGGGGGCGCCGGGGTTTGCGCGGGAAGAGAAAGGGGTGTGGGCATGGGATCGGCTCCTGAGGGAGCCAGGTCCCGGAGCGAGACTGTGTCCTGGCGGCCGTCGGGTAACTCCACGTAGGCATACTGAGGGTTGGCGTGGAGAAGGCGTACTTTGTCCACCAGGGGTTCCGCCTTGTGGTACCGTACATGCCTACGGAAAAGGACTGGGCCCGGAGTCGTGAGCCACGTCGGGAGCGACACCCCGGATGTGGACTTCCTAGGGAATGCAAAAACACGTTCATGGGGTGTACTGTTAGTTGCGGTGCACAGTAGCGACCGAATGGAATGGAGCGCGTCAGGGAGGACCTGCTGCCGGTGAGTGGCTGGGAGGTTCCTGGACCGTAGGGCCAGCTGGACGGCCCTCCATACTGTCCCGTTCTCCCTCTCTACCTGCCCGTTACCCCGGGGGTTGTAGCTGGTCGTCCTGCTGGAGGCGATACCCCTGCTGAGCAGGAACTGACGCAGCTCATCGCTCATGAATGAGGATCCCCTGTCACTGTGGATATAGTCGGGGAAACCGAACAGGGCGAAAATGGAATCCAGGGCCTTGATGACGGTGGCAGACGTCATATCCGGGCATGGGATGGCGAATGGGAACCTAGAAAATTCATCGACCACACTAAGGATGTAGGTGTTGCGGTCGGTGGAGGGAAGGGGCCCTTTGAAGTCCACGCTGAGGCGTTCAAAGGGGCGGGATGCTTTCACCAGGCGCGCGCGATCTGGCCGGTAAAAGTGCGGCTTGCACTCCGCACAGATCTGGCAGTCTCTGGTGACTGTCCGTACTTCCTCGACGGAGTAGGGCAGATTGCGGGCTTTGATCAGATGGTACAAGCGAGTGACCCCCGGATGGCAAAGGCTCTCGTGCAAGGCACGGAGCTGGTTCACTTGTGCACTGGCACATGTACCTCGGGAGAGGGCGTCTGGGGGCTCGTTGAGCTTGCCGGGGCGATACAAGATCTCGTAATTATAGGTGGAGAGCTCGATTCTCCACCGCAAGATTTTGTCATTCTTGATCTTGCCCCGCTGCGTGTTGTTGAACATGAAGGCTACCGACCGTTGGTCAGTGAGGAGGGTGAACCTCCTGCCGGCCAGGTAATGCCTCCAGTGCCGCACCGCTTCAACGATGGCTTGGGCCTCCTTTTCAACAGAGGAATGCCGAATTTCGGAGGCGTGGAGGCTGCTTGAAAAGAATGCCACGGGTCTGCCTGCCTGATTCAGCGTGGCGGCAAGGGCGACATCTGAAGCGTCGCTCTCTACTTGGAAAGGCAGAGTCTCATCTACTGCGTGCATCCCTGCCCTGGCTATGTCTGAGCGAATACGGGCGAAGGCCTGTTGTGCCTCGGCTGAGAGGGGAAAATGTGTGGACTGGATAAGTGGCCGGGCCTTGTCCGCGTAATGTGGGACCCACTGGGCGTAATAAGAAAAAAACCCAAGGCAGCGTTTGAGGGCCTGGGGGCAGTGGGGGAGTGGAAGCTCCATGAGGGGGAGCATGCGGTCGGGATCGGGCCCCAGTAGTCCGTTTTGGACTACGTAGCCAAGGATGGCTAAGCGGTCTGTGCGGAACACGCATTTCTCCTTGTTGTACGTGAGATTAAGGAGAGATGCGGTGTGGAGGAATTTATAAAGGTTGGCATCATGGTCCTGCTGGTCATGGCCGCAGATGGTGACATTGTCGAGGTATGGGAAGGTGGCCTGCAGTCCATACCGGTCAACCATTCGGTCCATTTCTCGTTGAAATACCGAAACTCCATTCGTGACGCCGAAGGGAACCCTAAGAAATTGGTATAGACGACCGTCTGCCTCGAAGGCAGTGTAGGGACGGTCCGATTTACGGATGGGGAGCTGGTGGTAGGCGGATTTCAGGTCAATAGTAGAGAAGACCCGGTACTGTGCAATCTGATTGACCATATCAGAAATGCGGGGGAGGGGGTACGCGTCGAGCTGCGTGTACCAGTTGATGGTCCGGATGTAGTCCATGACCATCCTGTGCTTCTCCCCGGTCTTAACCACTACCACCTGGGCTCTCCAAGGGCTGTTTCTGGCCTCGATGATACCCTCCCGAAGCAGCCGCTGGACTTCGGACCTGATGAAGGCCTTGTCCTGGGTGCTGTACCGTCTGCTCCTGGTGGCGACGGGCTTGCAATCTGTGGTCAGATTGGCAAAGAGTGAGGAGGGTCGACCTTGAGGGTCGCGAGGCCGCAAACGGTGAGGGGAGGTAGGGGTCCGACGAATTTGAGGGTGAGGCTCTGGAGGTTGCATCTACAGTTGCAGATGGAGGGACAACATCGTACAACAATAAATTGTAGCGCTAACAATTATACTCAAAGCCGAGAGACTGGTTCAATAGAGGCTTTATTGTTGTACGATGTTGTCCCTCCATCTGCAACTGTAGACTAAGGGTCTGAGCAGCTCTCATGCATATTTATAGACAAGCTCCCTGTGGGCGGAGCTAGCCGGCAGGGGCTTACCGGAGGAACCTGTATTACAGGTACAGGCATACATCCCCCTACTGTGGTTATCTCACCACAGGCTGACATCGCCAAGGCCACGATGCACGCGGTCGATGAGATCCTCCCTTTTCAGCTCGAGAGCGATGCATCGGACGTCGCTCTGGCCGCCACCCTCAACCAGGCAGGCAGACCCGTAGCATTCTTTTCCCGCACCCTCCACGCATCCAAAATTCAGCACTCCTCTGTCGAAAAGGAGGCCCATGCCAGCATAGAAGCTGTGCGGCACTGGAGGCATTACCTGGCCGGCTGGAGATTCACTCTCCTCACTGACCAACGGTCGGTTACCTTCATGTTTAACAACACACAGCGCAGCAAGATCAAAAATGATAAAATCTTGAGGTGGAGGATCGAGCTCTCCACCTACAATTACGAGATTTTGTATCGCCCCGGGAAGCTCAATGAGCCCCCCGATGCCCTATCCCGAGGTACATGTGCAAACGCACAAGTGGACCGACTCCAGGCCCTACACGATAGCCTCTGTCACCCACGGGGTCACCTGATTCTTTCACTTCATAAAGGCCCGCAACCTGCCCTACTCCTTTGAGCAGGTCAAGGCTATCACCAGAGACTGCCAGATCTGCGCTTAGTGCAAGCCGCAATTCTACCGGCCAGATCGAGTGCACCTGGTAAAGGCCTCCCGCCCCTTTGAACGCCTCAGCATGGACTTCAAGGGGCCCCTCCCCTCCATTGACCGAAACACGTACTTCCTGCACGTGGTCGATGAATACTCCAGATTCCCCTTCGCCATCCCATACCCTGATATGACATCTGCCACGGTCATTAAAGAATTCAACAGCATCTTCACCCTGTTCGGTTTCCCCGCTTATGTCCACAGCAACCGGGGATCCTCCTTTATGTGTGATGAGCTGCGTCAGTTCCTGCTCAGCACAGGCATTGCCTCGAGCAGAACGACGAGCTACAACCCCCTTGGAAACAGGCAGGTGGAGAGGGAGAATGGGACAGTCTGGAAGGCCGTCCTGCTGGCCCTGCGGTCTAAAAATCTCCCGGTCTCCCGCTGGCAGGAGGTCCTCCCCGACGCGCTCCACTCCATCCTATCGCTACTTTGCACTGCGACTAATGAAACCCCCCATGAACGTCTCCTTGCCTTCCCCAGGACGTCCACCTCCGGGGTTTCGCTCCCAACGTGGCTGGCAGCTCCAGGGCCCGTCCTCCTCCGCAAATACGTGCGGCTCCACAAGACGGACCCGTCGGTCGAAAGGGTACAGCTTTGCATGCAAACCCGCAGTACGCTACGGGGCGTACCCTGACGGGCGCCATGACACAGTCTCCCACAGGGACCTGGCACCAGCTGGATCCCCACCCATGGCCCCACACCACTCAGCACCCCCCCCCTCTGATTACCCCGGCGCCACCCACCCTCCCCCCAGCGCACCTCACTGCAGCCCCCACCCCAGGACGATGCGTCCTCCCACTGGTTCCACCCGTAGATGAAGATGAGGACAACACGCTCCCGGAGTCACAGGCGACCAAGCCGGCGCATGCATCACCACCGGGACTGCGGCGCTCTCAGCGGAGGATCAAGGCACCCGACTGGCTAAATTTGTGAATTTTTCAAAAGACTGTAAACATTAAATTCTCACATACTTGTAAATTGTTATTTCCACCCCCCCCTTGCTGGACTCTTTTTTAACAGGGGGTGAATGTGGTAGTCACCAATGTTTGTATAATACGTGTATTAGAGGTAATACGGTAAGGCTCCTGTACGACAGATACGGGGATAGATCCCTGTCTGCTGGTTCTGCCCAGTAGGCGGAGTATAAATGTGTGTGGTCACCGAGCTGCTCCCACTTCTAGTAGCAGCTGCAGGAGGCAACACATCTCTGCTTAATAAAGCCTCGATTGTGCAGGAGGCAAAAGAGGCCGGTGTCCTGGCCTTTGCGTCCCTAGTAGCCCGTCGAAGGATTCTGCTACAGTGGAAGGATGCAAGGCCCCCAAGTGTGGAGACCTGGATCAGTGACATGGCAGGATTTATAAAACTGGAAAGGGT